>NC_058081.1:338798194-339122184 GCF_014858855.1 Bufo gargarizans | reverse complement strand
TATGTGTTTGCGGATCGATCCATGTATCCGTGGATCCGTAAAAATCATACGGACGTCTGAATGGAGCCTTACAGGGGGGTGATCAATGACAGGGAGGTGATCAATGACAGGGGGTGATCAGGGAATCTATATGGGTGATCACCCGCCTGTCATTGATCACCCCCCTGTAAGGCTGCATTCAGACGTCCGTATGCGTTTTGCGGATCCGATCCATGTATCCGTGGATCCGTAAAAATTATACGGACGTCTGAATGGAGCCTTACAGGGGGGTGATCAACGACAGGGGGGTGATCAATGACAGGGAAGTGATCAGGAAGTCTATATGCGTGATCACCCCCTTGTCATTGATCACCCCCCTGTAAGGCTCCATTCAGACGTCCGTATGTGTTTTGCGGATCCGATCCATGTATCCGTGGATCCGTAAAAATCATAGGGACGTCTGAATGGAGCCTTACAGGGGGGTGATCAATGAAAGGGGGGGTGATCAATGACAGGGGGTGATCAGGGAATCTATATGGGTGATCACCCGCCTGTCATTGATCACCCCCTTGTAAGGCTGCATTCAGACGTCCGTATGCGTTTTGCGGATCCGATCCATGTATCCGTGGATCCGTAAAAATTATACGGACGTCTGAATGGAGCCTTACAGGGGGGTGATCAATGACAGGGGGTGATCAATGACAGGGGGGTGATCAGGGAGTCTATATGGGGTTATCAGAGGTGATCAGGGGTTAATAAGGGGTTAATAAGTGACAGGGGGGGGGTGTAGTGTAGTGTAGTGTTTTGTGGTACTTTACACAGCTACCTGTGTCCTCTGGTGGTCGATCCAAACAAAAGGGACCACCAGAGGACCAGGTAGCAGGTATATTAGACGCTGTTATCAAAACAGCGTCTAATATACCTGTTAGGGGTTAAAAAAATAACATCTCCAGCCTGCCAGCGAATGATCGCCGCTGGCAGGCTGGAGATCCACTCGCTTACCTTCAGTGCGCGCGTTCACAGGAAATCTCGGCCCTCGCGAGATGACGCGTATATGCGTCACTCTGTGCAGGGCTGCCACCCCCGGACCGCACATCTGCGTTAGGCGGTCTGGAGGTGGTTAAACATGTCTGTCTGGATTTAGCAGCCAGGCCAAATCCACAACCAGTACTGTGTTCTTGTCATCATCCTCATTAGAGATGAGCGAAGTTATCAACATTTTAATTTAGCTGCTTCACCAAAGTTTACAAAGAAATTAGATTTGTATGTATGTAGTGGGCACAATGACCGGGAACGGTGATCGCGCAGCCCTAGTCATTGAACCCCTCAGATGTCGCGTTCAACGCTGATCGCGGCATCTGACAATGATATTGAGGCCTTTCAGGGGTTAATAGGGGTTAATAACAAAAAAATACATACTTACATCATCTATTTGCTCGTGGAAAGGCCGTTGCAGCCAACTTGAATTAAGTAAATGCACCAAATCTTGTGTGTGCTGATGTGATGACATTTCCTTCAATCATGATGGCCGTCCGCCTCTCCACGAGCATGTATTTTTTTATTTTTACTGCCATTTCAGTAAAAATTGAGCGCAAGGAAATTTGGCTTCACGATGAATCTCATTTTTCCTGAAATTCAGATTGAAGTCCAATTCAGATACTTTGATTCGCTCAACACTAGTCCTGATTAGTTACTTTTTCTCCCAGTCCCAATGTGTGGCCAAAAAACAACTCTATGCACTCAGCAATCCAGTTGTGAGCAAGCTGAACCCCCACCTGGCCAAGTTGCTGCTGTACCACTTAGTTGTGGTAATTGTGGCGCAGTTAAGCACCTTCAAAATGTAATTCTTCTTTAAAATGTAATTCTTCTTTATGCCATTGGCTGCAGTTTTTGCCATATTCCATCTGTCTGACTTTTGTCCATGTACTGTATCCGTAGTGGCACACTTCCCCCGGACTTTTGGCTAGGTGTTCGTAGTGGGGCTATTCCATGCCTTCAACAAAATTTCATTATTTTCAAAAATTGAATTCTTTTGCCATCAGTTGGACTTTTTACCAGGCTTTTTGGAAATGTGATGCAGCTCCTCATATTCAAAAATTAATTCTGCTGCATAATATTTATACTTCTACCCATACCATGGCACATACCATGTTCCCTGACACCATGGACTTCTAGGCAGGCAGAGTGGAACAGTGTCCGGAACTGGCCCAGTTTGCTCCGGTGTCGTCTCTTAGAGGGTTTTTAGTATGGCAAATGGTTTTGTCACACCCAAATGAACAAAGTTGTCCTCTGCCAGTGCCCAAAACATCACTTTTGTCAAAATGAATCAGGCATAGATCCATGAGGATTTTCACACAACTCCAGCTGAAACCCATGAATAGATCTGCCACTGCTGATGGTGGCTACTGATTGCCAGCCAACACTACTGCCGCTCTCTGCCTGCCTATCATCATGTTCTGTACCATATGGCTGCTGCCACCACTGCCGCAGCTGCTACTCCCCAGTGCTAATCCCCTACTGCCACTTCCATTTCCCCTAATGCCACTACTATTACCCCCAGGGCCAGTTTTAGAAATGCGCGAAATTTAAAGCGGGGTCCCAAATTCTGAAGTACTGTCACATTTATTCACTTGACGCAAGGGAAAAGGTCAACGCTGTGGCCCACGATTGGTTGTAGGCAGCGTCAAAATGGATAGTGACATCCATGGACCCGAGCAAAGGTCAGAGAGCACCTGAGCCGAGAGTCAGTGTCAGCAAGCAAGTAAGGCCCAGTTCACACTTCAGTTATTTGGTCAGTTATTTCCATCAGTTATTGTGAGCCCAAACCAGTAGTGAAGCCTACACAGAAATAAAGTATAATGAAAGGATTTCCTTCTCTTCTGTGTTTTTGACCCACACCTGGTTTTGGCTCACTATAGCTGATGTAAATAACTGAAGAGTGAACTCAGCCGTAGGGCTCATGCAGACAGCCGTTGCTCGTCTGCAATATATAGGCACTGACCGTGTGCTCACCATATCACGGATGTGGACCCATTCACTTGCTGTTATGCTATTATTGCTGTTATGCTATTATACAGTAAGCTACTGTATAGTGGGGTGCTGTATAGTGTGGGGTGCTATACTGCTCTACTGTATACTATGGGGTGCTGTATACTGTGGGGTGCTATACTGCTCTACTGTGGGGTGCTGTGTACTGTATACTGTGGAGTACTGTATACTGTGGGGTGCTATACTATGTATTGCATACTGTGGGGTACTATATAACGTGGGGTGCTATACTATATAATGCATACTGTGGGGTGCTGTATACTATAGGGTGCTATACTGCATACTGTAGGGTGTTTTATACTGTCTATTGCATACTACTGGATACTGTATACTGGGCGGCAAGGCAGTTTCTTGGACCAGCCACCCGTGGCGCTGTCAGAAGGGGGGCGCCGACAGCAAGGAGGCTCCTTGGCCGGTGTAGCCACTGCCACAAACACCACACACTGTAACGACATGCAGGACGGTGGCAGCCATATCTCACCTCCCAGCAGCGCCCTTAGTACTTCTCATTCATGAGATTCCAATCAGACGAATCCCAGGCATAGTCATCTGTGTTGCTGTCCTCAGGAGAGGGAGAGATGTGTCTGCTGCTGTTATAGCTGTTATAGCCAGTGTACATTTATACATGACAGCTGCCCCAACAAACCTAGCACTGCTATATCTCTATATGATAGCTGCCCCAGCACACTCAGCTCTGCTATATCTCTATATATGATAGCTGCCCCAGCACACCCAGCTATGCTACATCTAATACACATGACAGCTGCCCCAGCACACTCAGCTCTACTATATCTCTATATATGATAGATGCCCCAGCACACCCAGCTCTGCTACATCTATACACATGACAGTTGCCCCTGCACACTTAGCCCTGCTATATCTATATATCTCTAAGTATTACTATACAGTAGATAGATATATAGAGATATAGCAGGCTGAGTGTGCAGGGGCAGCTGTCATGTGTATAGATGTAGCAGAGCTGGGTATGCTGGGGCAGTGGTCATATATAGAGATATAGTAAAGCTGAGTGTGCTATGGCACTATGATACTGCACACTCAGCTCTGCTATATCTATATATCTCTAAGTATTACTATACAGTAGATAGATATATAGAGATATAGCAGAGCTGAGTGTGCTGGGGCATCTGCCATGTGTATAGAGGTAGCAGAGCTGGGTGTGCTGGGGCAGCTATCATATATAGAGATATAGCTGTCATGGTTTTACCTTCTTGCTGTTCTCCCTCGTTTGACATGTGCTGGCGGCCATCTTGGTTTCTGGGTTTCTTGTAGCCTCCCACCCTGCGGCTTCTCCTTCCCACTGGGAGGAGCTGGATGCCTAGCTCATATATATAGGAGGGCTGTGGCTTCAGTTCCTTGCTTGGTCCTCCTGTGTTCACATGCTTCTAAGTCTGCTGCTGCTTCTGGTTCCTGATCCTGGCTTCGTCTGACTACCCTGCTGGCTCCTGATCCTGGCTTCGTCTGACTACCCTGCTGGCTCCTGATCCTGGCTTCGTCTGACTACCCTGCTGGTTCCTGATCCAGGCTTCGTCTGACTACCCTTCTGGTTCCTGATCTCTGGCTTCGCAAGACCCTGCTTCGGTTAAGCCATCCGTTTGGACTTTTGCCTTACAGCTTGATTTTCAATAAAGCCTTCTTATTTCCACGTATCTCTTGTTGTACGTCTGGTTCATGGTTCCATGACATTAGGACCAAGCCATGAATTCTGACGGTACAGGGCCATCCTCGCTACCTACGCTGGTTGCCAGACTTGATCAGCAGGATCACCTGTTGGGTCGGTTCGCTGTGGCGTTGCAAACCCTGCTTGAACGCACGGCTCATTTAGCTTCCGTTGCCGATGGGTCGGTTGTCGCTCCTGGGCCCGCTCCTACTGCCGCTCCGGTTGTTGCGCCAGAGTCTACCCCGACACCTGTTGCTGCGCCTACGGTGTTTCGGGGTATGACCGGTTCTGCCCCCCTTCCACAGCGCTTTGGGGGAGAGCCAACTCAGTGCCGAGGTTTCCTTAACCAGGTGGGCATTTATTTTGAGTTGCTGTCACATGCCTTTCCTACTGAGAGATCAAAGGTGGGCTTCTTGATCTCGCTGCTCTCGGACAAGGCCTTGGCCTGGGCCAGCCCTTTATGGGAGAACAACAATCCGGTGGTTGCCGAGTTTTCCGGTTTTGTTGCTTCTCTTCGGAGGGTATTCGATGTGCCAGCTCGTGCTGCCTCTGCTGCGAAGCTCCTTATGTCCATCAGACAGGGTTCACGATCCGTAGCTGAATACGCCATTGAGTTTCGTACCCTGGCAGCAGAGGTGGGCTGGAATAATGAGGCTCTGGTCGCTGCTTTCTCTCATGGTCTCTCGGATGCCTTGAAGGATGAGGTTGCAGCTAAGGACCTACCAGTGGAGCTCGAGTCTCTTATTTCTTTCCTGATTTTGATTGACACCAGACTCAGGGAGAGACCTTCCTTTAAGGAGAGCCTGCGGAGGTCTTCTAACAGATTGGCGCCTACGTTTGCTGTCCCACCCGTGCCTCCCTCTCCTCCCACGCCTCCTGGGGATGACTTGTCTGGGGGTGAACCCATGCAGCTGGGGTTTGCTCGCCTGTCCGAGGGGGAGAGGGTACTCCGGAGACGCGAGGGCCGATGCATGTACTGTGGTCTCGGTGGGCATTTTCGGTTGGCATGCCCGAACCGTCCGGGAAACGCTCGCACCTGAGATCCTGTCGGGGGCAGATCTTGGGTGGAATCTCCTCGTCCCCGGTTTCCCGTGTTGACAAACCACTGATTACTGTTGTCCTCTCCTGGGTCGAGGGCTCGGTGACGACCCAGGCGTTGGTGGACTCTGGTGCTGGTGGTTTGTTCATTGATAGTGTGTTCGCTGCCGCCAATTCCATTCCTCTGCAGCCTCGAGGTTCCCCACTGGCTCTTGAGGCGATAGACGGCAGACCCCTTCTGCCGCCACACGTGACTCAGGAGACCCTTCCAGTGGGGATGGCCATTGGTGCCGTTCACAGAGAGTCGGTCTGTCTCCAGGTTATTTCGTCTCCACACTACTCGGTGGTCTTGGGGTACCCCTGGCTCCAGAAGCATAATCCGACTTTCGATTGGAGATCGGCCGAGATCCTCTCGTGGTCACCGCAGTGTGGGGCTAGTTGCATCCATGGGCCTGTCAAGTTGCTGTGTACTTCCTCGGACTCTCTGTTGCCTCCTGAATACGAGGAGTACCGGGATGTATTCGATAAGGTGCGTGCGGTTGCCCTACCTCCGCACCGCCCATACGATTGTGCCATAGAGTTACAATCTGGTGCCGTTCCTCCTCGTGGCAAAGTCTATCCACTGTCGGTAGCGGAGAATGAGGCCATGGAGGAGTACGTGAATGAGGCGCTTTCACGCGGACACATTCGCAAATCCTCGTCCCCGGCAGGGGCTGGATTTTTCTTTGTGAAAAAGAAGGGCGGTGAGTTGAGGCCTTGCATCGATTACAGGGGTCTCAATCGCATCACGATCAAGAACGCTTACCCGATACCCTTGATTTCCGAGCTGTTCGATCGCCTCAAAGGGGCCACGGTCTTTACCAAACTCGACCTGAGGGCGGCATATAACCTGGTAAGGATCAAGGCGGGCGATGAGTGGAAGACCGCGTTTAACACCAGGACCGGTCATTATGAATCCTTGGTTATGCCCTTTGGGTTGTGCAATGCGCCCGCAGTCTTCCAGGAATTCATCAACGATGTTTTCCGTGACCTGTTGCAGCAGTGTGTGGTGGTCTATTTGGATGACATCTTGGTATATTCTGAATCCATGGAGGCCCACATTCTGGATGTCAGACGAGTGTTGCAACGGTTACGAGAGAACAAGCTGTTCGGTAAGCTTGAGAAATGCGAATTTCACCGATCCCAGGTAACCTTCTTAGGTTACATCATTTCCGCTGAGGGGTTCTCCATGGATCCTGAGAAGGTTTCGGCTGTCTTACAGTGGCCCCAGCCCAGTGGTCTTCGTGCCCTGCAGCGCTTTTTGGGCTTCGCCAATTATTATCGGAAGTTCATCAGGGACTTTTCCATGCTAGCCAAGCCTCTCACGGATCTGACCAGGAAGGGCAGTAATCTCCAGGTCTGGCCGCTCGAGGCCATCCGAGCTTTTGAGGCTCTAAAGTCCGCCTTTGTGTCGGCTCCGATTCTGTCGCATCCCAACCCTGGGTTGCCTTTTGTCCTCGAGGTGGACGCGTCTGAGACGGGAGTAGGCGCCCTTCTGTCTCAGCGTAGAACACCAGAGGGTCCTCTGCTTCCTTGTGGGTTTTACTCCCGGAAACTGTCTTCCGCAGAGTGCAACTATCAGATTGGTGACAGGGAGTTATTGGCCATCGTGCAGGCCCTTAAAGAATGGAGGCACTTGCTCGAGGGCTCGGTGGTTCCGGTTCTCATCCTGACGGACCACAAGAATCTGACCTACCTCTCTGAGGCCAAGAGATTGACACCACGTCAGGCCAGATGGGCTCTGTTCTTGTCACGTTTTAATTACGTGGTCTCCTACCTACCCGGTTCCAAGAACATCAGAGCGGATGCCTTATCACGGCAGTACTCCGAGCTGTCCGGGGAGGAGTCGATTCCGACTTCGGTCATACCTCCGAATCAGATCCTGGCCGCCATACGCATTAGCCTGACCTCTCCCCTGGGTGAGCAGATTTTGGCGGCTCAATCTGGTGCTCCCTCTGGGAGACCCAACGGCAGATGTTTTGTGCCTGAGGAGTTGCGCACTCGGTTGTTGCGAACCTACCATAACTCCAAGGCCGCGGGGCATCCTGGAAAGAATCAGCTGTCCTGGGCTGTTTCACGTCTGTTCTGGTGGCCTTCTCTACGTTCCGACATCGCCGCATATGTAGCGGCATGCTCCGTTTGTGCCCAGAGTAAGTCCCCTCGGCACCTTCCGTTGGGCCTTTTGCAACCCATAGCCACCGGGGAGCGTCCATGGTCACACCTGGGGATGGATTTCATTGTGGACCTCCCTGCATCCCGAGGCCATACGGTCATTCTCATGATTGTGGATCGGTTTTCCAAAATGTGCCACTGTGTTCCTCTCAAGAAGTTACCCTCTGCACAAGAGTTGGCCTCGATTTTTGCCAGGGAGGTCTTCCGGTTGCACGGTTTGCCCAAGGAGATTGTGTCGGATCGGGGGAGTCAGTTTGTGTCCAGGTTCTGGCGCGCCTTTTGCTCCCAGTTGGGGATTCATCTCTCTTTCTCCTCGGCCTACCACCCTCAGTCCAATGGGGCCGCAGAACGATCCAATCAGGCCTTGGAGCAATTCCTTCGTTGCTATGTCTCCGATCACCAAGACAATTGGGTTGACCTCCTGCCTTGGGCTGAGTTTGCCAGGAACACGGCGGTGAACTCTTCCTCTGGGACATCTCCCTTCATGGCCAATTATGGGTTCCAACCTGCCGTGTTACCGGAGGTATTCTCTCCCCAGGATATTCCGGCTGTGGAGGATCACCTTTCCGTCCTACGTGCTTCTTGGGTACAGATCCAGAGGTCCCTTGAGGTCTCTGCGCAGCGCCAGAGACTCCAGGCTGATCGCAGACGAGCGCCCGCTCCTTCCTACCAGGTCGGAGACCGCGTATGGTTGTCCACCCGCAACCTCAACCTTCGAGTGCCCACTCCCAAGCTGGCGCCTCGCTTTGTTGGTCCCTTCCGAGTGCTTCGCAGGGTAAACCCGGTAGCCTATGCCCTTGCGCTTCCTCCTGGCATGCGGATCTCCAACGTGTTTCATGTCTCCCTGTTGAAGCCACTGGTGTGTAATCGTTTCACTTCCTCGGTTCCTCGGCCTCGTCCGGTCCAAGTGGGCAATCGTGAGGAGTATGAGGTGAGCAATATCCTGGACTCACGCCTGGTCCGCGGCCGGGTGCAGTTTTTGGTCCATTGGCGTGGTTACGGTCCAGAGGAGCGTTCCTGGGTTCCCTCCGCAGATGTCCATGCTCCTGCCTTGCTCCGAGCCTTCCACGCACGCTTCCCTCAGAAACCGTTCTTTACTCCGCGGAGGAGGGGCCCTTGAGGGGGAGGTACTGTCATGGTCTTACCTTCTTGCTGTTCTCCCTCGTTTGACATGTGCTGGCGGCCATCTTGGTTTCTGGGTTTCTTGTAGCCTCCCACCCTGCGGCTTCTCCTTCCCACTGGGAGGAGCTGGATGCCTAGCTCATATATATAGGAGGTCTGTGGCTTCAGTTCCTTGCTTGGTCCTCCTGTGTTCACATGCTTCTAAGTCTGCTGCTGCTTCTGGTTCCTGATCCTGGCTTCGTCTGACTACCCTGCTGGCTCCTGATCCTGGCTTCGTCTGACTAACCTGCTGGTTCCTGATCCAGGCTTCGTCTGACTACCCTTCTGGTTCCTGATCTCTGGCTTCGCAAGACCCTGCTTCGGTTTAGCCATCCGTTTGGACTTTTGCCTTACAGCTTGATTTTCAATAAAGCCTTCTTATTTCCACGTATCTCTTGTTGTACGTCTGGTTCCATGACAATAGCATAGCTGAGTGTGCTGGGGCAGCTGTCATATAGAGATATAGCAGTGCTGGGTGTGTTGGGACAGTTGTCATGTGTATAGATGTACACTGCCTTTAACAGCTATAACAGAGTCTACAGTAGAAGTCTCATATTTTTTCAGGCAGTGGCTATGGAGCTCTTAAAGCTGTGTGGTTAAGTGCCTTGTCTCTGATACAGAAGGTTGTGGGTTCGAGTCCCAGCAGAAACTTTTCTGAAATACAGGCTAAATTAGAATACACAAGCACTGACTCCATATATGGACATACAGCGCGGGACACAGGCCGGAAGAGGCTGCATCGCGTCGCTGACATGGAGTTAAGTATAAGTGTTGCTTATAAGTGTTGCCGACTGTTACTGCTACATGGGGGGAGCGGGAGGCACTTGATACTGGCACATGGGGAGGGGGGTTGGCACCTGATACTGGCACATGGGGGGGTTGGCACTATGATACTGGCACATGGGGGGAAGGAGAGAGGCACTTGATACTGGCACATGGGGGGGTTGGCACTATGATACTGGCACATTGGGAGGAGAGAGGCACTTAAATATTGGCACATTGGGAGGGGGGAGATGGCACTTAAATATTGGCACATATGGGGGGGGAAGAGAGAGGCACTTAATACTGGCACTATCATTTTACACATGCATGGTTTGCCTTTTCATTATGTGTGTCCCTTCTCTCTTCCCCTAGCTTGTGCTCTCTCTCTTGTCTCCTCCCCTCTTCTTCATTCTGGCTTCACCCTTCATCTCAGCTACTTGCTCTGTTAGTTGCTCACAGCATGATTTTTTGACCTATCCATTTGTTCATCGGTGTAGTATCTGCACAGTTTGGAATAAACTTCTTCACGATCTACAAGGTGTCGCTTGGATCGAGTCACTGTCAGCCAATTCACCTAAGATTGATGGTTACCGCTATTTCAGCAGAACTGTAAGTTACAGAGATCACACTTTCAATGCTTAGATTGGAGAGGCAGAACAGGCACATTGGGGGGGGGGGGGGGAGATGGCACTATGATGCTGGCACATGGAGGGGTGGGTGGGAAGGAGAGAGGCATTTGATACTGGCATATTAGTGGGGCTACTGGCACATGATAGGAGGCTACTGGCAAATAAGGGGGACTACTGGCACATAAGGGGGGCTACTGGCACATAAGAGGAGCTACTGGCACATAAGCAGGGCTACTGGCACATAAGGGGGGCTATTGGCACATGATAGGAGGCTACTGGCACAAAAGGGGGACTACTGGTACATAAGGGGGGCTACTGGCACATGATAGGAGGCTACTGGCACATAAGGGGGAGGCTACTGGCACATAAGGGGGGCTACTGGCACTTAATAGGGGGGATACTTGCACATAAGGCGGCTACTGGCACATGATAGGGGGCACTCTGGCTACTGGCACATGATGGTGGGGGGCTCTTATTACTGGCACATGATTGGTGGCATCTATGGGGGCACATCTTACTGGCACATGATTAGGGGGGCATCTATGGGGGCACATCTTACTGGCACATGATTGGGGGGCATCTATTGAGGCACTTATTACTGGCACATTATTGGTTGGCACTATAGGGGCATTGTAACGGACCATTTCAGCAGACAAGGGGTTAAAATCCTTTTAGGCGATATGCCCCTTTCTGAGAGACAGGCACAGCTACTGCAGAACACCAAACTCCCGAACTGGATACAAAATAGCACTCCAAACTGGAACCTCGCGAATAGCTGCTAGCAGACGAACAGGAAAAGCATACAATCAGCTTACACTCCTGGCAATCAGTCTCTAACAGCAACGAGACAAGGTTCCGTGTTGAGGGTCAAGCAGTGGTCTGACTGTACTTCAGGTACAGCCTCTTTTATTCATAAAAAACAAACATAGTACTGCCCATAGGGTTTTGAAATCCAACCAATCAATATCTTACAACACACACAATGCAAGTACAGCAACCAATCGTTCATGCCCCCTAGAGGACCAGAAGGGAGACTGCGACACAGAACAGATACAACACATCCCCAAAATGCATCATGGTTTCCTCCTCTCTGTCCCGGAGACAACCGAGGGCAATCCAATTATCTCTCAGGACAAAGGGAGATCGCCAATACACATGTGGAGACAACAGTACAGACATCACCATTTAAGCACACAATGGGACAATGGCACAATGGGACAATAGAAACACACCCAGCATATTCCTCCCAAGCTGACAAGTTACACTTATTATAAATTGTTACAACTTTGTGAGGTTACATTGTCCATACATATAACTTACATCAATTTAAACAGTATAACTTGGGGACAAACCTATCCAAAATTCCCTGGAATAGGTTCAGGGGTTTAAAAGTTAGTATGGGCCATAATCCTGAGGCAAGAGGCGTTTAAACAGGCCTCTCCAAAACCCAGTGGCGAGGTTGGTTTCGCCACAGGCATCTACTGAGGCTAAAAAGAAGGGGTATTTTATATGGGGGGATCTGTATAGGGGGATTTTATACTGGACACATTATGGTGGGTACTATGGGGAAGGGGCAGAGGAGCACTATGGGGTCATCTACGGGGGCACTGATAAGGTGTATTTTATATTGGCACATTATAAGAACATTAGCTCAACTGGGGGCATTACAAGGGGGTATGTTTTGCACATTATAAGGATAATTTTTTCTACTGGGGGGGAGGCATTATGGTGGGCTTCATTACTCCCCCATGGTATGACCCCCTAGTATCAGCACCAGCCTCTCCCTGCTCTGCTATACCTCTGCCCTTTCTCCAAATCCTTATTATGAAATCTTTCTCATTAGGCTAAAACAGATCAGCTCCACCGAGCCCCCAGCCAAGTATTGAAGTGGTGTCCGAGATCCCCAAGGGCCAAGCCAAGTAATTGCAAGTTTTCATGTGGAGTATGTTTATGTTATACACATATAGCATACACTGTGCCACACAATATACAGTATACCTCTACACTGTGCCACACAATATAGAGTATACCTCTACACTATGCTAGGGGTTATACAGTTTATTGTACAGCATGGCACAGAGTTTATGTTGTCGGGCATGGTGTAACCGCCATACATTTTATGTACAGTCGTGGCCAAAAGTTTTGAGAATTACATAAATATTGGAAATTGGAGAAGCACCAGAATGTTATGAAGAGTGATCAGATGAATTGCATAGTCCTTCTTTGCCATGAAAATTAACTTAATCCCCAAAAAAACTTTCCACTGCATTTCATTGCTGTCATTAAAGGACCTGCTAAGATCATTTCAGTAATCGTCTTGTTAACTCAGGTGAGAATGTTGACGAGCACAAGGTTGGAGATCATTATGTCAGGCTGATTGGGTTAAAATGGCAGACTTAGGCTCCTTTCACACTAGCGTTCGCTGGTCCGCTCGTGAGCTCCGTTTGAAGGAGCTCACGAGCGGACCCGAACGCACCCGTCCAGCCCTGATGCAGTCTGGATGGAGCGGATCCGCTCAGACTGCATCAGTCTGGCGGCGTTCAGCCTCCGCTCCGCTCGCCTCCGCACGGACAGGCGGACAGCTGAACGCTGCTTGCAGCGTTCGGGTGTCCGCCTGGCCGTGCGGAGGCGTGCGGATCCGTGCGGATCCGTCCAGACTTACAATGTAAGTCAATGGGGACGGATCCGTTTGAAGATGCCACAATGTGGCTCAATCTTCAAGCGGATCCGTCCCCCATTGACTTTACATTGAAAGTCTGGACGGATCCGTCCGAGGCTATTTTCACACTTAGCTTTTTTTTGCCATTTTAATGCAGACGGATCCGTTCTGAACGAAGCCTCCGTCTGCATTATTATGAGCGGATCCGTTCAGAACGGATCCGCCCGAACGCTAGTGTGAAAGTAGCCTTAACCTGTTAAAAGGAGGGTGATGCTTGAAATCATTGTTCTTCCATTGTTAACCATGGTGACCTGCAAAGAAACGCGTGCAGCCATCATTGCGTTGCATAAAAATGGCTTCACAGGCAAGGATATTGTGGCTACTAAGATTGACCTCAATCAACAATTTATAGGATCATCAAGAACTTCAAGGAAAGAGGTTCAAATCTTGTTAAGAAGGCTTCAGGGCATCCAAGAAAGTCCAGCAAGCGCCAGGATCGTCTCCTAAAGAGAATTCAGCTGCGGGATCGGAGTGCCACCAGTGCAGAGCTTGCTCAGGAATGGCAGCAGGCAGGTGTGAGCGCATCTGCACGCACAGTGAGGCGAACACTTTTGGAAGATGGCCTGGTGTCAAGAAGGGCAGCAAAGAAGCCACTTCTCTCCAAAAAAAACATCAGGGACAGATTGATCTTCTGCAGAAAATATGGTGAATGGACTGCTGAGGACTGGGGCAAAGTCATATTCTCTGATGAACCCTCTTTCCGATTGTTTGGCGCATCAGGAAAAAGGCTTATCCGGAGAAGAATAGGTGAGCGCTACCATCAGTCCTGTGTCATGCCAACAGTAAAGCATCCTGAGACCATTCATGTGTGGGGTTGCTTCTCATCCAAAGGAGTGGGCTCGCTCACAATTTTGCCCAAAAACACAGCCATGAATAAAGAATGGTACCAAAACACCCTCCAACAGTAACTTCTTCCAACAATCCAACAACAGTTTGGTGAAGAACAATGCATTTTCCAGCACGATGGAGCACCGTGCCATAATGCAAAAGGGATAACTCGGGGACCAAAACGTTTACATTTTGGGTCCATGGCCTGGAAACTCCCCAGATCTTAATCCCATTGAGAACTTGTGGTCAATCCTCAAGAGGCGGGTGGACAAACAAAAACCCACTAATTCTGACAAACTCCAAGAAGTGATTATGAAAGAATGGGTTGTTATCAGTCAGGAATTGGCCCAGAAGTTGATTGAGAGCATGCCCAGTCGAATTGCAGAAGTCCTGAAAAAGAAGGGCCAACACTGCAAATACTGACCCTTTGCATAAATGTCATGTAATTGTCGATAAAAGCCTTTGAAACGTATGAAGTGCATGTAATTATATTTCACTACATCACAGAAACAACTGAAACAAAGATCTAAAAGCAGTTTAGCAGCAAACTTTGTGAAAACGAATATTTGTGTCATTCTCAAAACTTTTGGCCACGACTGTACAGTATACAGTAATCCGCCTTGCCATCTATGCTTTGAATCTGGTTTTATATGTTACTTGGTTTTTGTACATTTACTTGCATGTGCTAGTTGAGACCTGCTAGTTGAGACCTATACATGATGAGGGGCTGGGGTGTTGTACAATAGACGTCAATTCAACAAATCTGACCTAGATAAATGAAGGGTATTAGGTTCTCCTAAATAAAAACTGGCCCCTCTATGGCTGATAACCCCCAATTTACATTTATCCTATAATCTGTAATAATAATTTCACTCCATTTCATTGAAAGTCCTCCAACCACTAAACACCGTCGAGATATCGTAGTGTATTATGCTGCATTCACTCCTGCACCAGGGATGTGGTTCTGTGCACTGTCACCAATCGTCCCTCTATTGCTTTCTTTTCATTGAATAATCGCATTGATTATATGGTTTAGGGTCAGCACTGACGATAGCCGTCCACTAAAATCGCTTTATACCCTGCCCCCAAAATGTTTACCAGATCCCTGGGATCCTCAGGGGTAATGGGCAACGACACTATAAACGTGGCATAGTTTTCTTTAATATTTGCCAGAAAAAAATAAACATGAGGCACAACGCGAAAGAGGGGATGGTCGGGGCAAATGGACAGAGGAGGCCCAAGATTAGTAAACAGCCCCCGGCCTATGATATACTTAATCCGCCCCTGGTGCGCGATCTAATAAGCCAGGGAGCACGCTCACACCTATCTCACTTGTATGCTCACCGCCTGCCACCGCTCACCTTCAAGGTGGGAAAACCTCCCATCTTCCTTGTAGCCGCTTGCTCCAGTGCTCCTGAGCAAGAAAACGTCTGTGCTGTGCGGCCTGTGCCTTCTAGTCAAGTGACCACCTCACCAGTGTTGTGTGTGTCACAGTGTGTGTCTGCAGATACACTGCCGCTGAGCTGAGCCTGCAAAAAGCACTGTGGTGTGTGGCAGTTAGGAGTGGTGCAGACAGTCACAGTGGCACTGTGTGGTGTGTGGCAGTTAGGAGTGGTGCAGACAGTCACAGTGGCACTGTGTGTTGTGTGGCAGTTAGGAGTGGTGCTGACAGTCACAGTGGCACTGTGGTGTGTGGCAGTTAGGAGTGGTGCAGACAGTCACAGTGGCACTGTGTGGTGTGTGGCAGTTAGGAGTGGTGCAGACAGTCACAGTGGCACTGTGTGTTGTGTGGCAGTTAGGAGTGGTGCTGACAGTCACAGTGGCACTGTGGTGTGTGGCAGTTAGGAGTGGTGCAGATAGTCACAGTGGCACTGTGTGGTGTGTGGCAGTTAGGAGTGGTGCAGACAGTCACAGTGGCACTGTGTGTTGTGTGGCAGTTAGGAGTGGTGCTGACAGTCACAGTGGCACTGTGGTGTGTGGCAGTTAGGAGTGGTGCAGACAGTCACAGTGGCACTGTGGTGTGTGGCAGTTTTGAGTGGTGCAGACAGTCACAGTGGCACTGTGTGTTGTGTGGCAGTTAGGAGTGGTGCAGACAGTCACAGTGGCAGTGTGGTGTGTGGCAGTTAGGAGTGGTGCAGACAGTCACAGTGGCACTGTGTGTGGCAGTTAGGAGTGGTGCAGACAGTCACAGTGGCACTGTGTGTTGTGTGGCAGTTAGGAGTGGTGCAGACAGTCACAGTGGCACTGTGGTGTGTGGCAGTTAGGAGTGGTGCAGTCACAGTGGCACTGTGGTGTGTGGCAGTTAGAAGTGGTGCAGTCACAGTGGCATTGTGGTGTGTGGCAGTTAGGAGTGGTGCAGACAGTCACAGTGGCACTGTGGTGTGTGGCAGTTAGGAGTGGTGCAGACAGTCACAGTGGCACTGTGGTGTGTGGCAGTTAGGAGTGGTGCAGACAGTCACAGTGGCACTGTGCTGTGTGGCAGTTAGGAGTGGTGCAGACAGTGGCACTGTGGCAGAACAGTGTGCAGGCAAGAGGAAGCAGACTAGACAGACTAGAGAGGTATTTTTTCAGTTAAGGGCCTTGCTGGCTTGAATTTGTAATGGCGGGGAGGGGTGTTGAGGAGTCACAAGGCTGCTGTCAGCCAGTGCCAGGGCAGAAATTTACAAGGGGCCCAAATATGGATGGGAAAGAACCAGGCTTATTAACCTGTAGGATACCAGTGCTGTACCTGTACGGCGCTGCAGGACGTGACTTGGGTCCCAGCGCTGTACAGGTATGGCGGGCTGATCGGGCAGGTGCAAGAGCTGTGCCCGTCCGATCACCGGCATAGGTCTTCCTGTCACTGTCAGCTGAGCCCCTTCTATCAGGGCAGGGTGCACCGGCATCAGTGAAAACTCCAGCCTGCTCTATAAAAATATAACATGATCTGTCCCGTCAGTTGCACCTGTAAAAATAAATATATAAGCTGTGCAAAAACGTTTTTTCTTCACCTTCCTTCGCAAAATGTGTAATACCAAGCTTACATTGTATTTTCATGGTGACAGATTCCCTTAAAATTTTCATTTACCAGTGATAAAAAAATGTTATTTCAAACAAAATAAATATTTCAGTATATTTAAATGTAAAAATATATTTTTTTATGGTTTCGGCAGGGGGTGCCAAATACCCTAGGCACGCAACTGTCAATGGCATTTAACTTGTTTAGCTGAAGTCAGAATGCTGCCTTTCTTCCATAATTTTAGATAGACAGAGAGACAGATAGATAGGGGATAGATATTAGATAGATAGATACAGATATGAGATATAGATAGATAGATAGATACAGTAGCGTAGCTATAGGGGTCGCAGCGGTCGCAACTGCGACCAGGTCCCTAAGTCAAGGGGGCCCACGGGGCCCCCACGAGAGATGGAGTAAAGCGGGCCCCACAATTCTTTTTTTTTTATTAAGTGCATCGGCCCTCCCTATATTTTGTGTGGCTGTGCTGCGCTTAATTGTCAGCGCGAGTCCCCTCCCCCGATACTAATATCTACTAACTTCAGCACCACATCCGCCGCCTTCCTTCCGTTTCTGCACCTGGGGTCTCGTCGTTCATGGCCGTCCCGCTTGTCGCTCTCTTCTTCTTCCAATCCCATGACCTCCGCGGCGGGTCTCGCGGGATCACAGCAGCCAGGAGTGACAAGCCCGTCGGCCGATGTATCCCAGTGAGGAGAGCGGAACAAGAGTAGGTAGTTGTTTGTTTGTTTTATGTAAAAAATGGCACACACCAGCGTTCAGCTTTATACGGAGGGGGTACTACATGAATGATGATCAGTGGTGCCGTGAGGCAGTGTGTCTGAATTCAGAAGGGCCCACGCCGGCCATAATGGGGCAGCAAATAATGAGGTGTCCGGGGGAAAATGAAAATGAAATACTCTGTGAAATGTATAGAGGGAGAGGGCGGGTGCAAAATGAAATACAGGGAGTGCAGAATTATTAGGCAAATGAGTATTTTGACCACATCATCCTCTTTATGCATGTTGTCTTACTCCAAGCTGTATAGGCTCGAAAGCCTACTACCAATTAAGCATATTAGGTGATGTGCATCTCTGTAATGAGAAGGGGTGTGGTCTAATGACATCAACACCCTATATCAGGTGTGCATAATTATTAGGCAACTTCCTTTCCTTTGGCAAAATGGGTCAAAAGAAGGACTTGACAGGCTCAGAAAAGTCAAAAATAGTGAGATATCTTGCAGAGAGATGCAGCACTCTTAAAATTGCAAAGCTTCTGAAGCGTGATCATCGAACAATCAAGCGTTTCATTCAAAATAGTCAACAGGGTCGCAAGAAGCGTGTGGAAAAACCAAGGCGCAAAATAACTGCCCATGAACTGAGAAAAGTCAAACGTGCAGCTGCCAAGATGCCACTTGCCACCAGTTAGTCCATATTTCAGAGCTGCAACATCACTGGAGTGCCCAAAAGCACAAGGTGTGCAATACTCAGAGACATGGCCAAGGTAAGAAAGGCTGAAAGACGACCACCACTGAACAAGACACACAAGCTGAAACGTCAAGACTGGGCCAAGAAATATCTCAAACTGATTTTTCTAAGGTTTTATGGACTGATGAAATGAGAGTGAGTCTTGATGGGCCAGATGGATGGGCCCGTGGCTGGATTGGTAAAGGGCAGAGAGCTCCAGTCCGACTCAGAGGCCAGCAAGGTGGAGGTGGAGTACTGGTTTGGGCTGGTATCATCAAAGATGAGCTTGTGGGGCCTTTTCGGGATGAGGATGGAGTCAAGCTCAACTCCCAGTCCTACTGCCAGTTTCTGGAAGACACCTTCTTCAAGCAGTGGTACAGGAAGAAGTCTGCATCCTTCAAGAAAAACAGGATTTTCATGCAGGACAATGCTCCATCACACGCGTCCAAGTACTCCACAGCGTGGCTGGCAAGAAAGGGTATAAAAGAAGAAAATCTAATGACATGGCCTCCTTGTTCACCTGATCTGAACCCCATTGAGAACCTGTGGTCCATCATCAAATGTGAGATTTACAAGGAGGGAAAACAATACACCTCTCTGAACAGTGTCTGGGAGGTTGTGGTTGCTGCTGCACGCAATGTTGATGGTGAACAGATCAAAACACTGACAGAATCCATGGATGGCAGGCTTTTGAGTGTCCTTGCAAAGAAAGGTGGCTATATTGGTCACTGATTTGTTTTTGTTTTGTTTTTGAATGTCAGAAATGTATATTTGTGAATGTTGAGATGTTATATTGGTTTCACTGGTAAAAATAAATAATTGAAATGGGTATATATTTGTTTTTTGTTAAGTTGCCTAATAATTATGCACAGTTATAGTCACCTGCACACACAGATATCCCCCTAAAATAGCTAAAACTAAAAACAAACTAAAAACTACTTCCAAAAATATTCAGCTTTGATATTAATGAGTTTTTTGGGTTCATTGAGAACATGGTTGCTGTTCAATAATAAAATTAATCCTCAAAAATACAACTTGCCTAATAATTCTGCACTCCCTGTATAGTAAGTCTCACTGTATTTCATTTTGCCCCCACTCCATCTATATATTTAAAAAAAATTGCCTATAGAGTATTTCATTTTCATTTTGCCCCCTCTTTATTTGCTGCCCCTGGCAGCCCTCATATGGCCGGCGTGGGCCCCCCATTTCTGAATTCAGACACACTGCCACACGGCACCACTGATCATCATTCATCTCCCCCCCATTCCTCATATGAAGCCAGTGTGTGCCATACATTAAAAATATTATAAATAAATCAAAAATACTCTATTGACTATTTTTTTTTATGTATGGCTTTATACGGAGGGAAGGGTTGGGGACAGAGGCTTGTGGGGGGGGGGGGGCGGAGGCTCGCGGGGGGGGGGGGCAATTTAACCTCTTAAGGACACATGACGTACCGGTACGTCATGATGTCCTGGTACTTAAGGACACATGACGTACCGGTACGTCATGAATGGTTCCGATCACCGCCGCTCGGCGGGCGGTGCTCGGAACCCGGTGCCTGCTCAAATCATTGAGCAGGCACCTGGGGCAAATGCGCCGGGGGTCCTGTGACCCCCCCATGTCGGCGATCGCAGAAAACCGCAGGTCAATTCAGACATGCGGTTTTCTGCGTTTCCGGGTTATTCGGGTCTCTGAAGACCCGATAACCCGGAACAGGATGGTGATGGGTGTGATTTCACTCCACCAATCACCATCCAGCGATCCTGAGTGGTGATGGTGACATCACCACTCAGGATCGCTTTCTGATTGGTCAGTGGGCGGTCCGGCGGCAGATTCAAAAGAGGCAGGCGCTCCTCTCCTCCTCCTTTTGTGTTCCGGAGCCGGAGGAGAGAGGAGCTGCCTGCACGTGTCTGCTGCCGCTGCCTGCACCCGATCTGTGCCCCCAGGACCCGATCTCTGCCACCAGCACCCCCCCATCAGGTACATAGGGACAGCTAGGGAAAGTTTGGGTTAGGCAGGGAAAAAAAGGGAAAGTTAGTTTTTTTACTTTTCATTGCATCACCCTAGTTAGGGTGTCTGGGGTCCACAGCACAGCTGTGTGACCCTAGACCCCCCAGGGGTGCTGCCACTTGCCCCCCCCCCCCTGCCCCCCCCTCCCCCCTTCCCCTACTTTTTTGGGGTGCAGGATTTTTTATTTTTATTTTTGTGTACGCTGACTGTGGCCTTCACTCTTAGTGTCTGGCCACTGTTAGCGCATCGCACACCCCACCGCTGATCAACTTCGGACGGTTGATCAGCGGTTTTGAATTTTTTTTTCCACATTTTTTGGCCTTTTTTTTTAGTCAGTTTTTTTTTTTTTCTTTTAGTTTTAGGGTGAGTTCGTGAACACCCGTGCCCCCACACACACGCACACAAAATAAAGAGTTACACACACGCACATATACACGCAGACACACACTCCCCTATGGCCCGCCGGACGTTCTCGGCCGAGGAGGCATACGCCCAGCTTGCCTCCGAATCCGAGAGTCCCAGTGAGGATGAGGATGACCCCACATTCCTGTTGTCATCCGCATCCTCCTCATCATCTAGCGATGATGATGAGCCCCCAAGGCGGCGGAGACGCCGCCAGGCGGAGCAAGGGGACCGCCATGTTAGGGACCCTGTGGCCCAGCCTAGTACGAGCAGCTCTGGGGCTCGTACTGGTTTCCCGGCCCACCAGTTAAATCCACCGGAGCACCCTGCCGGTGAATTTGTCTGGTGTAGCCCAGAGCGATACGAGCCCGTGATTCCTGATTTTGTAGGCCAATCAGGAATCCAGATTTCCACAGTGGGCTACACTGAATATGACTTTTTTCGTCATTTTTTCAGTGACCCACTGGTAAATCTGATGGTGGAGCAGACGAATCTGTACGCCCAACAGTTCGTCGCTCAACACCCAGGCTCCTTTTTGGCCAGGCCCGGTGGCTGGACGCCGGTCAGTGCAGCCGAAATGAGGACATTTTGGGGCCTCGTGCTGCATATGGGCCTGGTCAAGAAACCCAGTGTCAGGCTGTACTGGAGTGGGGACGTCCTATACCAGACCCCACTTTACAGTACGGCCATGACACGCTCCCGGTTTGAGGCCATCCGGAAATATCTGCATTATTCCGATAATGCAGCATGTCCCCCCCAGGTGATCCTGCCCATGACCGTCTGTACAAGATACGGCCGGTCATCGATCACTTTGGGGCCAAATTCATGGAGGCCTATGTACCTGGAAGAGAGGTCGCGGTTGATGAGTCTCTCATTGCGTTCAAGGGGAGACTCATTTTCCGCCAGTATGTGCCCACCAAGCGGGCGAGGTATGGCGTGAAGCTATACAAAATTTGTGAGAGTACCTCAGGGTACACTTACAAATTTCGTATATACGAGGGGCGAGATTCCCGGATTCAACCCCCAGAATGTCCCCCCACTCTGGGTGTTACCGGGAAACTTGTGTGGGACCTTATGTTCCCACTGCTGGATAAGGGTTACCACCTTTACGTGGATAACTTTTATACCAGTATCCCCTTGTTCCAGTCCCTTGCCGCCAGATCCACGTTCGCTTGTGGGACCGTGCGGAAAAATCAACGCGGCCTCCCTGCCCTCCCCCTCCAGGTACCTATCCCCAGGGGTGAGACCCGTGCCCTTACCACTGGAAACCTGTTGCTCGTCAGGTATAAGGACAAGAGGGATGTCCTTATGCTGTCCACAATTCATGGTAACGGCATCACCCCTGTCCCTGTGCGAGGTACCGCGGCAACGGTCCTCAAGCCCGATTGTATCGTCGCCTACAATCGGTATATGGGAGGAGTTGATCTCTCTGATCAAGTCCTCAAGCCATATAACTGCCATGCGCAAAACCCGGGCATGGTACAAAAAAGTTGCGGTCTACTTGGTGCAGGTTGCCATGTACAACTCTTTTGTACTATCCCGAAGCGCTGGCAGCACAGGGACATTCCTCCAGTTCTATGAGGCAGTCCTCAAGGCCCTGATCTTTTCAGACCGGAAGCAGGCCGGAGTACCTCGGGAACTGTAGGCGCCCGGATCGTCCCTGGCCAACACTTTCCAGGTGTGGTCCCCCATACTGGAAAGAAGGGACGAACCCAAAAAAGGTGCAGAGTGTGTCACAGGAGGGGGATACGGAAGGACACCACAACTCAATGTGACACGTGCCCCGATCATCCGGGCCTCTGCATTATTGGTTGCTTCAGGGAGTATCACACTTCCATGGAGTACTAAATTTATATCCCAATTTAGGACTGACATGGGATAAAAAAAAAAATGGTTCTCAGACTTGAGACACCCAAAAAAACTAAATAATTTATTAAAAGTATACATATTAGGTATCGCCGCGTCGGTAATAATCTCCTCTATAAAAATACCCCATGATCCAACCCCCCCAGATTAACACGGTCCAAAAAAAAAAAAAAAGTGCAAAAAAAGATTTTTTTTTGTCATCAAACATAACAAAAAATGTAATAGCAAGCGATCAAAAAGTCATATAGCCCCCAAAATAGTGCCAGAAAAACCGTCCGCTCGTCCCGCAAAAAATGAGCCCCCACATAAGATAATCAGATAAAAAATAAATAAAAAAATGACACCTAGACTTTAGAGATACCAAAAAAATGTTTGGGTATCAAAATGGATAATATAGTCAAAAACCTAAATAATTATAAAAAAAAAGTAGACTTATTAGGTATCGCCGCGTCCGTAAGAATCTCCTCTATAAAAATATCCCATGACCTAACCCCCCAGATTAACACGGTTAAAAAAAAAAAATGAAAACCGTTTTTTTTCGGTAACAAAACAAGGGTTAACAACCAAACAAAAGTTAATATTTATTACCCTGATACTGCAGTTTACAGAAATGCCATATTTGTGGTCGTAAACTGCTGTATCACTAAAAGGCAGGGCGCAAAAGGAAAGGACCGACATGGTTTCTGGAAGGCCGATTTTGATGGCCTTTTTTATTGACACCATGTCCCTTTTGAAGCCCCCCTGATGCCCCCCTAGAGTAAAAACTCCCTTAAAGTGACCCCATCTAAGAAACTACACCCCTCAAGGTATTCAAAACTGATTATACAAACTTTATTAACCCTTTAGGTGTTCCTCAACAGTTAATGGCAAATGGAGATGAAATTTCAGAATCTCAATTTTTGGTAACCTTGCCTCACAAAAATGTAATATAGAGCAACCAAAAATCATATGTACCCTAAAAATAGTCCCCCAAATAATGCCACCTTATCCCATAGTTTCCAAAATGGGGTCACTTTTAGGGAGTTTCTACTCCAGGGGTGCATCAGGGGGGTTGAAACAGGACACGGTGTAAATAAACCGGTCCATAAAAATCAGCCCTCCAAAAACCAAACGGCGCACCTTTCACTCTACGCCCCGCTGTGTGGCCGTACAGTAGTTTACAGCCACATATTGGGTGTTTCTGTAAACGGCAGAGTCAGGGCAATAAAGATACAGTCTTGTTTGGCTGTTAACCCTTGCTTTGTTAGTGGAAAAAATGGGTTAAAATGGAAAATTAGACAAAAAAATCTAATTCTCAAATTTCATCCCCATTTGTCAATAACTCTTGCGCAACACCTAAAGGGTTAACGACGTATGTAAAATCAGTTTTGAATACCTTGAGGGGTGTACTTTCTTAGATGGGGTCACTTTTAGGGAGTTTCTACTCCAGGGGTGCATCAGGGGGGTTGAAACAGGACACGGTGTAAATAAACCGGTCCATAAAAATCAGCCCTCCAAAAACCAAACGGCGCACCTTTCACTCTACGCCCCGCTGTGTGGCCGTACAGTAGTTTACGGCCACATATTGGGTGTTTCTGTAAACAGCAGAGTCAGGGCAATAAAGATACAGTCTTGTTTGGCTGTTAACCCTTGCTTTGTTAGTGGAAAAAATGGGTTAAAATGGAAAATTAGACAAAAAAATCTAATTCTCAAATTTCATCCCCATTTGTCAATAACTCTTGCGCAACGCCTAAAGGGTTAACGACGTATGTAAAATCAGTTTTGAATACCTTGAGGGGTGTAGTTTCTTAGATAGGGTCACTTTTAGGGAGTTTCTGCTCTAGGGGTGCATCAGGGGGCTTCAAATGGGACATGGTGTAAATAAACCAGTCCATAAAAATCAGCCTTCCAAAAACCATACGGCGCACCTTTCACTCTACGCCCCGCTGTGTGGCCGTACAGTAGTTTACGGCCACATATTGGGTGTTTCTGTAAACGGCAGAGTCAGGGCAATAAAGATACAGTCTTGTTTGGCTGTTAACCCTTGCTTTGTTAGTGGAAAAAATGGGTTAAAATGGAAAATTAGACAAAAAAATGAAATTCTCAAATTTCTTCCCCATTTGCCAATAACTCTTGTGCAACACCTAAAGGGTTAACGACGTATGTAAAATCAGTTTTGAATACCTTGAGGGGTGTAGTTTCTTAGATGGGGTCATTTTTGGGAGGTTTCTATTATCTAAGCCTCACAATATGACTTCAAACCTGAACTGGTCCATAAAAAGTGGGATTTTGAAGATTTCTGAAAAATTTCAAAATTTGCTTCTAAACTTCTAAGCCTTGTAACATCCCCAAAAAATAAAATATCATTCCCAAAATGCTACAAACATGAAGTAGACATATGGGGAATGTAAAGTCATCACAATTTTTGGGGGTATTACTATGTATTACAGAAGTAGAGAAACTGGAAACTTTGAAATTTGCTAATTTTTGCAATTTTGGGGTAAATTAGGTATTATTTTGTGCAAAAAAAATAATTTTTTTGACTTCATTTTACCACTGTCATGAAGTACAATATGTGATGAAAAAACAATCTCAGAACGGCCTGGATAAGTCAAAGCGTTTTAAAGTTATGTGCACTTAAAGTGACAGTGGTCAGATTTGCAAAAAATGGCCTGGTCCTTAAGGTGAAATAAGGCTGTGTCCCTATGGGGTTAAGGTTTGCTCTGGGGCCCATAGAACTCTAGTTATGCCCCTGGATAGATAGATAGAGATATGAGATAGATAGATATAGATACAGATATGAGATAGATAGATAGATAGATAGATAGATAGATAGATAGATACAGATCTGAGATAGATAGATAGATAGATAGATAGATAGATAGATAGATAGATAGATAGATAGATAGATACAGATCTGAGATAGATAGACAGACAGACAGACAGATAGATAGAGATATGAGATAGAGAGAGAGATAAATACAGATATGATATAGATATCGATAGATAGATAGATAGATAGATAGATAGATACAGATATGATATAGAAATAGATAGATAGATAGATAGATAGATACAGATCTGAGATATATAGATAGATACAGATATGATATAGATATAGATAGATACAGATATGAGATAGAGAGAGAGAGAGAGAGAGAAGAGAGAGAAAGAGAGATAGATAGATAGAAGTTTGGGGCCGAAGCCCGGATATAGTGTGCTCTCCGCATCCCGTTCTGCCCCATTGAGAATGAATCAGTCCGCACCCATTTCCGATATTGCGGAACGGATGCGGACCCGTTTGCGGACGTCTGAATGGAGCCTAAACAATGGCAGGGATCAGATTTTGTTAAGGCAGAATTTTGGGGTCCCAAAAAGCTACAGTTTTTTCCCATTTCCCATGTTTAAACATCTGCCCCCAATAAGGAATTTTGTTTTGAAGGTTTCTAATATTAAAAAGTATACCAAATGTGACGGTGCAGTATGTTTTTAAACACACTGTTTGTTAACATTGTCAACCATGCACTTATGTACCCATAGCTATACATGTCAGTGTATTATTTGCTATCACTGTTGTTGTATTAAAGAACTTAAAGAGGGGCACGATAAAGAGCAAAATTTTATCAAAATATTTTTAAAAAGATATAGAAAATAGGTCTTAGGAGGCTCAGAGTGTCATATACCAATTTTCTGTTCAACTGGAGTATATTTGATTCATGTAGAATCAATGTGGACATGATCTGAATTTTTTGAAAAAGTCGACAAATTAGACACAAAACATATTTCAAGAAGTTCACTCCTCTCTAGTCGAGGGGGGTAGCATGGGTCCTGGGTTAAAGCAATTGATTATGACTGATTTCCATGAGACGAACTGCTGCCAAAGTTCATTAGTGTGCAGTAACAAAAGACATACTGAAAAAAAAATCACTAGTATGGACGTGTCAGGAACAGTTTTTGCTCTTTTTGAGCAATGGTAGTAACTCCTATAAGAAGTAGAGAACATGAAAGGAACGCTCAACATGATATGAAAGGGTCTGATTTGACATATATGTGTGCAAATGTTTGTGATTCCCTTACTCAAAGCTTCACTCTAATTGTACATGTTCAGTTGGTAATATTAGAATGCTTCTCATTTAAAGAAGCCTTTAATTTTACTGTGGTTAAAACTAATAGTCCTTTGCTTTCATTCTTCTACTTTTTACCCTTCATTTTCTTTTTGTGTCTGCACCTGTTTGCACCACTTTCACAATCAATTTAAAAATGATGGGTAATCTTCTGGCATTAACCGTGGTGTGTGATAATATGCTGCTTGGTCTGAAGAATAATTACTAAGACCAGATCAACTGAGAACAGAACATTCTCAATGTGCTTTCCATTCATGTTTCACATTGTCCACTGTAAAGAAAGAAGTTTTCTTAATATTTAGGTGAAAAACAATTGTTGCATCAGCTTGTGATATAAAATAGAAGCTGTCAAAGAAATTTCACATGGATAGAGTCAGGGAAAAAAGACCTCCTGAAGTATAAAAAAAAGTATAATGGAAAAAAAAAATACAAAACAAAAAGATATACAAAATAATCTACCCAGACATCATAAGACAATGTCTAAAGACGTTACAGAACAAAACCATGGACCCCGAGACAGATAGCTATATAGAAGATATTAGATTAGACTTGGGACACTGTGGCATCTATATTTTCCTGGCTATATACGACATTACCTAGAGTCCTGCTTTACAAATAAACCCAGTAACCTGCATTCTATATATTAAGTCAGTGTTTTGTTGTAACAGGACCAGTAAGTCCGATCCGAATAAAGGACATAAATTAGGTCTCAGTGCCCCCACAGCCCCAGAGCACTCATAAGCGCGGACTGCTGCTGTGCCCTATTTTATGTGACAGATGCAGACTATATGTAATGAGTGTGTTAGGCTGTAAATGGGTAGCTGTACAATATATTAAACATAAGCTAAAAATATGTTCAGTTTTCATTAGCTTGCTTCAGTATTAAATGTTGTCATTTTATGTGGATTCAGCACAGAATGGGAGGAAATGGAATTTAGAGACATGGCGATTGCAGTATAAAGACAGTAAATTACAGAAAAAAATGTCTATCTTTGTACAGCTCCTGGAAATATCAGTTGTGTTTCATGAACGGCTATTTCAGGAGCCCCACAGATTGCTGATGCAGCAGCATTACAAATGATAGTGAAGTTTAATAAAACTCTGCGCACTGCATCACTTTGCTGCTTGGGAGGAACATATAGATAACCCTGTTCATCTGAGTTCACGAGGAATATCATACCAGAACTACTAGAATAAGGTGTTTATATGTTAGGCTTCTTCAGCACAGAGAATGTACTGACATTTTATAGGGAACAGATGGTAATAATTGTATCAAATTATTCTACATTGTCAATTATTCTATAGGGTAAACGTAACTGCATTGTGACAATGTGCACACTTTCACAATAGTGCTCACTTTCATTTTATGTATAACGGATCTTGTATGAAATGGTTAAAGGTAATTTAAAGTGAGAAACATGCACATCACAACTGCCTCTGACCTCACTACTGCCACTGACATCACTACTGCATCTGTCATTAGGACTGTCTCTGACATCACTACTGCCACTGACATCACTACTGCATCTGTCATTAGGACTGCCTCTGACATCACCACTGCCTCTGACCTCAATACTGCCTCTGACATCACTACTGCATCTGTCATTAGGACTGTCTCTGACATCACCACTGCATCTGTCATTAGGACTGCCTCTGACATCACCACTGCCTCTGACCTCAATACTGCCTCTGACATCACTACTGCATCTGTCATTAGGACTGCCTCTCACCTCACTACTGCCTCTGACCTCACTACTGCATCTGTCATCACTACTGCATCTGTCAATAGGACTGCCTCTGACCTCACTACTGCCACTGACATCACTACTGTATCTGTCATTAGGACTGCCTCTGACCTCACTACTGCCACTGACATCACTACTGCATCTGTCATTAGGACTGTCTCTGACATCACCACTGCATCTGTCATTAGGACTGCCTCTGACATCACCACTGCCTCTGACCTCAATACTGCCTCTGACATCACTACTGCATCTGTCATTAGGACTGCCTCTCACCTCACTACTGCCTCTGACCTCACTACTGCATCTGTCATCACTACTGCATCTGTCATTAGGACTGCCTCTCACCTCACTACTGCCTCTGTCATCACTACTGCATCTGTCATTAGGACTGTCTCTGACATCACCACTGCATCTGACCTCACTACTGCCTCTGTCATCACTACTGCATCTGTCATTAGGACTGTCTCTGACATCACCACTGCATCTGACCTCACTACTGCCTCTGTCATCACTACTGCATCTGTCATTAGGACTGTCTCTGACCTCACTACTGCCTCTGTCATCACTACTGCATCTGTCATTAGGACTGTCTCTGACATCACCACTGCATCTGACCTCACTACTGCCTCTGTCATCACTACTGCCTCTGTCATCACTACTGCATCTGTCATTAGGACTGTCTCTGACCTCACTACTGCCTCTGTCATCACTACTGCATCTGTCATTAGGACTGTCTCTGACATCACCACTGCATCTGACCTCACTACTGCCTCTGACATCACTACTGCATCTGTCATTAGGACTGTCTCTGTCATCACTACTGCATCTGTCATTAGGACTGTCTCTGACCTCACTACTGCCTCTGTCATCACTACTGCATCTGTCATTAGGACTGTCTCTGACCTCACTACTGCCTTTGTCATCACTACTGCATCTGTCATTAGGACTGTCTCTGACATCACCACTGCCTCTGACCTCACTACTACCTCTGTCATCACTACTGCATCTGTCATTAGTACTGTCTCTGACCTCACTACTGCCTCTGTCATCACTACTACCTCTGTCATCACTACTGCATCTGTCATTACAACTGCCTCTGCCATCACTACTGTCTGTCATAACTACTGCCTCTGATACCATTACTGCCTCTATCATCATAATTGCTTCTATTATCACTGCTTACTACCATTACTACTGCCTCTGTCTCTACTACTGCATCTGTCATGACTACTGCCTCTAACCTCACAACTACCTTTGTCATCCCTTCTGCCTCCGTCATCACAACCACCTCTGACATCACTACTGCCTCTGACATCACTACTGCCTCTGATGTCACAATTGCCTTTGTCATCACATCTGCCTCTGTCATCACAACTACCTCTGACATCACTACTGTCTCTGATATCACTTCTGCCTTTGTCATTACAACTGCCTCTGACATCACTACTGCCTGTCATAACTATTGCCTCTGATACTATTACTGCCTCTATCGTCATAATTGCTTCTATTATCACTGCTGACTGTCATCACTACTGCCTCTGTCCCTACTACTGCATCTGTCATGACTACTGCCTCTAACCTCACAGCTCAAGGGAAGAATGCCCATGTCTGAATTAAATAAACATCAGCTGCATATAACACCAAGACTGGACGCAGGAATCAGGTAACATAAAGATGAATGGTAGTCATGAACACAATAGTCAGTATAAATTACCCATGGTGGACAAAAGGCCCGGGGCTCCCGGCACTACTGCTACCTCGACGCGTGTTTCGCCAACCCACTGGCTTTGTCAGGAGGGTAAAGTATACTGGTATATGTTGGGGTATATATATCAAAGAATGCACCTTAAGTTAATAGAAGACGCATGCACGGCATGATTAGGAGGCCCGCATCACAGACGCTGAACGCGCCCACGCACCATGTTGCGTACATCCAGGAGGTGGATGACGCATGGTGCGGGGCATCGCCCACGCCCATCACCATGGGAACGAGCAACATGGAGCGCTCCATGATGCGTCCAACCCAGGGTGAGAAGCTTGAATCTGTGAAGAGAAGAATTCACAGATTCAGGCTTCTCACTCTAGGTTGAACGTATCCCGTGCATGGCAGGTGGAGAAAAAGACACACCGTTTGATTTTATATGCATTCATTTGTTTTAAACTTTGTAAGTACAATAAAAAAAAGCGTGATTATAAGAACCCTTGCGGTACTTCACTGTGTTGGGTTGTCTTGATAATATTTAGGAGACAAGAAGCTCAACTGGAGAGAAAGTCCCATTGTTTATCCAGTGATCAATTGTATCGAAAATAGGCTGTCAGTGTGCCTTCAAATACTGATACTTCCATAGTGGATTTAGGAGCTGCGCAGTCTTTTGCATAATATGGAGACTTAAAAGACTACCCCACCACGGGGGGCTGGCAGGTGGACCCACGAGGTGGAAATCGCACTACGAACTCATAATAGGGAGAGACTTGGCCAGTTGTGAGAGTTACTGATACCCATGAGTCAGGGGTAAACCCAGGAGATTGGCCTTGTTCAGGAAGTAGGCCAGAACCCTGTGAACCTGAGGCTGAATGGCCAGCAGTAGGGGTGACCGCCACTTCGGTGGAAGAGGGGGAGCCAACCCCGCTAAGTGCAATGGTGGGAGACGTGGAGGACTTGCCACCGGGTCCTGAGTTGGCAGACCTTAATGTCTCTGGGGAAAATTTCGGTACAGCACAACACCGGGACCCAACCCTATCCTGTGCCTGGGAGAATGTGGTAATAATTGATGGTGAACCACAACAACCTGGGGCCAAGTTGATGTTTTCCCGTTTTGCGGTTCATCAGAATATGATGTATCGGGTAAACCAGCTGCGGGGTGAACATATTGAACAGTTCGTGGTGCCCCAGGCTTATCGCAAACTCGTGTTAGAGTTAGCCCACCAACAGGTTCTCGGGGGTCATCTGGGAATGCAGAAAACACAGGACCGGATATTACAACGGTTTTACTGGCCCAGTGTGTTTAGAGAGGGAGACGAGTTTTGCAAGTCTTGCCGACCTGCCAAACAATTAGCCCCAGCACCTTTTCCGCAGTCCCTTAGTACCTCTTCCGATCATCGAGGTACCGTTTGAGCGAATCGCTATGGGCCTCATAGGTCCAGTACCGAAGTCTGCTAGAGGACACCAACACATCTTGGTCGTCCTAGATTATGCCAATCGGTATCCGGAGGCGGTGCCACTGCGACATACATTGGCCAAACTTAGAGCTAAAGAGTTAATGGAGATGTTTTCCCGAGTGGGGCTACCTAAAGAGGTTCTGACTGACCAGGGGACCCCTTTTATGTCCAAGGTCATGAGGGAACTCTGTAAGTTGCTGCACATCAAACAGCTACGGACGTCCGTTTATCATCCGCAAACTGACGGCCTAGTAGAAAGGTTTAACCAAACATTGAAAAACATGTTAAAAAGAGTGGTGTCTAAGGATGGGAAGGACTGGGACCTCCTTCTGCCCTATCTTATGTTTGCAGTGCAAGAGGTGCCCCAGGCCTCTACTGGGTTCTCGCCCTTCAAACTGCTATACGGCAGACATCCTCGTGGCCTGTTGGACATAGCCAAAGAGGTGTGGGAGCAACAACCCACCCCATAAAAAAGTGTCATTGAGTACGTTACCAAGATGCAAGATCAGATAGAGACAGTGTTGCCTCTTGTTAGGGAGCATATGGAGGCAGCTCAGCAAGCCTAGAGTCGGGTCTATTATCGGCAGGCTCGGGTCCAGATTTTTAACCCAGGTAATCGGGTTTTTGTTCTGGTGTCGAACGTGGACAGTAAGTTCCTGGCTAGGTGGCAGGGGACCTACGAGGTACTCGAGAAAATTGTAAAGGTACACCAGCCTGGGCGGTGAGGCCGGTTTACCATATGAATTTACTCAAACCATGGAAAGATAGGGAAACCTGTACAGAATACAGTCCACGGCCAGGTTTTCTAGGAGAAGCGGTACCGGCCCCTCTGTCTGATGCAAGAGAGATGGCTGCCACAGTAAAAAATTGCTGACAGCCTCTCCTGTCAGCAATTGTCATCCACAGTACCGACTGGGAAAGTCACCTACCCAAAGTTCAGGCCATAGTGGACTCCCTTCGGAAGGCTGGACTAACCGCTAACCCCCAAAAAATGTGCAATAGGGTTAGAGGAGACTAAATACCTGGGGTATGTCATTGGGCGCGGCGTCATCAAACCCCAAGTGAACAAAATAGAGGCGATACGGAATTCGCCCTGACCTGTCACTACTAGGCAAGTAAAGTCGTTCTGGGGAATGGTGGGCTATTACATGAGGTTTGTCCCCCAATTTGCTACGGTGGCCGCGCCATTGACAAGGCTCTTGAAGGGACTCAGGTCGGTGATGGTTTGCTGGGATGATCAGGCGGAAGGGGTTTTCTCCGCTTTGAAGTCGGTCCTGTGCGGGTCCCCGGTTTTGGTGACGCCCGACTTCAAAAAGGAATTCATAGTACAGACCGATGCCTACGAAGTAGGCCTCGGTGCTGTACTGTCTCAGGAAATCAATGGGGAGGAGCATCCCGTTGTCTTCCTCAGCCGTAAGCTCGCCCCAGCCGAGACCAGGTACAGTATTGTGGAAAGAGAGTGCCTGGCTATCAAGTGGGCACTCGAGTCTCTCCGTTATTATTTGTTGGGGAAAAAATTCCGCCTGGTAACCGACCACTCCCCTCTCAAGTGGATGAGCCAAGCTAAAGACAAAAAATACTCGGGTCACCAGATAGTTCCTTTCCCTACAGAACTTTAAATTTACAGTGGAACACAGGGCAGGCTGGTTGCAGGGAAACGCGGATGCCCTGTCCCGAGTACATTGTCTGGCGAGTGTTCACCACCTCAGGGTTGAACAAAGGGGGTGGAATGTGACACAGTGAGGGGAATGATTTAGGAAAACAGGTATTTTCCTCCTAGCGTGTGCTGCTGGGCTGATTTGCAGCCAGGTGGGTTCAAATATCGGACTGGATTTTAATTGCCGTTGCAGGTTTTTCGCAGCACCTGGCTGTCCTTAAATAGGCAGCTGGGCTCAGCAGCAGAATCTCTGTGTTGGGATCTGAGGGTTGGTGCAAGGTTGGAGGGCTGAGACCCATGGGCCGAGGAAACAGGCCCCCTAAAGCCTTCAGTGGACAGCTGGAGGCAGAACTGACATCAAGGTGACTTGTCTTATATGAACTTTCCAATTTGTGTGAAGTAACACCAATATGTACTTTCCATTGTGTGTGAAGTAAACACTAAAAAAGTTATGCATTGTTTTGTGCATTTGCCTCAAGTGTGACTAAAACACTGAAGTTTTGCGTTAAGAACTTGTCTTTTGCCTCTGTACTGCGTCCGCTTAATCTATCTACCAGAGCGAAACCCCACAGTATATAAGCAAGGTTGGGTGTTGTAGTAATCCTCCTCTCTATCTTTCCGAAGTCTTTCTCCCTTCAGAATCTAAGCCTGGCAATAAGGTACTTGCAAACTTGTCTGTAATTCCCAGGTGAGGGATACAGGATTAAGTGGTCCAGACCATGTCAAAGTGTAGAAGGGTGTCTTAGAAATGTTCCTCTCACTACAGTAAAGCCTTAAATAGCAAAGACCTTACTGACTGACTCCACTGCTCAGCTTTGCAGATTCTGGACCTTCTAGTTCTTCCTTTCTCTCTTTATCTGGAGTACTGTGAAGTAGAGATAGTTTTCTCCTTGTGGATCTCTCAGAAACAGTGATTCTCTGAGATGCAAGCCTCGCCCTTTGGGGGGTGAACACATGTGGCTTTTGTCACTTCCTCAGCTAACACACTACTCACTAACTGACTGAATTAGGGGAAGACTTAAGTCCAACTCCTAGCTTCCTATAGTGGCAGAGTCAGGATTATTAACCTGCCTGATCCATACAGATGTATACTGTGTTGCAATATATTAGAATATTATACAAGAAAGATTTGCAAGTACCCTATACTGGAATACTGCAATATAAGTCTTTATAGTGGCTTTCAATATAAATATGTGACTAAAAAAACTCAAACCAGAGTTTCCATTTAGAGCGAAAAATCTACTTATTGAGTTGAATAACTATTATCTTATTCATGAGTTTCATTAATTTACTTTTTTACTCTATGTTGTGTATTGCTGCTATTTGGAAACTGTCAATAAGCAGGCTAGCTGTTGCTCTCAGATCCAATGCAAATGCTATTTATGATATTGTGTGGTCTGTCAATGCTCTAATCATATTAATAATAGCTGTTGATGAGCCACTGAAAGTCCATTTTCACTTGCTTGATGGACAAAGCTCTTAACCCGACCATTCTAAATTTGGATCAACCCGAATAAGGAGATCAGGACCACATGACCACCTACACAACAGCGAATATATTTAAAGGTGTTTTTAAGGGCTTAAAAATGGATGGCTATCCTCAGAAGAGGTACTCAATATCTAAATAATAGGGGTTCAATTCAACCCCCAATCAGCTGTTGGAAGGGGCCATGGTATTGGAGGCAGCACTGAGGCCCCTTCCTCGGCCTGTGACAGTGCCCAACAACCATATGCGATACCATGCACAGTCACTATACAATGTATTGTGTTTGGTACACTATAAAGTGGTTGCAGCACTCATCCAAGCTCCATGGCCCCTTCAAACAGCTGATCAGTGAGGTTGCTGGGATTTGGACCCCATTGATCAGATATTGATGAACTATTTTAAGAATAGGTCAGCAATATTTAAGTTCTAGAAAACCGCTTTAAGTTCCTTGAATGTGACCACATGGTCCCACTTAAGTGCAAAAACGCGTTTGGGAGGGGCATGCATGGGTTTGTATTCTCAAGGCATCTATTAAACCCTAAGTTAAAGATATCTTTCCTGTAGCAGGATCCTTTTCAGATGGATGTAAACTGAAATTTTACTTTAAATAATCATTTTCTTGATTATACCCAATATGAATGCCTATGAAGAACAAAATTAGTGGAAAACTAAAATTATTCAGAAGCCTGTTTCATGTATTTTTTGTTGTATTCGCTTTTCCTGTGTTGTATTCAGCACAGAAGCTCTGAGCGTGGTGCTTAAGAAAAAGTTTTCTTAATGGGGGACCTGGCTAATTGTAGTCACACCAGACAAATAGTAGTTGTAAAAAAGTTGCTTCTTGGCTGACATTCTTTTGCTGTGGTTGGGCAACAAATTAAGTCTACAGTTCAAGGAAACGGGAATCGACGAGCTGTAATTTTTGCAATTCAGCAACATAAAAGAAGAAAACAAAGGGGGAAAATTGTAGGACATTCATGTGGTACTGCCAGTTAAATTGAGATCCTTGCACCCCATTGAGTTATCAGTGTGTCTATTACAGTCTTATTAAAATGGTAATGACTGTATACAAGACTTGGACAGCACCTGTCAGCATTATAGTCTTCACTTCCGTGCTTCATGATCTCCATTTAAGCTGCACAGCAGTTGTTTTAGTGGAGCACAGTTCTATAGATACATAACTATCTGAGATGTCAGAAGGATGAGAAGTATGTTCCACAATATAAGATACATATAAGGCTGAGTTATCACATATAGGAGTTTATTCTAAATGTCAATCAAAATGATTATTAATATTATAAGCACCACACATATATTAATAAAATCCGGGTTTAATAAACAAGTGTGAAGATAAATGTTGTCTCTTCCAGATCTGGAGACTGAAGAGACAGTGATAATAATCTATAAGCTATATTGTATGATGTATAACCCTTCAGATTTTTTTACAACTTTGAAGCTACGTTTTTACACACAAGATATTTATGTACCTGTTCTAATGCTATGTGTCATTTAATGAATGGCAGTGTGTTAGTACCATAAATTGTAGCTGTCAGCAGCAAGATCAAAACATGAAAGGCTTCTGATTGTTTTGGTCTCCGTAATTCATAGGGATAGTGCACAGAGTAATGTCACAGTACAGAGATATTACACATGGTGATCTCACAGTACAGGGATAGTACACACTGTGATGTCAAGGTACAGAAATAGTACACATGGTGATTGCACAGTACAGGGATAGTACACACTGTGATGTCACAGTACAGAAATAATACACATGGTGATCTCACAGTACAGGGATAGTACACACTGTGATGTCACAGTACAGCAATAATACACATGGTGATCTCACAGTACAGGGATAGTACACACTGTGATGTCACAGTACATAAATATACACATGGTGATCTCACAGTACAGGGATAGTACACACTGTGATGTCACAGTACAGAAATATACACATGGTGATCTCACAGTACAGGGATAGTACACACTGTGATGTCACAGTACAGAAATATACACATGTGATCTCACAGTACAGGGATAGTACACACTGTGATGTCACAGTACAGAAATATACACATGGTGATCTCACAGTACAGGGATAGTACACACTGTGATGTCACAGTACAGAAATAATACACATGGTGATCTCACAGTACAGGGATAGTACACACTGTGACGTCACAGTACAGAAATAATACACATGGTGATCTCAAAGTACAGGGAAAGTACACTCAGTGATGTCAAGGGGAGTAATGACTGGGATATAACAATACCAGGGTTCTCTCTATACAGGAAAGACCGAGAAGGCAAGAAGGGGGAGGGGTGGCCCTGTATGTGAAAGATAGCATAAAATCTAATTTGATACAAGTTAGCGAGAACAATTTAGAGTCAGTTTGGGTTACCTTGCAGCTTGATAATCATAAGGTAACTCGTGTAGGTGTGATATATAGACCACCTAGCCAAGTCAAAGAATTAGATGATCTACTAGTTGAGGAAACAGCTAAAATGACATTGAAGGGGGAAGTTATCATTATGGGAGACTTCAATCTTCCAGATGTAAACTGGAAAACCAAAATAGCTAGTTCTGCCAGGAGTACAGATATTCTAAATTCCCTACTGGGATTATCTCTACAGCAAGTAGTAGAGGAGCCAACCCGGAAGGAGGCCATTTTAAATTTAGTATTCACAAATGGGAATTTGGTATCTGATATTACTGTAGGGGAAAGCTTGGGATCTAGTGATCACCAGTCAGTGTGGTTTACTATAAGTACAGTGACTGAGTCACACCACACAAAACAAGAAAGAAGGAAAGAAGACTAATGAATCTTTTGATGCATGTGTCTTTACAGAGGAAGAGGTTCTAAGTCAACTGTCTAAAATTAATACAAATAAGTCACAGGGGCCTGATGGGATACACCCAAAGCTATTAAAAGAGCTCAGCGGTGAACAAGCAAAACCATTAACAGATTTATTTAACCAATCACTGGCAACAGGAGTCGTCCCAGAAGATTGGAAATTAGCAAATGTTGTGCCCATTCACAAGAAAGGTAGTAGGGAGGAATCGGGCAACTATAGGCCAGTAAGCCTGACATCAATAGTGGGGAAATTAATGGAAACCATACTTAAGGAGAGGATTGTGGAACATCTAAAATCCCATGGATTGAAAGATGAAAAACAGCATGGGTTTACTTCAGGGAGATCATGTCAAACTAATCTTATTGATTTTTTTGATTGGGTGACTAAAATAATAGATGGAGGAGGTGCAGTAGACATCGCTTATCTAGACTTTAGTAAGGCTTTTGATACTGTCCCACATAGAAGGCTTATCAATAAATTGCAGTCTTTGGGCTTGGACTCCCATATTGTTGAATGGATTAGGCAGTGGCCGAGGGACAGGCAACAGAGGGTTGTAGTCAATGGAGTATATTCAGACCAAGGTCTTGTTACCAGTGGGGTACCTCAGGGATCTGTCCTGGGACCCATATTGTTTAATATCTTTATCAGCGAAATTGCAGAAGGCCTTAATGGTAAGGTGTGTCTTTTTGCTGATGACACAAAGATTTGTAACATGGTTGATGTTCCTGGAGGGATACACCAAATGGAAAAGGACTTAGGAAAACTAGAGGAATGGTCAAAAATCTGGCAACTAAAATTTAATGTTGATAAGTGCAAGATAATGCACCTGGGATGTAAAAACCCAAGAGCAGATTATAAAATCAGTGATACAGTCCTAACCTCAGTATCTCATTATTTCAGAAGACTTAAAGGTAGGCAGACAATGTCATAGAGCAGCAGGAAATGCTAGCAGAATGCTTGGGTGTATAGGGAGAGGCATTACCAGTAGAAAGAGGGAGGCGCTCATGCCGCTCTACAGAGCACTAGTGAGACCTCATTTGGAGTATTGTGCTCAGTACTGGAGACCATATCTCCAGAAGGATATTGATACTTTGGAGAGAGTTCAGAGAAGAGCTACTAAACTGGTACATGGATTGCAGGAAAAAACTTACCAGGAAAGATTAAAGGACCTTACCATGTATAGCTTGGAAGAAAGACGAGACAGAGGGGATATGATAGAAACTTTTAAATACATAAAGGGATTCAACAAGGTAAAAGAGGAGAGAATATTTAAAAGAAGAAAAACTGCTACAAGAGGGCATAGCTTTAAATTAGAGGGGCAAAGGTTTAAAAGTAATATCAGGAAGTATTACTTTACTGAGAGAGTAGTGGATGCATGGAATAGCCTTCCTGCAGAAGTGGTAGCTGCAAATACAGTGGAGGAGTTTAAGCATGCATGGGATAGGCATAAGGCCATCCTTCATATAAGATAGGGCCAGGGGCTATCCATAGTATTCAGTATATTGGGCAGACTAGATGGGCCAAATGGTTCTTATCTGCCGACACATTCTATGTTTCTATGTTTCTATGTCACAGTACAGTAAAATACACTTGGTGATCTCATAGTACATAAATGATATATGTGGTGATCTCACAGTACAGGGATTGTACACACTGTGATGTCACAGAACATAAATAACATACATGGTGATCTCACATAACCGGGATAATGCACATAATAATGTCACAGTACAGAAATAATACATGTAGTAATCTCACATTAAGGGGATGGTACACACAGTGATGTCACAGTACAGAAATAATACACATGGTGATCTCACAGTTCAAGGATAGTACACTCAGTGATCTCACAGTACATGGATAGTACACACAGTGATGTCACAGTACAGGGATGGCGCACACAGTGATGTCACAGTATAGAGATGCACACCATAGCACAGAAATAACACACACAAAAAGGTCAGCATGAAGTTGTGACCTCACAGGAAATTAAAAATTAAATGATGTCACATACACACCTAATGTGCACATTATGTCACAGTCAGGGATAAAACAAAAAATAATGCTGCAGAGAAGGGAGCATGCACTCTGCAGGTGGGACCATGTGGCCCAATGAAAAACTAGACTGGTTCCACAATCTATTTTCTGCTCCCCATGCACATTACAGACATGCTACAGTATAGATTATTAATACATTTATGTCCGTTTTCTGGCGTCCATACAATGAAAAATATGGTGTTCTAGAACACTATTAACGATTTGCTTGCTTGCTCCGCTCAAGCATCTCAACACAATCATACTTTTGTAAAAAATAATAATAATAATAATAATAACTAGATCAATATAGTAGACATACAGAATAGTTATCAATCACAGAATAAAATACATAATGCTTATCGAATGGCAGCCCCGGCAGGACTACATTCAATTCCCTACAGGGTTATTATTGGATCTCTCCCTCTTGTAAAGGGAGCAATTGTGATAATGTCCTATTAGAGAATTTGCTCATAATGGAATTCCCTCATATAATATTTAAAGCTACTCCAAGTCAGACATTTATTTTACACTGAAATGATAGGATGCATATATATGATATACTGTATATGCCTCTAAGTAATTGTACTGTTGATATTTGCTTAATCCACTCTCAAATGAGACCCCTGTAAGTAAGTACCCCTGTAAGACTTTAAAAGTCTAAAGAAACTTTAGCATTCACACAATAAAAACAAAAACACTAAATTAAAAAGAATCTGCAAACTAATATACTTGCAGAATAAAACAAGGTAAAGATTTTAGGCAGGGACTCAAATTTAATTTAAACAATCAAATTTGCCTTTCAAAAACTCCCCAAGGAAATCAGTTTAAATGCTGTCTTTGTCTACTCTCCCATCCCCGAACCCTTCCCCCAACAAAGTACACATACTCACACAAAAAAAAAGCTGTTTAAAGGCTGCCAAGCATCCTTCTCTTTGTGACATGCAGCATGAATCCAGGACAAAAAGCATATGCTAGTGAACAGCATGCATAATATTAGACAGCACTGCCCGTTGCCCTCATCAGCTCCATGCCATGATGGTCTTACAGGCGCTCCAGAGGCAGAATATCAGCTACAGTACTTACTATTCTTTTCTTAGTACATTCATTGCAAATTGCTTAGGCTGGAGCATTATTGTCAAGCTGACTTTAACTAAATGAATCTAGTAAAGATGCTTCACTCATAAATATCACATATTAATCAGTTTATATAAATGGTATTTACAATGCTAGTAAAACTTTCCTGATGCAGAAAGGCCTTGGTGCAAACAGAAAGCTATAAAAGAGGATGCTGAATGCATGTTAAGAGGTTATCACAAGCTATGCCATCCCTTTATTATAGTGGGAGTTTTGGGATGACCATGCACATTATAGGCTGCAAATACTGGGAAAAGAAAGATGAGGCTTGTCGATATGTCCGATCCTTTCTTCTGGTTGGAGATAGATTGCTGCTGTTGTCTGGCAAATAAGCTCCTTTCTATTAAAATAAGCATGTGGCTTAAAGGGGTTTTCTGGGAATACTATTTTTAACAGATCTGCTCATGTAGTTGCTTATCTCATGTACATCTTCCCCATGCTTTTTTATTTTATTTAGACTCTCCTGACCAGTTTTCTTTATGTAACCTAATCACTCTGGTTTGTTTCCATCCTGTATATACAACTTCCTGTTCTGTATCCAACCAAACCCATGATGCACTTCTCCTTTCTCTACCACAGCTCCAGCCCCACCCCTAACAATGCTCAGCTAGTTTATAGCCCCTCCCACCCAGCTACTTCATAGCTCCCTACCACCCAGATAGTTACATAGACACTCACCTATCACTGCCTATGTTTCTGCTTTGACATGCCCATGGACATAACATCACAGAAAATAAGAGAGCTGCATGGACATGGTCATATGACTACAGCTAAGAACCGAAGATAGCGGCAAGGTGCGGCTTTCATCTGGCGAAAACATTGCTGGTGCGGTCACTTAAATCATCGTTTCTGCTGTTCGAAAACAACAAATGTGTATGGGGATGAGCAATAGCTACAAGCTTGTCTCTATACTAGGGAGGTAATCAGTGCATGTAAATGCAACTCTCACCTTCTACGACAAGAAAGCAATAATTGGGAATGAACAGTTCATTCCTGATAATTGCCTGCTGTGTCAGCTTGTGTAAAGAGCTTTTAGTGTGCAAGTTTATGGGGAGGTCAGGGAAGACAGCTGTAGAACAAAAAAGTGCTAGAGTATAGACTGATGGTTATCTAATGAGTATGGTTAGATTTTATCTACCTGAATACTTTTAATTTTTATTATAGGGCAATTAGTGTTTCCATATTATTTGACACTGGAGCTGATTGTTTAGGTCTTATATTTAAAGGTCTCAGAGAAACAACAGACTGAGTTTTTATTACAGAGTTGTAGTTCATGGCCTTCCACGCCAGACAAACTGACCACCAAGGAGTGTGAGAGTCTGAAAATGATAGTGCTATAGTTTAGTGTACTGCTGTTCCGAACTCACTGGTGATGAGGTCAATGGATTCTTACCTTAGCCTTATACATTTTCAGCTCCAAGGCCTTGAAGTCCATATGATCAATCAATGATCTCATGAAAGAACTGAAAAACATTGAGTGAAAAATTTTAATATTTAAATATATGTTGAATATTCCAATATAAACTCATGCAAGTACACAGACAAAGTACATTTTCAGCCATGATAAGGTTCTGTAGATCTACACTTGTGAAACACAATTCAGTCTTCTCTATAACTTAATACAAACTTCTCTATGCGATAACAGCCATACTTCTGTACCATTACAAGTATATGTACAAGATATAGTATCAGATGTTTGTACCATCCAGTGAGATTTGAAAAAATTGCGCTTTCATATATAGAAATTTACCGTACTTTTTTATATAGCACTCTGAATTTGAAAAGTGATACAAGTCCATAGAAATATGACAAATATGATTATGTTGAAGGTCTCATTACTTTTATTCATTTAAAAATGAATTTTCAAGTTAACAATGTATTCCTACTCATATTTAATAAGTTTTTAAAGGGGTTTTCCAGGTTTTTAATTTTGATAACCTATGCTGAGGAGTCCAACTCTCAGCGCCTTCGCCAGTCAGCTGTTTGAAAAGACATTGACACCTCCTCATAGCTTACCAAGCACAACGCCATCCAATGGATATCGGCTGTGCTTGTATTGCAGCTCAGTCCATTCACTTGAATGAGACTGAGCTGCACCTAGGGCATGTGACCAATGAATGTGGCATCACTGGCCTAGGAACAGGCCTTGCCAAGTACTGCAGTCTCTTCAAGCTGCTGATCGGAGCAGGTGCCGGAAGTCGGACCTGTGCCAATCAGATACTGATGACCTGTTCTGAAGATAGGCTATCAATATCAGAAAATTAGACAACTCCTTTAATTAGGAGTGTTGACTAGTGTGTGCTGTTATCTTTGGCTTCTAGTATCATTAAATCAAACCGTATTGGTTCGAAAGTTCTAAATGACCACATGGTTTCGGGTGCTAAACTAAGAATGGACGGTTTTTGAGGAGTCTTTCAGGTTAAAGGTGGCCATGCATCTTAGATTATCCTACTGACCACCCCATACATATGCATGCTTGGCTCGGCCAAGTGTGCAATTGTTCTAATAACGAGAAGTTTTTCTGTCTTGGCAACAAAAGAATAGGGCATGTTGAAATCCAACATGTCTGACTCTTGTTTCCATGCCATCAGCTGAACGTCAGAACACTCCACACACATTAAATGATCAGTCAGCCCTGCTGAAATAGCCCATTTCAAGCAACATGTATATGGGGACCTTTAGGCATTACGCACATTTGAAGAGATCTTCTTGACAAATTGTGTTTAAATACCAGTAGGTGGTCTTATTTAGGAAACTCATTTTCAGATGGTCAATTAAAGAAATTGGAGTTAATGGAGTGGAGCCCATGTTCAGGACTCTCATCTATAAGTTGGCATACAGGACTGCTACATAGAGCATCTTTTGCCCTGGAGGGCCTGACACATCTGAACATTATGCATACAGACCATTGACTTCAATGTGTATAGTACATTGTTTAGTCTTCCCTAAAATGGAGGCAAAAGATGGAATATCAGTGTTAGTTACTCGTACCTGTGCTATTAGATTTTTCTGTCCTTTCACAAGTGAATATTGAACAGGAAACATCATTCACTGTGATGAGAATGACCAGACACATGACAGAATAATAAATATGACTCTGGCTGGCTGTGTCATCTGTGACAGATGATGATTAACTGTTTTCTAAATTTGATGGCAACTTTGATCTACATGCATGTGATTTGTTCTGTACAATAAGAAGATGAATTATTCTAACTGTAAGGAACATTCTTCCTATGTGGCTAAGATAATTAAAGAAGCGGAGCCTGGGCAGGATATCTGGTCTCTTCTCATTACTGAAAGACCAACATGTGACCATGATCAGAAAACTTCTTTTTATCATCTTTACCACACAATGTACACTCTGAAATCAAGTTATATTTATGGTTGAAGTTCACGTAACACTTATTCCTGTCTCTGTGCTTCATGTTGGATTACCTAAGCACAACTGAGTTTCTCAATACCCTCTTTAAAGAGCACACTCTGGGCAAAAATGATACATTCAGGTGGATTTACTATAACTTACACACCATACAGTGGCATAAGTTCTAGCTGGCTGGTGTAGACTTCAGTTTCTGGCACATGGACTTCCAGAGATGTGCCAAATTTATTAAGAGGCATCTATCCAGCCTTATCTACAATACTTTATATGGTCATATTGGAAGGAAGGCATTGGGGTCTTTTCTTGTCAAGGAACATGGAACTCAGTAGACACTTTCTGTATTATGTCTAGATTATTGTCCTATTTCATCAGCACTGTACATATTGTCTGTATGAAGGCACACAAAGCATGTCTGGTTCCATATTATGAAGCAGTAAGTAGTTTATGTGGAGTTGTTCGGTAACTCCATATGGTGTCATATTATGTTATTCAATGGAACAAGGCATTAAAACACCTCCATATGTCTTGAAGGCATATGGAGGTACAGTAGGGCTCCATATAATTCTATGGGTGCAGTATACCAGCTCCATACAGCTAGGTTTTACAGAATCATAATACTCCCTTGTGTATGAGGCCTTATGTCATAAGGTTAACTAATGTAATCTACAATAGTAATTCTCTAATTTAATGTTATTGGAAGCACTCCCTATGCAAGTGGTAGTCATCTGCTAATTCTTTAGGAGTAACAGTCTATGCCTGCTCTGCACTGGCAGAATACAGCCTGCCTTAAATATCATTTCATTTAACATTTCCAGCAGCTCTGCAGGTCAAAAATGCTTCTGCAGGAAGAATTTCCAGCAATTACAATATTGCTATTTATGCTTTTCTCTTGTATAGCCCCACTCATGTTGCATATCCCATCTGAGGTTTAAAGAAAATAGTGTATACCATGTAGACAAAAAAATAATAGATTTGCTCCTTTATGGAGAGTTTGGATTACATTTTACAGACAGAAGGTCCTAGAAAGAAGCTCAAAGAATAGCCCATATTACTAAAGAGATTGGGAGGTCCAACTCATGAGGAAATAGTGTCCAGGTTATTTAGTTTCAAAAGAGATTACAAGGGAAATATGATCACTGTGCAAAATTATGTTAATGGCCCATTTACCAAATTATGTGGTGACTTGTAATACAAGGTACTGAGTGTGAACACGTGGCCATTTTTTATGAGCTTTAATCTCACTATGAGTCTCATTTACTGCTCTACCTGTGAAATTACATGTCCACTCACACAAGAACAGCTACTGGCAGACAGTGACTGATCATCGCAGTATAAATGGAAAATGGTCCTCCCCAGCACAACTAGTAAAAGCATACAGTGAATTTGGAAAGTCTTCAGACCCTTTCACTGCTTTCCCTTTTTTTATGTTGCAGCCTTATGCTAAAATGTAAAAAGGTTCACGTTTTCCCCTTAATTCTGCCCTAAATAACCCATAATGAGAAAGTGAAAACAGAATGTAAGAAATCTTTGCTAATATATTGAAACGGAAAAACTGAAATTGACATAAGTATTCAAAGTACTGACTTATTTGATGCACCTTTGGCAGCCATGACATCCTCTAGTCTTCTAGGGTATGACGTTACAAAGTTTGCACACCTGGATTTGGGGATTTTCTGCCATTCTCTTTGCAGATCCTCTCAAGCTCTGTCAGGTTGGAAGGCGACCATCGGTGGAGAGCCATTTTCAGGTCTCTGAAGAGATGTTCAATTGGGTTCAAGTCAGGGCTCTCGCTGGGCCACTCAAGAACATTCACAGAGTTGTCCCTAAGCCAGTCCGGTGTTGTCTTGGCTGTGTGCTTAGGATCAATGTCTTGTTGACTCTGGATCAGGTTTTTAATAAGAATATCTCTGTACTTTGCTCCATCAGCTTTCCCTCAGCCCTGTCCTAGCCACTGATAATCACCCTCACAGCATGATGCTGCCACTACAATGCTTCACTGTAGAGATAGTAATGGGCTGGTGATGAACATGGCACTTAGAATTGAGTCCAAAAAGTTCAATCTTGGTCTTCTTAGACCAGAGAATATTTCTCACAGTCTGATAGTCCTTTAGGTGCTTTTTTGCAAACTCTAGGAAGGCTTTTATTTATCTTTTACTGAGGAGAGGCTTCTTTCTGGCCTCTCTGCCATAAAGTCCTGATCGGTGGATTGCTACAGCGATGGTTGACCTTCTGGAAGTTTCTCTCAACTGCACACAGGATCTTTAGAGCTTAGCATGTACAACCTTTGGGTTCTTGGTTACCTATGTTACCAAGGCCCTTCTCCCCAGTTTGCTTTTGTGGCCAGCTCTAAGAAGAGTCCTGGTTATTCCAAACTTCTTTCATTTAAGAATTATGTAGTCATTGTGCTGTTGGGAACGTTCAGTGCAGCAGATTTTTTCTTGACTTCTCCAGATCTTTGCCTCCACACAATCCTGTGTCTGAGCTCTACAGGCAGTTATTTCATCATCATGGCTTGGTTTTGGCTTTTATATGCATTGTCAGCCCATAGCAACCAATCAGATTAATCCTTGAATTTTTCAAAGGAGCTGTCCAAAATGGAATCTGATTGGTTGCTATGGGCAACTTAGCCAGTTCTAATTTACACCAGTTTGATAAATGATACATTTTTGATATGTCATAAGGACATATCAACGGTTTTGATCGGTGGGGTCTTAGTGTTGAAACCACCAGTGATTGCTAGAATGAGGAGAGAGAAGCACTTCACACTCTCTCACTGTAGGAGAGGAATGGAGACTTGGCCCATAGACTTTCTATTGACTTTGTCTTGCTTTCTCTCCTGCAGTGAGGAGAAAAAGCATGCTACATGAGAGCATCTCTCCCCTCGTTCTAGTGATCGGTAGGGGTCTTGGCACTCTATGACATATCAAAGTTTTATTTAGGCCTCATGCACACGACCGTTATGTGCATCCGTGGCCGTTGTGCCGTTTTCAGTTTTTTTTCGCGGACCCATTGACTTTCAATGGGTCCGTGGAAAAATCGGAAAATGCACCGTTTGGCAGCCGCATCCGTGATCCGTGTTTCCGGGCCGTGAAAAAAATAGGACCTGTCCTATTTTTTTCACGGCCAACGGTTCACGGACCCATTCAAGTCAATGGGTCCGTGAAAAATCATGGATGCACACAAGATTGTCATCCGCGTCCGTGATCCGTGTCCGTTTTTTCCTATCATTTCAATGGCAAACTTGACTTAGTTTTTTTTTTCATTTTTCATGTCCGTGGATCCTCCAAAAATCAAGGAAGACCCACGGCCGAAAAAACGGTCACGGATCACGGAGGCCTAAAACTTAGTGACCCTTTACATTTTAAAGAGGAACTGTTATATTTAGATTTGTCATAGAGTAGTACTTCCAAACAAACACTGGGGCAGATTTACTCATCCTGATTAAAATGGCTCATGCGGTTATAATAAATGTGGTGAACTCCTTGACACTTTTGTCTAACTTTACACCAACTATTGGTTGGCTTACCTTGTGCCACATGTTTGGTACACACTACCCCATATTAAGCCATGCTCCCTTGCCATGCCGGAGAACCAAAACAAGCAAGCTAGGCACAATGGATTATTCCCCAAAAATATTTTGTGTGCATTTTCTTCATAAATAGGTCTAAAACTTGATATGGCATTATGTAGCTGAAATGCACCAAATGGAGCATTTTTCAATAATATCTGTGCAGAATCACATTAGTAAATACATTTTAGATATTGCAAGAGTCAAAATTAGAGATGAGTGAATATCTCAAAAATTCGATTTGGCCACTTAGCCGAATTTTCCATAAAAATTTGCTTCAATCCGAATTAATTTGCGACGAATTGCATTAAAAAACGTCTATTTCCGGGCTGCATAGAGCCTTTATATGGGTTTAGAACACTAAATAATAATGTACTATTGAAAAATCCAGTGTCTCCATGATAAATCTGCAGCGTGAGGGTCCTGTGTAGCTTCTACACACTTTCAAAATAATCCTTCAATGGGGCAAATAGAGGCCGGATGACCGGGACGCTCCATGACCTTCCAAGCAGCTGCTGTCGGGAGCAGCGGTTCATTTCTGAGACGTCCATATAGTGCAGGGGGAATCCGAAGACTGTCTCCATCTTCGTGCACCACAGGATGTCCTCCTTTTCATTTCCATTATGACTGGGAACATGTGATGTTTTCACCGGACGTAGAGACCGGGGCCTGGTTGGTTGGTTTGAATCTTGACTAATTTCGCGACTCTTCCGGGCTCCAAGCTATCTTGAAGCTTTGTCTTCTCATTTTCTGTAGCTACCGGAGGCCTGTTCGTGCCAGGCAGGTTTTCCCCAGAAGTATCTTGGTCGATGAGCAGCCAATACCACACTTGCAGCAATCTTGACAGGATTCGTCTCCAGGTGGAGAGGAATTGTTTTCTTGGCATGCATTCTCCATCACAACACCACGTCGTTGAATAAACAGAAGACTGGACAATTCTCTCCTGTCTTAGGCAAGATGTAATTTTTATTAGTAAATTTATTAAATATTTAATATTAAATTGAACCGAAACTTGATTAAAATTATAAGAAAGTATACTTAAATTCGCCAAAACTGACCAAATAACTCAAGTATGAACTCTTACAGATCCATGTTAGTGTCAAGAAGAAGCGCACTTCTTTTAAACCCTCGTCAGCTGATTCCACATAGATGTCTACAGAACCTGTTCTATTAAACACTTATAAGTAGAGCACCCCTGACAGAGTGGAGAGGGTGCCAGCAGTAAGTTTGTGTTGACGTCACTGATTAATTTGCCTTTCCTCTGATCCGTCAGAACAATAACCCACAAAAAACTAGCAAACGCTTTCACTCAGTCAGCATTTGTTCAATAATCCATCAGTATTGCTAAAAAAAAAACAGGAGTGGATCTAGAACAGAGATGACATGTCAATGGAATATTTGCTTCTGTGTTTTGTACCCACTCCTGCTTTTGGCTACCAAATCACAAGCCAATTCTGATGGGACCATACAAGCCTTACAGCTGCTACACAGACAGGATCCGTTGTGAGTCTCATTTTATCTTCCTTCTGACAGATCAGAAGAAAGGTCAAAAAAATATATAAATCATGATGTCAGCCAGGCCAAAAGGCAAAATAGTGGCCCAGTCGTGAAGTGGGGAGGGGGGAACAGCATGAGAAGTCCACAGAGTGGACCTATGACATAGTGGTGAGGTGGAAGCAGCATGAAGAGACCACAGAGTGGCCCAATTACAGGGTCTGGAGGTGGCAATAGCATGAGGAGACCACAGAGTGGCAAGGTGACATAGTGTGGAGATGGCAGCAGCATGAGGAGACCACAGAGTGGCAAGGTGACATAGTGTGGAGGTGGCAGCAGCATCAGGAGGCGACAGAGTGGCAAGGTGACATAGTGTGGATATGGCGGCAGCATCCGGAGACCACAGAGTGGAAAGGTGACATAGTGCGGAGCTGGCAGCAGCATGAGGAGACCACAGAGTGGCAAGGTGACATAGTTTGGAGGTGGCGGCAGCATCAGGAGGCCACAGAGTGGCAAGGTGACATAGTGTGGATATGGCAGCAGTATTCAGAGACCACAAAGTGACCCGGTAACAGAGTGGGGTGGTGGGTGGCAATACCAGTAACTTCTGACGAAGGTGGGTGAAATAAGGAGCACTTGGCATCAGATGTGTGGCATCAAGTGGGTTGAAGCATCAAAGTAGTAGCTGAGGCAGGTAGTCAGAAGAAACCAGTCTCCTGTATCAAAGTGTTGGTGTGGCACCATGGATTATCTAGTCTGATGCATCAGGAATAGTGTTGATCGCAAATATTCTAATCTCAAAGTTTTATCGTAAATATTGGCACATCGAGAATTCACGAATATTCTAGATTTTTTTCATCTGTACCCATGATCCCTCACTGCTTCTTGCTTGTGGGCCAATGAGAAGGCTGCAATATCTTTGATTTTAGGAGTAGTGTTGATCGCAATTTTCCGATTGCCGATTTTCGCAATCAAGAAAAAAATGACTGGAGATCTCGAATTCGCAAATATATGACGAATATTCATCTAAATATTAGCGAAATATCGCAAATTCGAATATTGCCCCTGCCGCTCATCACTGATCAGGAATTGGTGGTTGGAAATTTTGGCTGATCCATGCCTGATTCATCTTAACAAAGGTCAGTCTCTCCACATTTTGGGTGAACAGGCGAGTTCTCCTTGGGGTAACTATGGCCCCCGCTGCACTAAACAACCGCTCTGATGCCACACTACTGGCCGGGCAGGACAGCTTTTCCAGGGCAAACTCTGCAAGTTGCGGTCACAAATGCAGTTTGGCTACCCAGTAGTCCAGCGGATCTTCAATGTGGGGTAGCAGGCTGCTGTCCAAGTATGCCACCACCTGCTGGTTCAGGTCCTGCTCTACGTCTAGCTGCTGCTGTTGAGTAGTTTCTTTACTATGCGGGTGAGGAAAGCTAGTCATCAGCGACTGTAGACTCGGGCTGTTGCTGATGGAGCTGGTACTGCTCCTGCCACCCCACCCCTCTCCAGCAGCCATGGCAGTGGAATGTGAGCGCAGAGGGCCCCCCCGGTCAGACATGCGAGAGGATGGACGATGGTGCAGATAGGCAGCAGCCAACTGACTACATAGGATGTCTCTGTAGTAGTTTACTTTGTCCTCCCTCTCGGTGGCCCCTATTCTGGACCGTTAGCAAGGGTCCAACAAGGTGGAAAGCCAGAAGTCATCCCTCTGCCGAATGGTGACTATTCGGCTGTCGCTACGCAAGCGAGTATGCATCGTGCCATTTGTGCAAGTGACTTGGAGGGACTACCTGCCTCCATCTCCACTGCATACTGCCACGGTGGGTCCAGGTCCTCTTTCTCAACTTCCTCATCGCCCTGTAGCTTCTCTGGCTGCTCCTGCATCTCCTGTCCTGTCAGCTTAGTAGAAAAAACACCCATTTGGCTACACATTGCCTGTGCTCCAATGTCCTCCTCCCCCTCCTCCTCCTCCTCTTCCAGTTCAGCCCCCACAGGGATCATGTGGCCGCGAGATCGAGGCACCACGTCTCCTGTCCCCTGACCAGCCATTGTTACCAGCATCTGTTCCAGGACCTGAAGCAGCGGAATGACGTTGTTCATTCCGTAGTCTTGTCGATCCTCAAAGTGCCAGGTGTCACGCATGAGCTGCCACTGGCTGACATCGAAGTTACACAATGGAGTACTCCTATCCACTTGTATCATCAAGAAATTGTTGATGGCCTTTCTCTGTTCGTATAGTCGGTCCAACATATGGAGGGTGTAAATCCAACGGGTGGAAACGTCGCATATCAGCCTATGTTGGGGGATGCCGTTCTGCCGCTTCAGCTCAAGGAGGGTGTGTTTTGCGGTGTACGAGTGGCTGAAGTTCATGCAAAGTTTCCTGGCCATTTTTAAGATGTCTTGCAGATAGGTGGAAGACTTCAGGAATAGTGTTGGGCACGAATATTCGAATCACGAATATTAATCGCAAATATCGGCACTCGAGAATTCGCGAATATTTAGAATATAGTGATATGTATTTGTAATTTCGAATATTCTAGATTTTTTTTTCAGTAACCTCCCTTCTTGCTTGTGGGCCAATGAGAAGGCTGCAATGTCTTTGTCTGAGCTTAGCAACATCCCTAGCAACCAATAGGAAAGTTGCCTACCCCTTACTATATAAGAACCTCCCCAGCAGCAGTTCTGAGCCACAGTGAGAGAGACAGCAGTGTGGTTTCCACACTACATTAGATTGATAGTTAGATAGCTTATATAGCTTATATACACTCACCTAAAGAATTATTGGGAACACCATACTAATACGGTGTTGGACCCCCTTTTGCCTTCAGAACTGCCTACATTCTACGTGGCATTGATTCAACAAGGTGCTGATAGCATTCTTTAGAAATGTTGGCCCATATTGATAGGATAACATCTTGCAGTTGATGGAGATTTGAGGGATGCACATCCAGGGCACGAAGCTCCCGTTCCACCACATCCCAAAGATGCGCTATTGGGTTGAGATCTGGTGACTGTGGGGGCCATTTTAGTACAGTGAACTCATTGTCATGTTCAAGATACCATTTTTCCAGTCTTCATCAGTCCAATTTTAGTGAGCTTATGCAAATTGTAGCCTCTTTTTCCTATTTGTGGTGGAGATGAGTTGTACCCGGTGGGGTCTTCTGCTGTTGTAGCCCATCCGCCTCAAGGTTGTGCATGTTGAGGCTTCACAAATGCTTTGCTGCATACCTCGGTTGTAACGAGTGGTTATTTCAGTCAACGTTGCTCTTCTATCAGCTTGAATCAGTCGGCCCATTCTCCTCTGACCTCTAGCATCAACAAGGCATTTTCACCCACAGGACTGCCGCATACTGGATGTTTTTCCCTTTTCACACCAGAAATGGTTGTGCGTGAAAATCCCAGTAACTGAGCAGATTGTGAAATACTCACACCGGCCCGTCTGGCACCAACAACCATGCCACGCTCAAAATTGCCTAAATCACCTTTCTTTCCCATTCTGACATTCAGTTTGGAGTTCAGGAGATTGTCTTGACCAGGACCACAACCCTACATGCATTGAAGCAACTGCCATGTGATTGGTTGACTAGATAATCGCATTAATGAGAAATAGAACAGGTGTTCCTAATAATTCTTTAGGTGAGTGTATATAATATAAATAGTTAGTGGGAGATAGTCAGTGTAGGTGATATCCTGATATAGTGTAGCTGTTGCAGTGCAGTGTGTTAGGTTATGCTGTCCATACATACATGCAGACCTGTTAAAATGTGAAGTTTCAAGTATAGCGCCAAAATATTCGCATCATTAGTGCCGATTAGCGCAATCGCGAATATATTGGAGCACTCTAACTGCATATTAAGCCATTTTTTATGTTCTGCTGTGCCAACCATTTTCTCTGGTCTCAGGAAACTTCTAGCAGCTTGGAAAATGTAGCAAAAGTGACACATGCCTGTATTTCGCGCGCATTATGCAAATATTACATTGCTGATTTTTTGCAATCCAGAAAATAATCTCAAATTCGTGAATATCTACCCAAATATTCATGAAATATCGCAAATTCGATTATAGCCCCTGCCGTTCATCACTATTCAGGAACCGCTTGACAACCAGATGGAACACGTGTACCATGAAGAGCGCATGGCTCAGATTTTGTTGATGCAGCGCCGACACAATGTTCTTCCCGTTGTCGGTTCGCATTGTTCCGATTTTCAGTTGTCACAGAGAAAGCCAGGATTCGATTTCTTGATGCATCACAGAGAGCATTTCCTCCCCTGTGTGACTCCGTTCGCCAAGGCAAACCATGTGCAGAACAGCGTGACACCGCTGAGCCCTGCACATGTGGTATGCTGGAGGGGCACTGTGACTTGTCCCTACAGTGGAGGCTGAGGACATGGTGGAGGATAAGGAGGCAGAGGCTGACATTGTCGCAGGACCAACGGCGTGACAATGTGGAGGCGGAAGCGGCGTCACCAGGGCAAGTTGCGAGTGTGGCTGTGCAGGAGCCACATTCACCCAGTGGGCCGTAAAGGACATGTATTGTCCCTGACCGTAGTTACAGCTCCACACGTCGGCACTGCCGTGCAGTTTGGCAGACTCCGACAGGCTCAAGGACTGGCCCACCTTCTGTTCTACATTGGTGTGCAAAGCTGGTACTGCCTTTTTGGCAAATAAATTACGGCTTGGGACTCTCTACCTCGGCTCGTCACAAGCAATCAGTTCTCTGAAAGGTGCAGAATCCACCACTTGGAAAGGGAGGGACTGCAGCACCAGCAACTTGGACAGGAGCACGTTCAGCTTCTGTGCCGTTGGATGCATGCACGCATACTGCTGTCTCTTGGCAATCGCTTCGGTAATTGATTGCTGACAGAATGACTGACGAGACGTAGGAGCAGGAGCATCTGGACCAGCAGAAGATGGGATTGACAGACAGCTCCCTTCGGCTGAGGTGGTGGAGCCTTGACTGGCTGAAACTGGGTGTGTGCCACTGGGCGATGTAGCGGTAGCTGCGGCAGGCTGGAACACCACATCAGAGCCACGGTTCTCCTAGGCCACTTTATGGTGACACTGCATATGTTGACACAGGGCCGTGGTGCCAACATTTACACCCTGCCCACGCTTCACCTTCTGCCCACATATTCTACATATGGCCATGTTGACCTCCCCTGGCGACTTCACAAAAAACTGCCACACCGCCGAGTACCTGATTTTCCCCCCCAACACTACTCACTAGCTGACTGCTACCGCCACTGCCTCTGTGAACCCCTGCACCACTCCTTTCCGGAAAGGTAGGCTGCTGCAAAGCGGGTGTTCTACTCCATGCCCGTTTGGCCCTGGACCTCCCACTGCTGCCACCCTGCTGACTCCCGGCTAGGCTAGCGACTTTCTGGCTCACGGGCAAGCTGCCATCCTCTTCTCTTGATGATGACAAAGCCCCTTCTTCACCCAGCTCCCAAGTGCAATCGGCTTCATCATCATCAAGTAGTCTCTGCACATCACTGATGTCCTCCTCAATGGTCTCTGGTTCCGAAGCTTGACCACTCGCAACACAAGCTCCCGCGGCACCTCCTCATCACTACTTGCTCGCCTAGCAGAGGAAGCAGCGGATGTCTCCTCCAGATTTTGGCTGGGCAGTAGCTGCTGACTGTCCTCTAGTAGCTCTTCCTCGCTGAAAAGTGGAGCTGAGTCTACAGCATATAATACTTCTCGCTGTGAGGGAACTGAAAAGGACAGAGGCAGGTTGAGGACAGGTGATGGCACAGGGCCTGCTCCCGGGCCATGCCAACTAAGAGTTGTGTCTGACGAACCTACCGACTGTTGGCTGGGGGTGTCTGATGTCACATGGGATGACGTAGATGACCAAATTAACTAATCAAGAACCGCTGGTCAAGACACGACCGCTAGATGACACTGGGAGATCAGGCCTCTCACTGCGACTCCTGATGCCACGCCCCCTTATTCTGCTGCGACCTCTGCTTAGAAACATTCAGTCCTCTTCCACTCCTCTGTGCATGGCCTTCCGCTTCTCTGTCTGAAATACCTGTAGCTGAACTAAACGAATGAAACCGAAATTAAAACACCCCTAAAAGCGACGAATATATTTTTCTTTTTGTACTGAAATATGCCACTAAATTATTTCTGCGCAAATACCAGCAAACGTGATCTGAGCATACATTTCTCATATTGTACTGAAATAGGCTAATTAATTATTTCTGCGCAAATAACACTAAATGCGAACGGCGTGTATTTTTCTCTTTTTCTCTTGAAGTATGACAAGAAACTCTTTTAGCGCAAATTAACACCAAATGTGAACAGCGTCTATTTTTCTTGTATTGTACTGAAAATAAATGTTTTTACCGCAAAGAACACCAAATGTGAACAGTATCTATTTTTTCTCGTATTGTACTGAACTGACAATAAATGTTTTTTGTGCAAATAACACCAAATGTGAACAGCGTCTATTTTTTTCGTATTGTACTAAACTGACAATAAATGTTTTTAGCGCAAATAACACCAAATGTGAACGGCGTCTATTTTTCTCATATTGTACTATAATAGGGCACTAAACGCTTTCACCATATATAGCTGCAGAAGTGAACAGAGTATATATTTCTCTTTTTCCACAGATATAAGTCACCAAAGGCTTTTCAAATTAAGACTACCCCTACAACAAATTGCTGGAATTACAGAGCTGTATAATGTCTATTTGGATCCCCAAATAATCTTTCCCTGCACTTGTAAATCGTATTTTTTCCCAATAATGTTTTCTGTATGACTCTCCCTAGCCCCTGCAACGTCTGTCCCTGCACTAAGATGCTGTGAAATGATTCCTCCCTATCCTTATCATGCACTTATAAAAAAGGCTTTTTTTTCACAATGAGGTTTTCTTTAATTCTCCCTAGCGCCTACATAAATGTCTGTCCCTGAACAAAGTACAATGGTGAATGGCAGAATCTAAGATGGCCGCCGTATTTATAGCGCTGTGACATCAGCGGGCTGGCTGCTGATTGACTGCATGCATGGCATTATGGGCCATCCCGCCTTCTCATTTTTTTTGTTGCCCCATGAGTAGCCACCATTTTAGCCGCCATGTTAGGAAAAATTGCGATTCGTTACCACAAAGCGCGGGGAAATTCGCATTCGTTCAGAATCAAATTTTTCCTGAAATTCGGAACGAATTTGACTACATCAGCTTCGATTCACTCATCTCTAGTCATAATGATATATAAGAATTTATCTCATGGTTCAACTCTTCTTTAACCGAGTCGTGAAAGCTCAACTCACACCTCAACTGTGGTGCCGTATAAACTAACGTCACATGCCCAGAAACTTTAGCGGTCATATAGTTTGCACACTATATATCGAGTCTACACTGCAGTATACATAGGTTTATATAACTAAGGACAACAGAGCAGCAATAGTTGCATATCTGTCTATATAAGTGGCAGAAATATGCATCTTTGCAGGCATGCAGTTGCATAAGTTTGAACATACATTTGGTCGTACCCTTTTTAAATAATCCCACAGAACTGAGAAAACTCAGTGTGAATTTACCTAACGCTGTACATTCTGGGGCTTTCACCGAAAAGGACAGTTTAATATGGTGTTAAGTTAACATATGTCTTTAAACATTTTTTTTCCAAAGTAGATATTTCTGCTCACAAATCACTAGAGCTTTTTCAGTCATACTTTATTCTTTTAATGTTTGAAAGAACCAAGTGTCTATCATACAACCATGGATGGACTAGCACAATGGTTAGAGGTACTTATGAGCTACAGTGAATGGATTAAATGACATTAGGAGGCTAAAAGGAGATGGAATTCAGTTTGGTCATTTCAAGTCTCCTGCTGTTCACAAACTAAATGTATGGCAGGGGTATATTATTTGTGACTAGTCTTGAATTACAGCAAAAGTCTGCTCCTGTCAATCACTATACGAAACACATTATAGGCAATGTAAGTCTGAATGGCAATTAGGGTAATATAGGCTCACCTGACTGTAAACTGCTTCTGAATGTAGCCTACATCTAAAGAAGGCAGTCTTAAATGAACATATATGTGAATATTGCTGCTCTTCTGTCCTCCTTAGGAGATTCCAGTTTTGAACCAAGAACCAAGTCTTTGAGATTCAGTCAAAAATATACACGTATAGTAAGAAGGCTATACATGTAGAGCCCAAGAACATTGGTTCTCAATTTGCGGTATGCATATCCTCTAGGCCATGGCTCCAAAAGGTAAGCCAGGAGAAAAAAAACTAAGACTGCCCTGGTGTCCTACAAAGTTCATGCAGATCATCTCTTCCACGTATTGCTATTTCTTGCTGCTGCCTTTACTGTGCGTATCCTGCGCCGCTTCTGCCATCAGCATGTACAGTATGTCTAGTGAAACAGGAAGAGGTGTTGCTAAAAACATTTGTCGATTTAAAAAGTACCAAACAAAAAAATAAACGGCCATCCTAGTGCTGGCAGGTGACCACACAACATCAGTGCTGGTACACCAATGTATTCAGGATATTGCACGCATCTCTATTGTTTCTTTGTTATATGGCTACTTTAACTACAGACATAGAAATGCATTGAAATAAACGACAGGCAAAGCATTTAAGGGTACTTTCACACTAGCGTTTTTCTTTTCCGGCGCTGAGTTCCGTCCTAGGGGCTCAAATCCGGAAAATAACTGATCAGTTATAGGGCTCTTTCACACCTGCGTTCTTTTCTTCCGGCATAGAGTTCCGTCGTCGGGGCTCTATGCCGGCAGAATCCTGATCAGTTTTATCCTAATGCATTCTGAATGGAGAGAAATCCGTTCAGGATGCATCAGGATGTCTTCAGTTCCGGACCGGAACGTTTTTTGGCCGGAGAAAATACTGCAGCATGCTGGCTTTTTGCTCCGGCCAAAAATCCTGAACACTTGCAGCAAGGCCGGATCCAGAATTAATGCCCATTGAAAGGCATTGATCCGGATCCGGCCTTAAGCTAAACGTCGTTTCGGCGCATTGCCGGATCCGACGTTTAGCTTTTTCTGAATGGTTACCATGGCTGCCGGGACGCTAAAGTCCTGGCAGCCATGGTAAAGTGTAGTGGGGAGCGGGGGAGCAGCATACTTACCGTCCGTGCGGCTCCCGGGGCGCTCCAGAGTGACGTCAGGGCGCCCCACGCGCATGGATCACGTGATCGCATGGCACGTCATCCATGCGCACGGGGCGCTCTGACGTCATTCTGGAGCGCCCCGGGAGCCGCATGGACTGTAAGTATACCGCTCCCCACTACTACTATGGCAACCAGGACTTTAATAGCGTCCTGGTGCCATAGTAACACTGAAAGCATTTTGAAGACGGATCCGTCTTCAAATGCTTTCAGTTCACTTGCGTTTTTCCGGATCCGGCGTGTAATTCCGGCAAGTGGAGTACACGCCGGACAACGCAAGTGTGAAAGAGGCCTTATCCCCATGCATTCTGAATGGAGAGCAATCCGTTCAGGATGCATCAGGATGTCTTCAGTTCAGTCTTTTTTACTGATCAGGCTTTTCAGAAAACCGTAGCCTGTTGTATTTTACCTCTGGCCAAAAATCTGGAACACTTTAACTGAACGCCGGATCTGGCATTTTTCCCATTGATTTGAATTGATGCCGGATCCGGCGCCGTGTGTTTTGTCAAACCGTATCCGGCTTTTGCATGTTAAACCCGAAAAATGTGCAAAAGTTAAAGTCCATAAATGGCGGGTCCGTTTTTTCCAATGCATTTTTTCATTGTGATAAGATTCCTGATCAGGATTCAAACGTAATCCGTTTTCACAAGTTTTTCCGGATCCAGTGGCCAGTTCCGGCAACGGAATTGCCCGCCGGATTCAAACAACGCTAGTGTGAAAGTACCCTAAGTACTGTGGCTGATGGATATAGCCGTCCAGTGCTACCTAGCCGAACTCTGTCCTCTCTGCCCAAATCCTAGAGCATAGCAGGAAGGTAAGCTCGGCTGGAGGAAAATAGGGGAGGGATGCTGTTTAGTTCATCTGCTCGGAGCTGACATAATTGTCAGCCTATTACTCTTACAGCACTAGGGAAAGATTCAGGGTAATCTTTTCTATTACTTGAATCTGCCCCCACCATCGCTACGCATAGCAATGCTCACTTTGTTCTACGTCAGGTGTGTTTTTAAGTGTCCCCCAACCGATTTTAAGCCTAATACTCCAGGGCTGTCCATTGGGACCACCATCACTCGGCACTGCCGCTCCTGTAGTCACACTTGCCTGACCGTATACGATTATCAGCTGTGACCTACACTTAAGTTAAATTAAAAGTTATGTTTTAACACTGTTATTTCTTTCAGTGATTGTATAGTAGAACCTGCGGCCTCAACTAGTTTAGGACCTAATGCTGAGTTTGATGCAGTTATATCCTAGGCAATAATCTATGAGCTAAACAGAGTGAACTCCGAGCTGATACATTCTACCTGCACTTGTACCGCTGGTGCATATAGGTCACATATGATTACCTGGACCCAGAATATATTAGATACACAATTTTACAATGAATACACTTCATTGGCATAAACCTATACCTATACCATACCATAATGTATGGAGCAGACTCACTGGTAGGTATGTGCTTAACTCTCAATTTACAAATCCTCCAACCAACAAAAAGGTGATGACTACACCCTTTCAAAAGTCCACATTTATTGTGCCAGTCCAGGATCGTAACTAGGAAAGGCTGGGCCCCATAGCAAACTTTTGAATGCCCCCCCCCCCTCCTTTAAGCATGAATATTATGTGTCAAAACGCACACTAATGTGTGCAAGAGACCTAAATCTATAAAAAGGAGAGACAGTAGCATAACTACAGGAAACGTGATAAAGAAATAACCCTGCCACGGCTAATACAGCACTAAGGCCTCTTTCACACGGGCGTCAGTTTTTTTGCCCGGATAAGAGCCGGGTGCGTTGCGGGAAAATGCGCGATTTTCCCGTGCAAGTGCAAAACATTGTCATGCGTTGCACTCGCGTGAGAAAAATTGTGCATGTTTGGTACCCAAACCCGAACTTCTTCATAGAAGTTCGGGCTTGGGATTGATGTTCTGAAGATTGTATTATTTTCCCTTATAACATGGTTATAAGGGAAAATAATAGCATTCTGAATACAGAATGCATAGTAAACCAGCGCTAGAGGGGTTAAAAAAAATAATAATAATAATTTAACTCACCTTAGTCCACTTGATCGCGAAGCTGGCATCTCCTTGTGTCTCCTCTGCGCTGAGCGGCTGAACAGGACCTGGGGTGAGCTGCTCCATTAAATACAGGTTAAGGACCTTCGATGACGTCACTCCAGTCATCACATGGTACGTCACATGATCTTTTACCATGGTGATTCACCATGGTAAAAGACCATGTGATGACCGGAGTGACGTCATCGAAGGTCCTTAACCTGTATTTAATGGAGCAGCTCACCCCAGGTCCTGTTCAGCCGCTCAGCGCAGAGGAGACACAAGGAGATGCCGGCTTCGCGATCAAGTGGACTAAGGTGAGTTAAATTATTATTATTATTTTTTTTAACCCCTCTAGCGCTGGTTGACTATGCATTCTGTATTCAGAATGCTATTATTTTCCCTTATAACCATGTTATAAGGGAAAATAATAATGATCGGGTCTCCATCCCGATCGTCTCCTAGCAACCGTGCGTGCAAATCGCACGGCATCCGTACTTGCTTGCGGATGCCATCCGATTTTCACACACCCCATTCATTTCTATGGGGCCTGCGTCACGTCGAAATCGGACAATATAGAGCATGCTGCGATTTCAACTGAGCGCACAAGTGATGCGTTAAAAACATCGCTCATGTGCACAGCCCCATAGAAATGAATGGGTCAGGATTTAGTGCGGGTGCCATACGTTCGCCGCACGGATCGCACCCGCACGGAAAACTCGCCCGTGTGAAAGGGGCCTAACTGTCTGTGTTGATAAGCTGTCTTGCAGGCAGTGTCTTCATTTGGCAGATCACATTACACCTACGCCCCAAATATGAGAGTAATCATGGAGGGGGTCGGGAGCACAACTAAAATCTCCTTTAGACTGCCCAATGTTCGGGCAGATTACTGGTAACAAGTGTTCACATGATAATCTGCCGGTGTAATGGTGCCGCCAATTATGAGTATGAACGAGTGAAACGCTTGTTCATTGGGTAATAGAATGGTTCATGTGGTCACTGGTCATCAAAATCATTGTTTGCCGGCTGCAGCTTGTACTGTCTAAGCAGAACTCTGCTGCTGGGAAACAATGATTATGTATGGGGACGAGCGATGGCATTAGCGATCACTCCTGTCCATACTGTGGAGGAGATCACTGCATGTGAATACAGCAGTCTCCTCCACTGACAAGCAAGCAAGCAATTGTCAGCAAGAAACACTTCCTTCCTGCTAATCGTTTGCTTCATCTAGCCATGAGAATGCAGCTGAGAACCAGTTGCACAAATCAGGTAGAGGAAGAGGAGACATGGCGCAGACCAGACACTGCAGATACCTTCTAGGTCCTTAGGGTCCATTCACATGTCCGTATGGTCCATTCACCCGGCCGGCACCCCCATAGAACTGCCTATTGTCCGCAATTGCGGACAAGAATAGGACATGTTCTATTGTTTTCCGGAGCCGCAGACCGCAAGATCGGGTGCACGCTCCGGAAATGCGGATGCTGTCCGCATCCATTCCTACCCCATAGAGAATGAATGGGTCCCCACCCGTTATGCAGGATTGCGGAACGGGTGCGGACACATTCACGGACATGTGAATGGACCCCTACTTGTTGTTTCAGTTCTGGACTTTGCCATGTTGTGAGTCCTCTCCTTCCTCTCTGACCAAACCGTTACAGGCAACGTAAGAATAAGACGCCTGTAGAGGATGCATTTCATACACTCTACGTAATATCGTAAGTAATCCTCCATTTTTTTGCACATTGTTTTCCAGGCCAGGCCCCCCTAACATGGTGGGTCCCATAGCTGGCCAAGACAGAACACAGAAAAGTTTTGACCCGCTATAATAGAATAGAATATAAGGTTGAAATGTTGTCGCTATTTTTCCATATGCTGTCTTGTGTAGAACAAAGATGGATTTTTGAAAGGATGCTGTGACTACCACTTCCTTTGGTTAATGACACATGCGATCATACATGGATCATGCTAAGACAATCACTCCCTAGTGCTTAAACAATCATGAAACTGGAACAATACTGGATAATCCTTTAAATGGGATTAAAGGTTTGTTCCTTAACTTACAATATATGAGGCATGTTTTACGGCTGTAATAAAGAAAAATCAATACAAAATTCTTCTCTGTGAGGAAAAATGATCTGACATGCCCCTTAAAGCCCAACTTATTTGTTCTGCTTTGTAAGCAAATTCATCATAGAGGAGTAATGTTGTAGCATAAAGATACGTCGAGCATCTATGCAGAAGGGTGGACTCATCTTTTGGCGGGTAATGGTGCTGGGTAAAATGGTGAGCTGATGATGAGTCGCTGTGAAGCCTTTGTGATTGTTCAGGACGCATTGTTGGCCAAACAAAGAATGAGGACACAAGTTTGGCTCAGGAACGCAACGGATAAAACTGTTCGGACGAATGGCGGGCTCCTGCCGACTTGACTACTTGTTGACACTGAAAGGATTTCACAACAAGTGAGCAGAAACAGAAACGATTCTGTTCTCCGAGGCTATTAGCTGCGAAGTGTGGCAGTGCAGCGGTCAGTGCTGATGTCTTTCCTTGCTAATGAGTTCTGAATGCCCCATTAAACTGGGATACTATAGGGCCAGAGCCACTAGGAAAATAGTATGCATGAACGACTTCCTCCACTCGGATTGGATAACCAAATGAATGAAGCAACTGGTAACACTCAGACCTAAGCAGAGCTGACAGTCCAGTTAAATGATCCTTTATTAGGATCTCCTAGAGATAACATTTCACATCAGCCCATAATGTCAAGATGCTAACCTAAATACCACGCATTATCTGCGCCTTGTAACTGTGTGGCTCTTTTTTATTTTTATTCTGTATAATTTTTGTATTTACCACAATAATATCATATGCAAATAGTATTAGGGGAACACAAGAATAAAACGGAGGCAATCATCTAAACTAAGGAGACCGGTGTTCTAGTGACGTCATTGACACATTCATTTGGCAGTCGCCATGTTTACACTTCTTCTATATGTTACATTAAAGGGGTTGTCTGGCTTTTACTAAGTGATGGTCTATCCTCAGGATAGGCCATAACTAGCTGATTGATGGGTCCAACCCCCCGCCTATCATCTGTTTGGGTGTGGCTCTGGTGCTGGAGGTTGACACCAGAACTACACAGCTGTAGTAGACAGAGCTCGTCATTGTACAGCTGCTCCTATTGACTCCAATGGGAGCAGTGATGTGTACACCCAACAGCTGATTGGCAGAGGTGCGGGGTGTCGGACCCCATTGATTAGCAATTGATAGTGGCCTATCCTGTGGATAGGGGGCAACCTATCTCTTCCTTCATATATTCTCCTTGAATTGAAAACGGCATCTCTTTTTCTAGAACCTCTCACTTTTAATCTTATTTTCATCTATCATTTCTCCTCCTCTCCCCTTTTTCTTATATGCCGTATTGCAGTCATTCTGAAGCAGCATCATTTTTGCACAGTCTTCTCATGCTTCTTATTGGCTTAGGCTACTTTCACACTTGCGGCAGAGTGATCCGGCAAGCAGTTCCGGTGCTGGAACTGCCTGCCGGATCCGGAAAACCTATGCCAACTGATGGCATTAGTAAGACTGATCAGGATCCTGATCAGTCTTAAAAATGCCTGATGAGTCAAAAAAATGCATTGAAATGCCAGATCCGTCTTTCCAGCAAAACAGATCCGGCATTTATTTTTTCCACCTTTTTTTCGGTCTGTGGTATTTTTAATGCATTCAATACATTCCTATGGAAAAAAAAAAATCTGCCATTCAGGCAAGTCTTCAGTTTTTTTTCGCCGGAGATAAAACCGTAGCATGCTGCGGTTTTCTCTTTTGCCTGATCAGTCAAAATGACTGAACGGAAGACATCCTTATGCATCCTGAACGGATTACTCTCCATTCAGAATGCATGGGGATAAAACTGATCAGTTCTTTTCCGGTTTAGAGCCCCTAGGACGGAACTCTATGCCGGAAAAGAATAACACTAGTGTGAAAGTACCCTTAGCAGAGCACACCGAGTACAAACTTGTGCAACTGAGAAGCTGTAACCTATTCCATACATGTAACTACATACACTGAGATGGTAGTCACCTAAACAAGACACCAACTTAAAGCACTGAAAGCAATAGGATACATCAAAGGAGTTCTTGGGTTTGGACGATCCTGTTTTGTTTAAAAGTTCCCTAAACAATAAGTAGATCACAAAATCCCCCTGCTGTGACCCCAAGCTATCAGCTGTAATCTGTGGGCAAACCTGGCAGTCAGTTCCTTTTACATGGCCAATGATCAGTAATGAACAGCATTCATTGCCCCATATAGACATATCAAGTCTGGGTAGGGTTTTATGCACACGGCCATGTCCACATTTTCGTCTGCATTTTTCTCATCTCCATCAATATTAATTACTATTGTTGTCCACAATACGGACAACAATAGGGAATGTTCTATAACCTACAATATGTCCACATGGCTCCACAAAAAAATTCCCCATAAAAATGAATAGGTCAGTGTGCTATCCAAAAAAAAAAAGTACACGGAAGAGAAATACAGTCATGTGCATTAATTGTATATAACCAGGAACTCATAGACCTCAAATTATTGGTAACTCACAACTCTATCTAAGACTCCTATCTAACTCCTGTATGGGTGTATTTTTTTAAAAATGATCTTTTGAATGCTTTAGCATAACTCGCTGTACATTTACAACAAACACAACCCTTTAAATGTACTGTACCCATCCCAATAGTTACAGCAGTCATCCCTCAGAGAGCAAGAGAGTATCAAGTATATATTGATCTAGTAAATATTATAAATATTTATGATAGAATCTTTACAAATCTGTAAGAATTTTCATTTGCAAAGCAATGTTTTCTAAAAAAAATATATTTGAATACCGTATATATAACATGCCGCAAGCCCCAAACTGTTCCAAACAATTCACAGTAGAAATCTTCTGAGAGAGTGATGTATGAATATAAGCAAGGATGGGGGTTGCAGTACTCCTTCGCTCTACCTCTTCAAAGTTCTTGAAAACTTTCTATAATCCCAGCTGAGTGGTACAGAAATAAGATACGACTGGCCAAACCATGTCAAAGTGTGGATGGGTGTATAGCACTGTCCCTCTCACTGCATTCTTTAAGTCTTTAGGAGAGTTAAACAGCAAATGCCTTTCTAACTGACTCTACTGCCTGGTTGTAAAACTTCTGGACCTTCTAGTTCTTCCTTTCTCTCTTTCTCTGGAGTACTGTAGAGATGGTTTTCTCTCTGTGGATCTCTAAGAGGCAGTGATTCTCTGGGATGTAGGCCTAGTTCTCTGAGGAGTGTGCATATGTAGCTTCTCTGACTTCCTCAGCTAGCACACTACTGACTAACTAAACTAGAGGTGGACCTAAGTCTATCTCCTAGGTTCCCACAGGGTCTGAGTCAGTATTGTTAACCCTGACTGATCCATACAAATTGATATAGGTTATGCAACACATCAAATAGCATTGCATAACAATTATAATTAGTATACTATTCTGTGGTACTGCATATATACTTTTGACAAGATCTAAATATTGTTTCTATTATTGAAATAGTACATCTCTTTACAACAGTCTGATTTACTCTTAAATGGATAACCAAGGAGTCGCTGAGGGGTCCTTTGCATCTAACTAAAATATATGTGTTATTGCCCAACTATAAATTTTTTTTTTTTACAAAATAGCAAATAATGAAAATATAGACTATGCATATAATGTGCAGACTGAAATGATCATTCTATCGTCCCATCATACTGTGGATTTCAAACATATGTATTATTGCTGTCTTCTAGTTATAGTACCCTGAGGAACCTATAAAAATTACAGTCACTTTAGGTTTCACAGCACAGGAGCCCTGTAGGCATGGAATGAATGCATTAGTTACTTTTAAGATGTGTGAAGTTAGGTCACTAGGGAACTCCTGTTAATGTTGGCCGATTGGGTCATAAGCACAATGCAGAAATTCTCCTGTCTGTCTGTTGTGCGGCTTAGCCCATCTGCTCATTTTTAACCATATGGTATACAATAATCTGTGACTGAAGAAATGCTGCTTTCATGTATCTGAATGTTGTACAGTGCATTGAAGGTCTACATGAATACCATTCCTTTGAAGTACTTGCTGTTTTTAGCTATGTCCAAAAAGTATTAATATTGACTGCCATATTTTTGTTTAATGCAATTATGCATAATGGATTTTTATCTTGTTTCATAATGAGTTACTTCTCTAAAAGTGAACTTAGGTCTATAAAAAAAAAAGTGTAAATTCCTCAATTTGTACAAACTAACGTGGTCATATTAGATGCTCTTTCTAAGACCATAGGTAGCGACTGCAGGGGAAGGACTGTTTCCGAAGATGTGCACTCTCATTCGGTACTCTACAATGTCTTCATTGGGGTCGTTGTTGCAGTACCCGAAGAACCTCAAGTAGTTTCTATGTTCTTCCTTGACGAGGAAGCAGTGGAACATCTGTTGTATGTCGGCCATAAATGCTACAGAATCTCTGTGGAAGCATAGAAGTACCTCTAGAAATCTGTTGTTGAGGTCTGGACCAGACATCATTTAGCGAGACGCCTTCGCACCTGGTGCTTGAGTCGAATACTACTCGTATCTGTCCTGGTTTTTTAGTATGATACACACCGAATATGGGTAAGTACCAACACTCCTCGGAATCTTGGACCGCAAGTGCCATTTCTGCACGGTTGTTCTAGAATATTCTTTCCATGAAGGTAAAGAAATGTTTATTTGCTGCTAGTGTCCTCTGAAGTTTGTGTTTGAGGGAGATACATCGACTGTAGACAAGTTCTTTGTTGTTAGGTAAGCGTTGTCTCCGGGGTATAAACGGTAAATGTGCGACCCAGCTTTTTGACTTGTCTTTTACTATTCCTTGATCCATGATCTTCAAGAACAGCATGTCTTCTATGGACATTGCGACCCTCTTGTCTTCTCTTGTCTTGTGGAAAACTGTGCACCCTAAGTGATCTTGCTCACCATCGCAGTCGTGGTCTTCACAGGAGGTATCTGCAAAAGGACAAGGCACAGGAGCGCTGTGTGGCAATTTTCTTATCAGGAAACTTCTGTGACATAGCTGGAATAAGGAAGGATGCCCATTTTCAAGTGTGTTGGTGAGCATACTGTTGACTGAGGTCGGCTTGTGTGCTCCTCCTAGACAGGCGTCTCCTATGATGACCCATCCTAGGTCAAGGCGTATGGAGAATTTTGGGGACCGTTAATCTGTCCTCTAGCCTTATGAACTAATAGTATGTCTCTTACAAGGATTAAAACTATCTCGTGGCTTCTGGATCCAGTTCCGGTATCAGGTGAGCTATACTTCTCAGGTTGGGGTAGTATACCGCTACCTCTGGTGTTGGTATCTCAGACCGGTTGTCAGGTATGTGATTGCACTCCAGTATGGTTGGCAGGGACAAGCAGGTCTGACCATCTATAGACTCCACCTTGTACCCAGTTGCTTTCCTCCCTGCCGTCTCAACAGTACCTGTACATGTCCTTAAGAAGTAGGGAGAACTGGGCCCTACGATGTTGAAGGTGTCGAAGAAGGTGGATTTAGCTAAAGACCTGTTAATTTGATCATCTAAGATTGCGTATACCTTGATCGACTTACCCCGGTGGTGCTATTACCACATTAATAACTACAGCAATAGTAAACCCTAGCTGACAAGAAATATAATTAAATTCAAACCCTGCTGGGCAGAATAATAATAATAATAATAATGTTAGTAGTGGTGCCCTCCACATTGTGCCAAATAATGCTGCCCACCATAGTGCACCCAGGAGTAATGAGGCATCTTTATAGTGCCTCTAGCAGTATTAAGGCTCCTTTTTGGTGATTCCAGTAGTTATAATGTCCCTTATAATACCCCTAGTCGTTACTGTACAATGCCCCCTATAGTCCCCCAATAGTTATAATGCCCCCTGTAGTTCCCCCACTAGTTATAATGCCACCTGCAGTGCCCCGGTAGTTAAAATGCTCCCTATATTGACCGAGTAGTTAAAATGCACCTAAAGTGCCCACAGGTGTAATGTCCTCTGTAGTGCCCCAGTATTTATTATGACCTTTGTATTACCCCCAGTAGTTATAATGCCCCAGTAAGTATAAAGTTCCTATAGTGCCCCAACAGTTATAATAGTCCCTGTAGTTCCCCCTAGTAGGAGTACCAAAAAGGAATAAGGAAAAAATCCATTCCTTTTTTATATTCCTTTTTGATGTTTCTATGCTCTGAAGCCAGGAGTCTTTAATCCAGTGGTCAACTATACAAATGGCAGCCAGACTAAGGATATGTGGTTGGGTGAGTTCTACTATGTTTTGCACCTAGTAGGAATAATGCCACTCTGTAGTGCCCCAGTATTATTGTGCACCCCTGTAGTGCCTCCAGTCCTTATAGTGCCCCCATGTAGTACATCCATCCTTATAGTGCCTCCTGTAGTGCCCCCAGTCCTATATTGCCTCCTTGTAGTGCCTCCAGTATTTATAGCGCTCCCATGTAGTGCCCATAGTCCTCATAGTGCCCCCTGTAGTGCCCCTACTCCTTACAGTACCTCCTGTAGTGCCTCCAGTCCTTATAGTGCCCCCATGTAGTACCCCATCCTTATAGTGCCTCCTGTAGTGCCCCCAGTCTTTATATTGCCTCCTTGTAGTGCCTCCAGTCCTTATAGTGCCTCCTGTAGTGCCCCAGTCCTATATTGCCTCCTTGTAGTGCCTCCAGTATTTATAGCGCTCCCATGTAGTGCCCATAGTCCTCATAGTGCCCCCTGTAGTGCCCCTACTCCTTACAGTACCTCCTGTAGTGCCTCCAGTCCTTATAGTGCCCCCATGTAGTACCCCATCCTTATAGTGCCTCCTGTAGTGCCCCCAGTCTTTATATTGCCTCCTTGTAGTGCCTCCAGTCCTTATAGTGCCTCCTGTAGTGCCCACAGTCCTTATATTGCCTCCTTGTAGTGCCTCCAGTATTTATAGTGCTCCCATGTAGTGCCCATAGTCCTCATAGTGCCCCTACTCCTTACAGTACCCCCTGTAGTGCCTCCAGTCCTTATAGTGCCCCCATGTAGTACCCCATCCTTATAGTGCCTCCTGTAGTGCCCCAGTCCTTATATTGCCTCCTTGTAGTGCCTCCAGTTCTTATAATGCCTCCAGTCCTTATAGTGCACCTTGTAGTTATAGTGCCCCTCATACTGCCTTACTACTATTTTCCCCAACACATAGTCACCTGGCTTCCCACCGCTGTCAGCAAGACAGGCCACAGGCTTCTTCCGGCTTGCGGCTTGAGCTGCTGTCTTCTAAGCTCAATTGGTCATGTTGAATTCAAGTCATTAGATTGCGACTGCCTGCACCTTTCTCCTTCTCAGAGACCTCAAGGCTAGAGACCTGTGGCCTATGTGAGAGTTTGGCAGGGCAGAGAACCATTGGCCCCTGTCTCCTGCCACAGTGATTCAACTTAGCCGATGACCAGTATATTCAGGGCCTTGAACAAAACATCTGGAACCCAGGCTCCATATGTTTTGACCAAGCAATGTCCCTGGATAGATATTTGATTTGAACTCCATTTATTCTACTGTAAAAATGTATAAACACACATATAAAATAGCAAGGCACACCTTCCTCAACATGCCACAAACAGTGCCAAACCTAAAGTGCCTAATAATCTCTATGCCACTTGCTACTTGTTAAAGTGAAGTTTACTGGATTAGCATGGAAGAAAACACACAACCAGGTTGCTTTAGGCTACTTTCACACTCACGTTTGGTGCGGATCCATCATGGATCTGCACAAACGCATCCATTCAGATAATACAACCGCATGCATCGGTTCAGAACGGATTGTTTAGTATTATCTTTAACATAGCAAAACGGATCAGTCTTGAACACTATTGAAAGTCAATGGAGGACGGATCCGTTTTCAGTTGTGCCATATTGTGTCAGTGAAAACGGATCTGTCCCCATTGACTTACAGTGTGTGTCAGAACGGATCCGTTTGGCTCAGTTTCGTCAGATGGACACCAAAACGCTGCAAGCATCGTTTTGGTGTGCGCCTCCAAAGCGAAATGGAGGTGGAACGGAGCCAACCTGAGCCACACTTATGCATTCTGAGCGGATCCTTTTCCATTCAGAATGCATTAAGGGCCAAACTGATCCGTTTTGGACCGCTTGTGAGAGCCCTGAATGGATCTCACAAACGGACAGCCAAAACACCAGTGTGAAAGTAAGCACTGCTACTTCTGTATCTATCATTCCGAAGTGAAATGATTTGACTGGAGAGCCTTTTTAATCTGTGTTCATGCCTATACTTATATACTAGTTATTAATTTACATTCTGGCCCAATGCACACTTAGGGGACCATAATTGTATAGTCTATATGATCAATGAATATTTACACATGCAGTATGCAGTCCATAGACCAATAGATTGAAAAAGCCCCAAAAAATGAGTGATGTCATCATAAAGGTGGCTATGCTCATAAAGGGGACATAACTTGATGTGCACTCTTCAAGTCTAGAACCAATGTTAGTGTCATAGGTTGGGGCATGGCAAGCAGTGATGTCATAAGGGGTGATGGCCCTAACAAACTGTGCAGCCACAGAACTCCTAGTTGGTAGTGAGCCATGGAAGCTACTGTATACCAGGGAGTACTGGTGGCCTATGCTGCATGCGTGGTGTGGCCCCCCATTGCATTAGTGACATTCTGGGGGAGAGGGGATATCAGAGGCGATATGGTACACGCTGTCATTACATGGAGGCCTGACCCTACAGATTAGGCAAAAGACTTCTTCTACACCCAACTGCCTAACAGCCAGACTCAGGAATTGTGCATAGGAGGAGGGACAAATGGCGGATCTTCTGGGACACATTTAAAGGGAATCTGTAACCAACAACCTCTCTATCATACTGTTTGCGTAGACACATAGCTGTGGTTCACCCGATTAAAACGCTGTTTTTCTTTGTTGATCTTAGGCTCCGTTCCCGAGTTATGATACTTTTTCTTAATATGCAAATAAGGCCTTTGGTGATATAAGGGCGTCACCATTGCTCTTGTTGCCCCCAGACTTCACTCTGTGGCCAGCAGCCCCTCCTTTGCTGCTTTGATTGACAGGGCTAGGCAGTGATAAAGCAGTGCGGGAGGAGCCGGCCACAGAAAAGAGTGGAGCTTGGGTGCAAAAGAGCAATGGTGATGCCCTCATTGCACCAAAGTCCTAATTTGCATATCAAGAAAAAGTATCATAACTCAGGAACAGAGCATCACATCAACAAAGGAAAACCGTGTGTCTATATAAACAGTTTGATAGGGTGGTCGCTAGCGACAGATTCCCTTTAAAAAGAAATCTAGATAAATTTCTCTCCATTTTTTGTTTGTTTGTGTATTTCCTATGTTTAGTATTCCTTTAAAAATAAATCACAAACTTATTAATACAAACAAACTAGTATCCATCAATCTAGTGTACTCTAGTCCTGAAGTTTGACTGATAAAGGTGCATATAGCAGTAATATCTTTTACACAGGATAAGATAAGAAACAGTGTGTGTCTGGCACGTGTTGAAGTCATAAGCATATTCTGTATGTCAGCAAATTAAAGATATGTAGTGATAGATATTGTATTCTTTTCTTATTTCCGTCTTTAAAGTTTGCCACCACTTGCCGTTCTACTGTCTTTGTTCATTCATTTTCAATCCACAACCCCACATTTATTATTTAGGGAATTATCACACATCGGCACTGATTTCTAGTTCTCGGTTTCAGCTTTTATGACTGTCGAATAAGTCGTGCTGCTACTGGATTAATGAGAAGGCACTAAATGTAGTTCATCTGTGCAGAATCTAAAATCCATTTAAAAAAAAGCACATTGCCTGGTAAGGTTGATAATGCTGATTAAAACAATAGCTTAAAGTAAAGTTTCTATGTAGCAGCATGCGAGATATATGAGTATTTTTAATATTATTCAAATTACCTGTCTTGGCTATTTTCTGTGCTCCCAAAGAAATGAATGGAAGGCAGATGCACATGCATGGTGCACTCTCCCAAACTTTGACCTTTCCATTCTAGATATAGGTGTGGGTCCAGGTGTGACAACCCCTTTTGTCAGTTTTTGCTCTAGTCTGAATTGGCATACTTTGTGCCAAATTTGGCAGACTTTGATACATTTTGCACATCTTTAAACCTTATACTTTTTTTTTTTTTACACCACCCCCTTGGGAGCAGGGCCTCCATCAGGGCAGTATGGTCCAGCTACTTCCTGTCAGTGACATTATCAGCCTCATTATTATTCACATCATGAAACCGGGAGGTCTTTCTGTTCCATATGGGTTGGAGAACACACAGACATTTGCTAAAGAAATGATTTTACTGCCCTTTGTTGGGCATTGTGCCCCAGACATTCAATATGGCAGGCAGAGAGTTTACTGCTACACTATAGAACTATAGAGTTGTATGGGTAGGATTTTCTGTGCCTAGAAAAGCTACTAATCAGTATTATTATATATTTATTTTTTATGTATTACTGTTCAGTAGCTTTTCAGGCATCTTTAGTTCCAGCATTTCTTTTATAGTTAAAGTAACGCTGGAAAGTAAAAGTAAAATTTTTCTGCAAAGTTAATGCTACTAAAAAAAAAAAAAACGGATAAAAAGCTATTAACTACGAAAGCATTTATTGAAGCTAATAAACTTAAGGATTTTAATTAAAGCTATTATTAATTATTAAAACTATTTACTATTAAAGGGCATCTTCAGCAGATTTGTACCTATGAAACTGGTTAACCTGTTGCAAGTGCACTTGGCAGCTAAAGGCATGTGTGTTGGCCCCATGCTCATATGTGCCCACATTGCTGACTAAAAAAAGTTTTAAATATATGCAAATGAGCCTCTAGGAACAACAGGGGTGTTGTTTTCACCCCTAGAGGCTCAGCTCTTTCTGCAACTGCTGCGCCTCCTGCACTTTGATTGACAGGGCCAGGCAGTGAAAAGGCTCTGTGAAACCAAGTGGAGAGGGCGCGGCAGTTGCAAGGAGAGCTGATTTTCTAGGAGTAAAGGCAACGCCCCCACTGCACCTAGAGGCTCATTTGCATATATTAAAACATAAGTTTTCTCAGTAATTCAGGCACATACTGTATGAACATGGGACCAACACAGATGCCTTCAACTGCCAAGTGCACATGTAACAGGTCAGCCAGCTTCATAGGTACAAATCTGCTGACAGATGCCCTTTTAAATATCACAAAACAGTATTTGGCATCCCTGTAATCATAATACTTGAACAATATAGTGAGCTTGTTATTTATGGTGATCGGTACACAAAGATGTAAATAAAGATGGCACAATTGTTTATTTCCTTACCATATTAAAAGATGATAGAAATTAAAATCTTACTTATGTGCATGGCAAAATGTGTCAAATTTATCAAATGGCAGACTTTGATACATTTTGCACATCTTTAAACCTTATACTTTTGTCTAGAAATGCTTTTCCAGCTTTCCTTTTTTTTTAACCCCCCCCCCCCCCTTGGGAGCAAATAAAAAAAGAAGTTATGGTTGTTATGGCTATGAATGGAAGTCAGTAGGGGGCCCACGCAGTTTGCCTGTATAGGACCTTTACGTTTGTGATGGCAACCATGCCTGGGAGTGATACTGGGAATTTTTTTCTGACTTTTAAAAACAAAGTGGTAAATCTGGAATGAAACGAATGAACATAGCCATCCTGGCCCACTTTCCTACCTACTTTTCAAAAGTGGCGACAGCAGCATAACATTTTTTACGTAAAAATGTTGTTAACCACAATTTGTGACTTTTTACTGCCAGAATTCTAGTTCTGCAGGAATTATAAATTCCTCCCCCCAAGAGGACTTCCCCTGCGTAACGGAAACGGGACGAATACGTTTTGCAGCCCATAGACTTCTATTATAACGAAATGAATAACGGACTGCCTCTGAAGGCATTCCGTTATACATTCCGTCATAGAATTGCGTTATGGGCCGTGGTGACGGAATCCATAACGCAATTCACCTTTTACCAGTAAACGAAGCGTGAACGAATTTCAAAATATAAAATTCGCTCATCTCTACCTGCAATCTTTCTCGTGTAGCTGTGTTCAGAAATGATGCTCAGTGACCTCTTCCAAATTTTGAAGACTTGCAGCACTCGTTCACTTCAAACAAGGATTATCTTATTCACCATCAAGCAGCAAACATGGCGACATTTCGACTTAAAGTCTTTTTCTAGCCATTCTAAATCAGGTATTGCCAGCTATTGGCGTTTTTAAATGAAAATAATAAAAACTGACTTTGTAAGAAACATAGGTACAAATTTGCAATTTGCAGTGAACTATTCATGAGATAGGGCAAAAAGAAATAGACAACATAAAAGAAACTGCAAGATAAGATTACGAGTTTTGATCCCTCCTTTTTCATGTGTAGTACCGCCACATCTCTGAGTGTCATAAAAGCTAATGTTTAATATAATGAATCAATCACAGATAATTGGGGATTGATAGGACACTATTAAACATTAGCAAACATGGCACCAGCAAACCTAGGTAATAACTGTGCCCTTTAAAGGAATTTTGGAATCTGTTCAATTTCTCTATGAAATAGTGCTATTGTTATTAGCCAGAAAACACATTGATGGATTTGCTATGCAAAGAGCAACGCACATCTGGCAGAAAAAGTGGAATAAATGCTGTGCGCCAAATTTATTATGTATTTTAGACACTTTTTGCACCTTCCTCAACAAGTTTAAAAATGTGTTGACAAAAATGAGCAAGGCTAGGGATTGAAAATGTGCCAAATTTCTTATTACCATGTTCCACTTAAAGTACACTAGCCATTAGTTGGTGTAAGAAAGATGAAGTATGTTCGCTATCTCATGACATTATGAATTCTGTTCCAGTATTGATAGATTTCCCAAATCTGTTTCATATTTAGCTTTTAAAAAAGACCATTTCACCTGAATGAACTAGAAATGGACAGTAGATCTGTATGCAAATGAATAAAGGGGAATGTGTCTGAAGGTGAAACATATTCTTTGTTCTAATATGTTTTTATTTTCTGATTGTATTATTTTTTTATCTGCTTACTAAACATGATTATGGGGCCAGCCATCTTGCCTGAGCTGTTCACAACAGCATTTAGAAATGTGCTATGGGCCATGACACAATGAACAGGAGGTGACTCATTGAGTTCTATGGAGGATTTTTTTAGGCATGCTCTGTGACCTACACTGAGGTCAGGAAACTTTGGAGGTTTTCGCGGTCCAATTATTGGGCAGATTGTCAGGGATGAACATTCCCACCAATGCTCGTTCCCGTTAATCTGTATGTCTGAAGGTGCAGCTACTCACCCAATGAATGAGCAAAACGGGCGCGAATAAGCGTGTAAAGTGGTATATCCTATCTTATTTATATATAGGTGATATCTGTCATTGTAAATTCTGCCTTAGATGATAATGAAATGACTGCTGAAAGTGATCTGTACAGGTCAATAAGTGGCATCTATTATTAGGCCTAGTGGCCAGTGTGAAAAATGCAGAATGTTAGGATATTTTTTTAAATATGGTGACATTAAAAATTAAATATGGCATCACCAAAAATTCTTTAAAAATATGATTCAAACAATAGGTCATTTTTTGATGACACATTCCCATTAATAGATTTAACATTATGATTCACCAGTAGCAGTGGCATATTAAAATGTGCAACATATCAGCAATACCGGGCAGCATCTTCTTCCTGGAATTCTTTTATATTATTTAATGAAGTTATTCTTTTGTAACTTAGCACAATTATAAATGAAAGCTCAATGAAAGCCTAGTTTGATTAATCTTGCATTAAGAGACAGCTTTTCTTCGTGGAAAGAGACACTCAGCACTGGAGAGCCATCCAAGTCTTTTAATTACACTTTTTAGTGATGAAGCAGTTTGCACCCTGTTTAATTCCTTTGTCAGCAATGAGTTAAAATTCATGAGCGTCCATGCCTTTGAATACTTACTCTAGTGCTGCTATTTTCTGCGCCAAGCTAGCCATCACAGCGAAGAGTCGCAGGTCTGTTAGGCCATCTGTTACATAATAGTCCACAATCTCTAGAATCTAGAAGAGGAGAGATGGGTAGAACAGAGATGATGAAGGATTGAACAAGAGCAGATTGCTGCTGAGCTTGGATGGCGAGATAATGAGCGCTGATTGTTGCAGACACAAGCTACATTAGCATAGTAAACAAAACAAACCTTAAAATAAAATCATCTAAGTAGCAGCAATCATGAAAATAAATGACGTGAGCATGGCACCTAAAACTGGAAGCTTTGGAGAGGGTTTTATATTATGATTGCATACCCATAAATTACCCCTATAAAACACCCACAATGTTTTACTTGTCCCAATGCTCAATGTAAGGGCTGTACATCTGAGTGAGGATAAGATTTTATGCGTATCTCTAATAAAAGATATGGAAATGCTACCTATCAACATGGATACCTAAAAAAAAAACATGTTCCTAGTGCCACCCCCACAATATAACTACTCTAACACCACCATTTACAAAGGCTTTACATCAGATATTTTAGTGTAAAAAAGTTACTACATTGTGGCGGAAGTGATATTTTGCACAAACATTTTGCAAATTTTTATGTTTATGCCGCTATCACCATAATTTTTTTCTAAATTGGATAGACCTTAAAGAGGACCTTTCACCGATTATGACAATGTGAACTAACTGTACAGACATGGAGAGCGGCGCCCGGGGATCTCACTGCACTTACTATTATCCCCGGGCGCCGCTCCGTTCTCCCGCTATGCTCTCCGGTATCTTCGCTCACTAAGTTATAGTAGGCAGAGATTTCAGTCACTAAGTTATGGTAGGCGGAGTCTGCCCTTGTTCTGCTGTAGCACTGGCCAATCGCATTGCAGAGCTCACAGTCTGGGAGAAAATAACCTCCCAGGCTGTGAGCTCTGCGCTGCGATTGGCCAGCGCTACAGCAGAACAAGGGCAGACTCCGCCTACCATAACTTATTGACTGAATTCTCCGCCTACTATAATTTAGTGAGCGGAAATACCGGAGGAAATAGCGGGAGAACGGAGCGGCGCCCGGGGATAATAGTAAGTGCAGTGAGATCCCCAGGCGCCGCTCTCCATGTCTCTATAGTTAGTTCACATTGTCATAATCGGTGAAAGGTCCTCTTTAAGGAGGGTCTTTTGCCATGGGATTTTGATATGGACACCCATGCTGAAATTTCGCCAGCAGCTACATGGTTTCTTCTTGGCTTCTGCCTCTCATTCATCTCAATCGGAGGCAATACTGAAAATCACAGAGTTGATCTTTTTGTTTTTAAAGGAGATAAGCCGCTGCCAGAGATTTCTAGCAGAGGATGTCCCTATTGAGAACAGATGCACACTTGGTCGAGCCCAGTATGCATGAGCTTGGATAAGAAGTGAGTAATAGCTAAATAAGTGTTTGACCAATAGCCATCTTAAAGTGTATGGCCAGCTTTATTCAATCTTAAACTCAGTTTAGACTCTTTATGGTTGAAGAACTAAAATGCTTGCCATTTATTCCAGTAGGATTTCAGACCTTGTGAGGTTATGTGTTCAGTAGTGTTGAGTGAAGCCAAGCCATCAAAGCAGAATTTGGTCCAAAGTTTAGGAAAACTTTTTCTCGTTATAACAAATCGGGGTTTCCTAAAATGGCGGCTTCACATGTTACAAACTAAAACAAAATGTAGAGGAGACAAGCCTAGGAATGCAAGATCACCCATAATGCCATGCAGCCAGCCAATCTGCAGATAGCCATCCCCTGTGATGTCACAGCACTATAAAACCCTCATTCCGCGTGGTCTCTGCCATTGTCCTGTGAGATGGGCATAGGGAGAGATGTGGCCAGTGCTAATGCACTATGAACAGTGTTGCTCAAGATGATTAACAGAAGAATATTAGAGAGGGAGAGTACAGGTAGAGTGACGGGAGACTTATTCTGCATCAGTTTTATTTATTCCTACATTTACTTATACCTACATCAGCCGTAAACTAAGATATGTAATTCAATACCAATAAGATGGAAGCCTTTATTATTCCACTGCCAGCATGCCAACCAATACAATTCAGTCTGCACCCTATAGGGTCTTAATGTTGACTAGAGCGAATCGAAGCTGATGAAGTGGAATTCGATCCGAATTTCAGGAAAAATTCAATTTGCACCGAATGCAAATTTCCTAGTGCTTCGTGGTAACGAATCACATTTTTTCCTAAAATGGCTGCTATACGTGTGAGGACATGGGGCAAGGAACTCTAGGAAGGCGGTATCACCCATAATGCAATGCATGCAGCCAATCAGCAGCCAGCCAGCCGGCCCTGTGATGTCACATCCCTATAAATATGGCGGCCATCTTAGATTCTGCCATTCACCAGAGTACTTAGTGCAGGGAGAGACGTGTCTGCAGGCGCTAGGGACAGTGCTAGGAAAGACTTGATTGTGGTAAAAAAAAATGATTTATAAGTGCATGGAAAGATTACTAAAGATGTAGGGAAAGGATAGGGAGGAATCATTCCACAGCATTTCTGTTGAACAGGGTTCAGTAGGGGAGGTTACAGCCTGGGTAACAGGAACAATCCTATTACACCTTGCTGCACTGACTGGGCAGCCAAATTGCTATTATACAGCTCTGTAATTCCAGCAAACCATTCTTATTAGTGTGCAAGTGTTTGATACAGGCATTAACAGGGGTTATTACAAGGAAATATCTCTAAGTTTTATTTGCCCTTGTGCTGTGCAGTTATCTGTTCTAAAGCATTTTTTGGCCTGTATTTGTGGAAAAAAATCGCTTTTATATATTCTGAATCCAAGTTTGCCGTGTATTAGTGGCGAAATAAAAATACATTCGCCGTCCAGCGTTTCATATATCTGTTGAAAAGCCTGTTGTGTAAAAGTAGAAAAAAAATTGGGTCAAATTGCCTTCTGCGGTGCAGTGATATATTCTGAAGCTCTGTTTGCTGTGTATTAGTGGCGAGATAAAAATATATTTGCTGTCCAGCATTGTATTTCTCTGTTGAAAAGCCTGTTGTGTAAAAGTAGAAAAAAATTAGGTCCTATTTGCCGTTCAGCGGTGCAGTTATAACGTTGCAAGAAAAAGTATGTGAACCCTTTGGAATGATATGGATTTCTGCACAAATTGGTCATAAAATGTGATCTGATCTTCATCTGTCACAACAATAGACAATCACAGTCTGCTTAAACTAATAACACACAAAGAATTAAATGTTACCGTGTTTATATTGAACACGCCATGTAAACATTCACAATGCAGGTGGAAAAAGTATGTGAACCCTTGGATTTAATAATTGGTTTAACCTCCTTTGACAGCAATAACTTCAACGTTCAAACGTTTCCTGTAGTTGCAGATCAGACATGCACAAAGGTCAGGATTAATTCTTGACAATTCCTCTTTACAGAACTGTTTCAGTTCAGCAATATTCTTGGGATCTCTGGTGTGAATCGCTTTCTTGAGGTCATGCCACAGCATCTCAATCGGGTTGAGGTCAGGACTCTGACTGGGCCACTCCAGCAGGCGTATTTTCTTCTGTTTAAGCCATTCTGTTGTTGATTTACTTCTATGCTTTGGGTCGTTGTTCTGTTGCAACACCCATCTTCTGTTCAGCTTCAGCTGGTTCACAGATGGCCTTAAGTTCTCCTCCAAAATTTCTTGATAAACTTGGGAATTCATTTTTCCTTCGATGATAGAAATCCGTCCAGGCCCTGACGCAGCAAAGCAGCTCCAAACCATGATGCCCCCACCACCATACTTCACAGTTGGGATGAGGTTTCATCTGTCCACAGAATATTTTGCCAGTACTGCTGTGAAACATCCAGGTGCTCTTGTGCAAACTGTAAACGTGCAGCAATGTTTTTTTTTTTTGGACAGAAGAGGCTTTCTCTGTGGTATCCTCCCATGAAATCCATTCTTGTTTAGTGTTTTACATATTGTAGATTCGCTAACAGGGATGTTAGCATATGCCAGAGACTTTTATAAGTCTTTAGCTGACACTCTAGCATTCTTCTTCACCTCATTGAGCAGTCTGCGTTGTGCTCTTGCAGTCATCTTTACAGGACGGCCACTCCTAGGGAGAGTAGCAGTAGTGCTGAACTTTCTCCATTTATAGACAGTTTGTCTTACCGTGGACTGATGAACAGCAAGGCTTTTGGAAATACTTTTATAACCCTTTCCAGCTTTATGCAAGTCAACAATTCTTAATCGTAGGTCTTCTGAGAGCTCTTTTGTGTGAGGCATCATTCACATCAAGAAATACTTCTTGTGAAAAGCAAACCCAGAACTGGTGTGTGTTTTTTATAGGGCAGGGCAGCTGTATCCAACACCCCCAATCTCATCTCATTTATTGGACTCCAGTTGGCTGACAACTCACTCCAATTAGCTCTTGGAGATGTCATTAGTTTAGGGGTTCATATACTTTTTCCACCTGCACTGTGAATGTTTACATGGTGTGTTCAATACAAACCTGGTAACATTTAATTATTTTTGTGTTATTTGTTTAAGCAGACTGTGATTGTCTATTGTTGTGACTTAGATGGAGATCAGATCACATTTTATGACCAATTTGTGCAGAAATCCATATCATTCCAAAGGGTTCACATACTTTTTCTTGCAACTGTATATGGCACCAAACGCGTTTTGGAGTGTAACCTTACTCAGTGGTACCACTAAGGAATTAGTAAGGTTACACTCCAAAATGCGTTTGATGCCCATATACCTGCAAATGTGGATTACTCCCAATTAATATCCATGGATACTCAATAGAGACAAAACTTTGGAAAAACTGTATATACAAATACTGAATTGAAAATCTACAATTTTCCTCCCGATATCCCATTGAAGGCAGGACTGTAAGCTCAGTGTCGGCACACGTGATAGTGTGAACTTTGAACCATCGAAACACGTGGGACGCCCGATGTGAATAGTGAGGAGTGGTGCAGTCGGAGGATAAGATTCTTCATGAGAGAGGTAAAACATTTCTATGTACCCAGCCAAACATGTGGGATGCCTCAAAACAGCGGCAGGTAATAATCCTACTGACCCCTAATAACATCGGGAGCAGTGTAAGTGACATATACCATTTAAAGTCGTATCCACTATAGTTCATTCATTATAGGAATATGGGATATTACTTTTGGATAGACCTAAATCCATTGAACTAAAGTGGAAGTCCTTCTGTGGGATGATTAACCCTTAATGGACATTTTAACCATCATTTTATATGTATATGTATTTTTATGTGACACAGACTTGATGAACTTCGCGACTCTTCCGGGCTCCAAGCAATCTTGAAGATTTGCTTTCTCAATATCTGTAGCTACTAGAGGCCTGTTCATGGCAGGTTCCCCCAGAAGTATCTGGCTCGATGAGCAGCCGATACCACAGTTGCATCAATCTTGACAGGATTCGTCTCCAGGTGGACAGAAATTGTTTTTTGGAATGCTTTCACCATCGCAACCACATCGTCGAATAAACAGAAGACTGGGCAATTCTCTCCTGTCTTAGGCAACACTTAGGCAATTTTTTTTATTCAATTTATTTAATATTAAATTGAACCAAAACTTGATTAAAATTATAAGAAAGTAAACTTAAATTCACCAATATATTATCCCAATCTTCGAGGGAAATTTCCGGACAATCAATATGCCAAGCATTTTGAACCAGAGAACGTGTATTATTAAATCGTGTTTTAAGCAACACTTTATAAAGTTTAGAAATTTTATCCCTCTGTTCTGTCCCATATTCCCTATAAATGAATAGACGAAGCGGACGCTCTGTGGCCTCCTTATGCTGCTGCCATCTCCGCAATCTTTCGTCGTCATGCTGCTGCCACCTCCGCAATCTCTCGTCATCGTGCCACTCAGTGGCCTCCTGATGCTGCCGCCACCTCCACACTATGTCACCTTTCCACTCTGTGGTTTCCTGATGCTGCCCCCACCTCCACATTCTGTCATTGTGCCACTCTGTGGCCTCCTGATTATGCTGCTGCCACCTTCAGACTCTGTCATTGTGCCAACCTGTGGCTTCCTTCTGATGCTGCTGCCACCTCCAGACTCTGTCATTGTGCCACCCTGTGGCCTCCTACTGATGCTGCTGCTGCCGCCACTTCCGAGCTCTGTCATTGTGCCACTCTGTTGCCTCCTGATTATGGTGCTGCCACCTCCAGACTCTGTCATTGTGCCAACCTGTGGCCTCCTCATGATGCTGCTGATGCCACCTCCAGACTCTGTCATTTTTTCACCCTGTGGCCTCCTCCTGATGTTGCTTCTGCCGCCACCTCCACACTCTGTCATTGTGCCACTCTGTGGCCTCCTGATTATGCTGCTGCCACCTCCAGACTCTGTCATTGTGCCAACCTGTGGCCTCCTCCTGATGCTGCTGCTGCCACCTCCAGACTCTGTCATTGTGCCACTCTGTGACCTCCTGATGATGCTGCGGCCACCGCCACACTCTGTCATTGTGCCACTCTGTGGCCTCTTGATGCTGCTGCCACCGCTACCTCCACATTCTGTAATTGTGCCACTCTGTGACCTCCTGATGATGCTTCTGCCACATCCACACTCTGTCATTTTGCCACTCTGTAGCCTCCTCATGCTGACAACACCTCCAGACTCCTCTCTTAGTGCCACTCTGTGGCCTCCTCCTGATGTTGCTGCTGCCGCCACTTCCAGACTTTGTCATTGTGCCACTCTGTGGCCTCCTCATGCTGACACCACCTCCAGACTCTGTCATTGGGCCACTCTGTGGTCTCCTCATGCTGCTTCCACCTCACCACTTTGTCATAAGGCCACTCTGTGGACTTCTCATGATGTTCCCACTCTCCCCACTTTATGACTGGGCCACTATTTTGCCTTTTTGGCTTGGCTGACATCATCTTTTATTTGACCCTTTTCTGATCTGTCAGAAGCAAGGAAAAATGAGACGCACAACGGATCTTCTCTGCTTAGTAGCTGTAAGGCCTGTATAGTCCCATCAGAATTGGCTTGTGATTTGGTAGCCAAAAGCAGGAGTGGGTACAAAACACAGAAGACATGCAAACTTTCAGTTCACGTGTCATCTCTGTTTTGGATCCACTCCTGTTTTCTTTTGTCATTAGAAATACTGATGGATTACTGACCAAAAGCGAACCGATCCGTTTTTGGGGGGGTTATTGTTCTGCTCAGAGGAAGGGCAAAATAATCTGTGACGTCAACACAAACTTACTGCTGACACCCACTCCACTCTGTCAGGGGGGGCTCTATTTTTATCGTTTAATCAAACAGGTTCTGTTTACATCTATTTGGAATCAGCTGATGATGGTGTAAAAGGAGTGCGCTTCTTTTTGACACTAACATTGACCTGTAAGGTTGAGTTCATACTTGAGTTATTTAGTCCATTTTGCCCCTAAATAAGTGAAGTGTGCAGTGTTTCTAAGAGTGACGCATGTCATATGCACTCACAGTATTATTTCACTACCAAAGCAGACTCCCTATGCGTGTTACTGCAAGGCACAGTGTTCTACACCACTATAAAGGCTCTTAGCAGCCAGGAAATAGCAGTTTTTAAACATATTTCACCGCGAATATATTTGAACAGAATTTTTCCCGAATTTTTTAATTTTTTATTTGCTCATCTCTAATGATGACCATCCTTATCTATATCTGGCTTTACTTCTTCCAAATCATCCTTCTTGGTGTCCATGCTGGATGTTCCTGATAACATATTCTCATTGATATTACAAGATGTGGAGAAGCAGATTACAGAAGAAGTGCTCCCACCTGTAGGACTGAAGAGTGCTGGGTTGTAGAAGTGGCTATTCCAGAGCTGATTAATATTCTGTGTTTACTGTCAAGCTGCAGGAGATTGCAGGCGAGAACAGCAATAATATGCATATTGTGCCAAACCCCATAGCAGTAACAACCCCTGTTTAAAGGTGCATTAAAGCTGCCGCGTGGCCAGTAATATTGAAGACCAACTATACAGTGCAGTCTTCATTATTAAATGAAAGGCAGCTGTGGGCTAATTGTCCAACCAGATCTTTACCGTAGCATGGGTGCATCCCGCCCACAGCATGGCCGCTCCGTGTGGCTGTACTCTAAGGCAGAGTGGCCTAGGTATACTTGATTTATATAGATTTGTGACTAATTAATTCGGAACAATTAAAATTTCTTGGCAAACTTCAGCAAAGCTTCCGAATCGAATTTTTCAAAACTTTGCTCATCTATATTTAGATATACAGTACATGTAGAGTTTTCAAATTCCTTTATGTAAAGTAAGTAAAGAGTAATGTCATAAAGACATCTTCTCTTCATGTACCCTATTAGGGAAACAGATATCATAAATGGGGTCCTCAACTTAGACCCCCTCTATGAGCCAGAGCAGAGAGACCCTCGCAAAGAGGATGGGCCTGGTCCATCCACGTGTTACATAGGCAGCTATTTAATCATGTGGACAGAGCCAGATCGCTAGGCCAGCTTCTATTTAAAAACAGGGTTGTATTAGTGAAACACCCCCTTCATTAACTTCAGTACATTCCGATTTAGTGTAATAATACATTAAAATTATAAAAATATATAATATGAAAACATACCTCCCAACTTTTTAAAATTGCAAAGAGGGACAATATGTGCGAAAAAAAAATTCGTACTAGGCCACGCCTCTAACTCCGCCCAAAGCCTCTGCAGCAGCTGGGGATTGATTAGGTGAGTCTAAGTTCCTTTATTTGTTGAGACAGCAAGTGGAGCTCCTGGGACAATTCTTTTCTTGTGCTTTAATATCCAGTTAAATATTAGCTCATAAATCATCAGATTATAGATATTTTAAGGTCCAAATTGCACCAAATAATGAAGTTATATATATATATATATATATATATATATATATATATATATATATATATATACCTAATATACAGGTAGAATCCATACAGATAGTTTAGTAAGGAGAAATTTAGTAAATTTATTAATGCACATTTATGCATTAATTCCCCATGTCAAAAATGGGACAATTAAGGATCAAAGAGGGACAGAGGGACATGGGTCAAAAAGAGGGACTGTCCCTCCAAAAGAGGGAGACTTGGGAGGCATGTGAAAACAACACCATCAAGATCCCGAATATCCTGAACTTCATAGCTAGGTATAACTTTGCATTATGAGCATTTGTACTCTTAAAGGAAGATAAATGACAAGTTTAAACATGCACCCCACAACAGAATATGCTCAATGTTTTCCAGTCCATCAGGAATAAAGGGGTTGGTACCACTTGAGTCTTTTATGTTTGCTTTCACTACTGTCAGAATTAAACTGAAAACTCTAAAGACCTTACCTTAATCTCCCACCTCCTCACTTTCCCCGCTATCCCAGCTTTCATTACAATCAATTGTTTTCTTGCATGAAAGTCTAGTAAGAACTTTCACGTCAACTTTGTTCAGGGCACTTTTAAAATACTAATAGAGAGTATTATGTTAAGTTTAATTATAGGGCCTTTCATATTCCTTGCTCTGAATGGATCCATTCTATGGAAAACCCTATGGTTGTGACCTACAAAGCTTTCTTTCGCAAACAAAACTCTTTTTTTTCTAGCCAATTGCCTTTGTGTTTCGAGTATTGAGAAGAAACCCACAGAACTCTGGTTCCCCCTCTTCAGGCTTTCACAACAACAAAGTGTTCCTTAAAAACTCCATTATATTCAGGTGATGTCTATGTAGACAGATATGTGTACTCTACCCCGGGTACCTCGCTCTTTCTCTACCGTCTCTTTGAAAATTTTGTTTAACTTGTTTTTTTCATGTCCTCAACAAAACATGGAGGCAGTGAATAAAAGGGATGTTTATTGGAGGCACACGTACAAGCTATATAAAATGCTGCGCTACCTTTGTGGTTTTACATTTCAGAAGAAAAGAAACCACAGACAAAGCAAACATATAATACAGCAAGCAATAAAGGACTTCACTGATTCATTATTATTATTTTACAGGAAGGACATTTATGAGATAAGGTCAAAGCCTATCAGGTAATACATTCTCTTTTAGTCTGATTGAGGGATGGAATATAATAATGTTGACAGATGGACAAAATGACTCTGATAAAGTCAATGAAATTAACCAACAATGGCAGGCATTACTGAATTGATGTTTTATAATAGGAATATGAACGCTGGCCCATAACATACAAAGTTGGTCCAATGTTATAGTGCGATTACCTCCCAATTAGTTTAGCTTCTATCTTAACAAACTCAAATTAAACCAAGTTATGGTAATATGATATCTGTTTGATGTCTGAATAGAATCCAGCCTTTGCCATTACAGGATCATTAAGAATTAAGATACCAGAAGGATTGCTTTACATGCCCATTATAACATGCGGTGGGTGCTTTTGGCTCTTTGCCACTGTGTACCTAAGAGAGAAGCAGAAAACCTGCACATGTGAAAGCTCTGCTGGTGTCTACTAACTAATGAATATTTGCCATTGATGTGTAGAGATGAGCAAAAATGATTCCGAAGAATCAAAACTTGACCCAAATTGCTCCAAAAATATGGATTCGGGAGAATTTTTGTAGAGAGAGAGCAAGTTAGACAGAAAATACCAGAATGTCATTCACAGTTTTTCAGGGCATTCTTTCGATAAGGATCTAAATGATTTGGGTGAAAAAAGAATCGGACACCCTGAATCAAATTTCCTGAAATACACTCATTTCCGATGCTAGCCATCCTCCATGCCTCTGGATGGGTACATAATGATCTTATGCCCTCAGCAGTAATTAACATTGGGAGCATCAGGTATGTACCTTTCCAGCAGCTCTAGAATTCCTGAATTGTATCGCCCTCCTCAGGAAGGTGATACAGATGAATACTGAGGTGGGCCTGTGAGCCCATGGCAATCTGCCCTGCTGTTCACCATCATAGGCCACAGGCCTGTATATTAGCCAGTGTACAAATGGTGCAGGTACACAGGCATCTCAGGCTGCAGGCTAGAAAAGGCTTATGGCCTGCTCTGAAGGAGGCCACTTAGGGATCGTACTTATGGGGTTAATATAGGGAAAGTTCAGGCAGCATGCTAAAGATAGGACTAGCTTGGTGCTGTGGCCTGGACCTTACCTCCTAAGATCCCTGCTCTATATCTTTATTAGAGACAATAGGAGGAGGGAGAGGAAGATAGAACAATGCAGCTATTGATGGCCACCACAGCTTCTGAGGCAGTGTATTGCGCTGCACTGTGGTATTTTGTTCTGCTGGGACAGTAGTTTGTGCTGCACTATGGTGTTGCTGACCCTGAAAATACAAAAAAGGGGAAGGGTTGTCCCTTCAAGGGAGAATGGTGCATCCGCACCTCTCACCAGGATACTTCTGAGAAACGTATTATTTGAAAATTAAAGGGGCAGTAACGTTCTAAAATATTCAAATTTTAATGGTACGACTAAAAAACACATGTAAACCCCTTACAAACAAAAACAGACAGACACGCGTGGGACCCCACTTACGCGTGAGCCGCCGAATAGGCGGATTGCGGTAGATGAGGCCCCTCGGGCTGACCCTTATTGACGTAGAGTGAGCCCCAAGGGTCAAGGGGAATCACACTTGGTGGTGAGAATAAACAAAAATGTCCTGAGTTCCGGGATAGGGACACCAGGACAATGCCTAATATTGGTAAGAAGACAATGGGTGGGTCTTACCGGAACCAAGTTGATAGGCGCGTTTATTCAGCAAGCTCAAGAGGTCACCGGAAGTGATGGTCCTTTCTCAGCGCCTTAAGCGGTGTCCTTCGGAATTAGGTTGTCTTGGACAGGGTCATGTGTTTGTGGAGTACCGCAGGGAGTAGATCTATCCCTGTTGCACCCTACTTGGCCTAATATGACCCTGATACCCTAACACGGGATCCGTGCCCCGCAAGGGGTGGTCCCGTCCGGAACCTCGCCCTGGTCTAAGGTCCCTGTAAGACCCTGCCGGGGTGATGAGGAGGACACCTAGTAAAGTGAAAAAATGAGAAACGTGGGTACCAAGAGTTGGGTATGTTTACCTGTCCCTACGCGTTTCTTCAGTAGAACATACTGTAAAGTAATTATAATAAACCCCTCGAATCATCAGGGGACGGGGGTTTAGTGCAAGTGGTAGTTGTCCTTAGTAGCACGGTGGCAAGGTTATTGCTGGGCGTGATAGAAAGGGCAAACTAAGTTAAACCACTCGTGGTACATGGTGTATTAACACTAGGGTTAGCCTCAACTGCATCTAGTATAAAGGATAATGATAGGCAGTTGAGGTGAAAAAAGCGCAGACTCGCTCTAACCACTAATTGATGTGCGGTGAGGTAACTATATACCCAGAATGCGTATGGCAAAAAAAGGGTCCAGGTGTACCTGTAACACAGAAACAAACAAGGGAACGCCCGCTAGACACGTCTCTAATGATGGAGAAACTTGCCGATCCCCTAACACAGGTAAGGGCCGGCAGGCAGTACACTAATATGCATCTAGATATACAAATAACTGAGAGTGCCGTTACTTACATGCAGCCTGGGGTGCGTATGGCAACCTTCTGGCTGGGCCCGCATCAAACAGTTAATGTGAGGCCGGGTCTGTGGCGTCTGGCAGCGCTATGTGAGGCGCTGATGCTGTTTTGAAGTGAAGGGGGGCGGAGATTTAGTCCGCGCATGCGCGCACGGGACGCGGTCGCATTGTGATGAAGAGGCATCACATGTTGCGTCGCGCGTCACGTGAGTGCGCGTCATTGGCTGTTTGAGCACTGAGGCTGCCCCATTCAATGCCTGTGTCCACCAGCTGCTGACCCTGCCAAAATATGTTGAAAAAGCCAAGATAGTTTCAAACCAATAGGGATAACTGTTTATTTGAATGCCATAAAAATGTATAGAACACTTTTCAGGGAAACCCCCCCCCCCCCCCCCCTTTTCTTCGGGAGCATTGCACAAAATTTGGCCACATATGGTACAGTGTATATTAAATCCTATATGAATTGTAGTAGTAGTAGTAAAAATGTAATCTACTTATTGAGTTGCCCTTGAAACATGTGGTATAGAGGTCGAACAACAAAGCCTCTGAGGAGGGATAAACAAACATAGGTCCAATATCAATATCCGAAGCACAGTGTTTCTAGATGCTTCAATTCCAGTCATGCAGATGAGGCACTTCCAGTGAGCTATAATACCGGGTATTCACTAAATTGGAGTTGTATTTAAAAAGTTCCCCTGAAATGCATTGAGCTGTACATTTTTATGGTATCTAAATAAACAGTTATGCACATTCTTACTTTTTTGGTACTTCTTCCCTTGTGATTAAGGTGTGGATGCTGCTGCTGTGAACTCAGTATCTGATTTGTGCGAGACGTTCAAGTATTGGTAGTTTGGGGGCAGGGGGCTGAGGTATCCCTTCAGCAGATGAGAACAACGTCAAAAGTTGTGCTATATACAGTAGGTAAAGGATGCACTTTATTGTTTTGTGGTGGATCAGTGTCATGGCGATGCTCCACACCCGCGATCTGGGGCAGACACATGTGCTGCATCACTTAGCTAGCTTCTGCCTGAGGCCAGCCCTCAGACTCCTGTGTCCATGCTGCAAGCTGCATCCTGACTGCCAGGTCTCTTTCTGAGCGTCTATTCATTCAACCTTACTCTGCAGCATTACAAGGGTTAGTTCCCCTTTTGCTTTGTGTTCAGCCATTTGACTTATGAGCTGATCAGTTCTCCTATTCAAAGACGTAGCAGTCTGGTGGTTCCTGTGCATAAAATGTCAGATTCCTGTATAGAGAGTGAAAATAACGGACCGCCAAGACTAGTTCAAAGTCAAACTGGTTGGTTGGTACAGTGGGTCCACACTCACTGCCCAAAACAATTAGGTTAATACCGCTGGAATTAACATTGGCTACCTATTTTTCTTCCCTCCTATTCATGTGCTTATCATACATACCAAAGTTATAGATCATATGGCTGATACTGAAAGCATGGAGAGAAGGAGCCAAAGTACTGTTGGACCGAAGTACTGTTGGAAATATGAATGGGAACAGAGCTCCTCATTACCAAAGACAATACAGTGCATGAGTATCTTGTGAAGATGCGTTCATGAGAAGAAAGATGCTAACAAGCACTGGGATCTTCTATATCGGTTTGGGAACCATCAATAAAAATTATATTATCAAAATGTAGTTGCGTGCACTTGCACACAATGAAACCTATGCTCTTTTTATGCCTAGCAGTCATGTGGGCGGTCTTACTCACTGACAGCCGTTCCTGTATGCTTAGTGATAAAGAGTTAATTGTCCATTACTGAGTCGCACCACCCACATGAGTCCTCAGTATAAAAAGAGAGGTTTAAATTAATAAATGACCAGTTTTGCTGAATCTTTTTCCACAAAACTATATAGCAATCTGCTCAGCTTCTTCTCTTCTAATACATGTTTCCTGGTGACAGGTTATCTTTAAAGGCTATGTACACCTTTGGGAACATTTTTTATGATTGCATTTTACTCATTTGGGGCTAAAAAACATTTTTTCAGTTGGTCTTTAATAAAAATATTGAGCTTTTCTGTCACAAAAGGTTAACTGTTTTTCAAGCTGTGTGCATCCTAGCGTGACTTTGACTTTGTGCTGGTCATCTAATGACCCTTATCTCTAAATTAATAAGATGTCATAAACACTTATTTAATCCACATTTTTATAGTAAGATAAGGATTGAGTCTTGCTCCCAGTCTGACAGGGCAGAGAAAAAATTCAGATGCTGCTAGTAGAGCATATCAGCTCTGTACAGAGAAAATGACTCTATATTTTTAATAAAAAGCAATAGATTTTTAGATTGATTTTTTTAGCTCACATGGAGTACAATGCCAACCACGCAGTTTGATCTTGCTTTAAGTTTCAGTTTTATATAAGTTTGTGCCATTCTAATCGTTAAGTCAAAGCGAGAACACAGAGTTATAGGGGTTTAGTCCAGTAAGCTACTGTAAATAAAAGGCCATCTTCTAGCCAGGCAAGTAGCAGATTGAAAATTGAAGTGGCCCTGGAAAAAGCCTAGCCCCAGGTTGTACACAGGTCCAAATTGACAGAAGACAATACCGTAGTGCAGCATAAAATACTGCCCTAGAAGAACCTAATATCACAGTGCAGCACAAAATACTGCAGCCCTCGCCACAGTATTCAACTGTATCACCCGGGTGTGACATTCCCTTGTGAAGGCCTTTTCATGGCATTGCTCATCTCTGAAAAGGATAGACCTCCATTCCAGTCTCCATTGCTGTCTTGCTGTGCACCATTGACAGCACCGGTGTCAATGAACACCATTAGATGGACATCTGGCTCATAGCCCAATGTTATGCAGCCACCTTCTGATGGTTTAGATACACACTGTTTGCCACCCTAGGCTTAGGATGTGATGTTCTTTTGCAGTACAGAATGGATCACTACACTTAATTCATCTAATCAGATGATCTGTCCGTGCTGAGGTTTGCCTCTGTGCACCTCTTTATGTCATTCCAATTTATCATTGTTCTCCCAACCATTCGGACACGCAACATTAAATAGTGCTGACATGTCGGCCTAGGTGCATAGCAATCTGCTGGAGTGATAAACCAAGGTCTCGCAGTTCAAGGATTCTGTCTCTCTCAGTTTGCAACTACTGGCGATAACGGGCACGTTGACGAACAGGAAGCATTGCACAAGACTTGATACAATTTTTGAGGTTTAATGTGTCTTTTATGCTTCTCCCACATGCCACAGATCAGAGCTAGGTGTTTAAAATTTGTTAATTTGCAGATCTTAGCGACACCTGCTACTTCCTTGATTTGTATAAAGATACTTGTCCTCCTTGGTGATGTAATTTCAGTGTTGAGGAGCATAACTTAGCCTCCCAAATGAAAGTAAGTTTACTAGATTAATGGTGTTGAGTCATTAACTTCTTAAGGACACAGCCTTATTTCACCTTAAAGGGGTTCTGCACTTTCATTTAACTGATGATCTATCCTCTGGATAGATCATCAGCTTCTGATCGGCGGGGATCCGACACTCGGGACCCCCGCCGATCAGCTGTTTGAGAAGGCAGCGGCGCTCCAGCAGCACCGCGGCCTTCTCACTGTTTACCGCCGGGACGCTGGCCCACTGACGTCACGACTAGTATCAACTAGCGTGGGCGCGGCTAAGCTCCATTCGAGTGAACAGAGCTTAGCCCCGCCCACGCTAGTTGATACTAGTCGTGACGTCAGTGGGCCGGCGGCCCAGCGGTAAACAGTGAGAAGGCCACGGCGCTGCTGGAGCGCTGCTGCCTTCTCAAACAGCTGATCGGCGGGGGTCCCGGGTGTCGGACCCCCGCCGATCAGAAGCTGATGATCTATCCTGAGGAAGATAGATCATCAGTAAAATTAAAGTGCAGAACCCCTTTAAGGACCAGGCCATTTTTTGCAAATCTGACCAGTGTCACTTTAAGTGGTGATAACTTTAAACCGCTTTGACTTATCAAGGCCATTCTGAGATTGTTTTTTCGTCACATATTGTACTTCATGACACTGGTAAAAAGAAGTTAAGAAAAATAGAGATACAATTTCAAAATGTCACTTTTTGGGCAGATTTTCCATCTTAATATTTTTTCTCCAGTTACAAAGCAAGGGTTAACAGGAAAACAAAACTCAATATTTATGGCCCTGATTCTGTAGTTTACAGAAACACCCCATATGTGGTTGTAAACTGCTGTACGGGCACACGGCAGGGCGCAGAAGGAAAGGAATGCCATACGGTTTTTGGAAGGCAAATTTTGCTGGACTGTTTTTTTTGACACCATGTCCCATTTGAAGCCCCCCGATGCACCCCTAGAGTAGAAACTCAAAAAAGTGACCCCATTTTAGAAACTACGGGATAGGGTGGAAGTTTTACAGAAACACCCCATATGTGGTTGTAAACTGCTGTACGGGCACACGGCAGGGCGCAGAAGGAAAGGAATGCCATACGGTTTTTGGAAGGCAAATTTTGCTGGACTGTTTTTTTTGACACCATGTCCCATTTGAAGCCCCCCGATGCACCCCTAGAGTAGAAACTCCATAAAAGTGACCCCATGTAAGAAACTACACCCCTCAAGGTATTCAAAACTGATTTTACAAACGTCGTTAACCCTTTAGTTGTTCCACAAGAATTTATGAAAAATAGAGATACAATTGCAAAATTTCACTTTTTGGGCAGATTTTCCATTTTAATATTTTTTTTCCAGTTACAAAGCAAGGGTTAACAGCCAAACAAAACTCAATATTTATGGCCCTGATTCTGTAGTTTACAGAAACACCCCATATGTGGTCGTAAACCGCTGTACGGGCACACGGCAGGGCGCAGAAGGAAAGGAATGCCATACGGTTTTTGGAAAGCAGATTTTGCTGGAATGGTTTTTTGACACCATGTCCCATTTGAAGCCCCCCTGATGCACCCCTAGAGTAGAAACTCAAAAAAGTGACCCCATTTTAGAAACTACGGGATAGGGTGGAAGTTTTGTTGGTACTAGAAGTTCGGGCTTGGGATCGTGTTCTGTAGATTGTATTATTTTCCCTTATAACATGGGAAAATAATAGCATTCTGAATACAGAATGCATAGTACAATCGCGCTGGAGGGGTTTAAAAATAAATAAAATTAAACTCACTTTAATTCACTTGATCGCGCAGCCCGGCTTCTCTTCTGTCTTCTTTTTTGCTGTGTGCAGGAAAAGGACCTGTGGTGACGTCACTCCGGTCATCACATGATCCATCACCATGGTAAAAGATCATGTGACGGACCACGTGATGACCGGAGTGACGTCACCACAGGTCCTTTTCCTGCACACAGCAAATAAGAAGACAAAAGAGAAGCCGGGCTGCACGATCAAGTGGATTAAGGTGAGTTAAATTTTTTAATTTTTTTAACCCCTCCAGCGCTATTGTACTATGCATTCTGTATTCAGAATGCTATTATTTTCCCTTATAACCATATTATAAGGGAAAATAATAATGATCGGGTCTCCATCCCGATCGTCTCCTAGCAAACGTGCGTGAAAATCGATTTTCACGCAACCCCATTCACTTCTATGGGACCTGCGTTGCATGAAAAATGCAGAATATAGAACATGCTGCGATTTTCACGCAACGCACAAGTGATGCGTGAAAATCACCGCTCGTGTGCACAGCCCCATAGAAATGAATGGGTCAGGATTCAGTGCTGGTGCAATGCGTTCAACTCACGCATCGCATCCGCACGGAATACTCGCCCGTGTGAAAGGGGCCTTAGTGTCTCCATAGTCTGAAAGTCATAGTTTTTTCAGTTTTTGGGCGATTATCTTAGGTAGGGTCTCATTTTTTACGGGATGAGATGACGGTTTGATGAGACATTTTGGGGTGCATATGACTTTTTGATCGCTTGCTATTATACTTTTTGTGATGTAAGATGACAAAAAATTGCTTTTTTTACACCTTTTTTATTTTTTTACGGTGTTCACTTGAGGGGTTAGGTCATGTGATATTTTTATAGAAGAGCCGGTCGATACGGACGTGGCTATACCTAATATGTATACTTTTTTTTATTTATGTAAGTTTTACACAATGATTTCATTTTTGAAACCAAAAAAATCATGTTTTAGTGTTTCCATAGTCTAAGAGCCATAGTTTTTTCAGTTTTTAGGCGATTATCTTGGGTAGGGTATGATTTTTGCGGGATGAGATGATGGTTTGATTGGCACTATTTTGGGGCGCGTGTGACTTTTTAATCGCTTGCTATTACACTTTTTGTGATGTAAGGTGACAAAAAATGGTTTATTTAGCACAGTTTTTATTTTTTATCACATACCCCCCCATCTGAGGAGCCGGTCGATATGGACGCGGCGATACCTAATATGTATAGTTTTAGATTTTAGAAAAACAGACTTTTCAAAAATGAAATTAGTCATAAATGAGTCCTTATCAGACTGGAACGGATTACATGGAGTCCAGGAGAAATGGGACTACTTAAAAGGTGCATTATTGAAGGCAACAGAAAATTCAATTAGACTTGTCAGTAAAAGCAAAAAAAGGAAGAGACCACTGTGGTACTCGGCAGAAGTGGCCCAAATCATTAAAAATAAAAAGCTAGCATTTTGTAATTATAAAAAAACCCAGAGCAATGAAGATAAGGAAATCTACAAGATTAGGCAGAAAGAGGCCAAGCAAGTTATAAGAACTTCTAAAGCGCAGGCAGAAGAAAAACTAGCTCAGTCTATGAAAAAAGGGGATAAGACATTCTTCAGATATATAAATGAAAAAGGAAATTAAAACAAGGAATAACTAAATTAAAAACAAAGGACGGAAGGTATGTAGAAGAGAATAAAGGGCTAGCCGACTGCCTTAATGAATACTTCTGTTCAGTTTTTACAAAAGAAAAAGAAGGAGAAGGACCTCCACTAGAAAGGATGACTAATAAATCGTTTGATGCATGTGTCTTTACAGAGGAAGATGTTCTAAGTTTGCTGTCTAAAGTGAAGACAAATAAATCACAGGGGCCTGATGAGATACACCCAAAATTATTAAAAGAGCTTAGTGGTGAGCTGGCAAAACCGTTAACAGATTTATTTAACCAATCATTAGTAACAGGAGTCATCCCGGAAGATTGGAAATTGGCAAATGTCGTGCCCATTCACAAGAAAGGTAGTAGGGAGGAATCGAGCAACTATAGACCAGTGAGTCTGACATCAATAGTAGGCAAATTAATGGAAACCCTATTAAAGGATAGGATTGTGGAACATCTAAAATCCCATGGATTGCAAGATGAAAAACAGCATGGGTTTACTTCAGGGAGATCATGTCAAACAAATCTTATAGATTTTTTTGACTGGGTGACTAAAATAATAGACGGTGGAGGTGCAGTAGACATCGCATATCTAGATTTTAGTAAGGCTTTTGACACTGTCCCACATAGAAGACTTATCAATAAACTGCAGTCATTGAGCATGGACTCCCATATTGTTGAGTGGATTAGGCAGTGGCTGAGTGACAGGCAACAGAGGGTTGTAGTCAATGGAGAACATTCAAAACAAGGTCATGTTACCAGTGGGGTTCCACAGGGATCTGTACTGGGACCAATTTTGTTTAATATCTTCATAAGTGATATTGCAAAAGGCCTCGATGGTAAGGTTTGTCTTTTTGCTGATGACACAAAGATATGTAACAGGGTTGATGTTCCTGGAGGGAAACGCCAAATGGAAAAGGACTTAGGAAAACTAGAAGAATGGTCAGAACTCTGGCAACTGAAATTTAATGTGGATAAGTGCAAGATAATGCACCTGGGGCGTAAAAACCCAAGGGCAGAATATAGAATATTCGACACAGTCCTGACCTCAGTATCTGAGGAAAGGGATTTAGGAGTAATTATTTCAGAAGACTTAAAGGTGGGAAGACAATGTAATAAAGCAGCACGAAATGCAAGCAGAATGCTTGGATGTATAGGGAGAGGTATAAGCAGTAGAAAGAGTGAAGTGCTTATGCCGCTGTACAGAACACTGGTGAGACCTCACTTGGAGTATTGTGCGCAGTACTGGAGGCCATATCTCCAGAAGGATATAGATACTCTAGAGAGAGTTCAGAGAAGAGCTACTAAACTGGTCCATGGATTGCAGGATAAAACTTACCAGGAAAGGTTAAAAGACCTTAATATGTATAGCTTGGAAGAAAGAAGAGACCGAGGGGATATGATAGAAACTTTTAAATACATAAAGGGAATCAACTCGGTAAAGGAGGAGAGCATATTTAAAAGAAGAAAAACTACCACAAGAGGACACAGTTTTAAATTAGAGGGGCAAAGGTTTAAAAGTAATATAAGGAAGTATTACTTTACTGAGAGGGTAGTGGATGCATGGAATAGCCTTCCTGCAGAAGTGGTAGCTGCAAATACAGTGAAGGAGTTTAAGCATGCATGGGATAGGCATAAGGCCATCCTTCATATAAGATAGGGCCGGGGCTATTCATAGGATTCAGATATATTGGGCAGACTAGATGGGCCAAATGGTTCTTATCTGCCGACACATTCTATGTTTCTATGTTTCTATGTTTTATTTATTTATGTAAGTTTTACACAATAACAGCTTTTTTATTTTTATTGAGCCATAGTTTTTTTATATTTTGAAAGATTGTCTCGAATTTTTTGTGGGATGAGGTTAAGGTTAGATTGGTACTATTTTGGTGGGCGTACGCCTTTTTGATCGCTTGCTGCTTTTTTTGATGTAAGGTGACAAAAAAATGGTTTATTTAGCACAGTTTTTATTTTTTATTTTTACGGTGTTTTTTAGGTCATGTGATATGTTTATAGAGCCGGTCGATACGGACACAGAGATACCTAAACCAATTTTTTTTACTTTATTTGGGGAAAATGACGTTTTTCTTTATTTTTACTTGAAACTTTTAATTTTCTTGGGGGAAAACTTTATTTTTTCACTTTATTTTTTGTCCCACTTTGGGACTTCAACTTTTTGGGGTCTAATCCTTTACAATGCATTCCAATACTTCTGTATTGGAATGCATTGGCTGTATGAGTAATACAGTGAGTATTACTCATTCAGCTTCCGGCCTGAGAGATCCAGGGGGCTGGATCTCATAGGCTCGTCACCAGAAGGCAGCGCAATGCCTTCCTTAGGCATCGCTCAGACTTCCATGCGATGGGGTCCCCCCTACAGCCCCACGGGGACCCGATGGCACCGCCACCCGCAACCGCCGCCGCATGTAAAAGCCGCAAACCGCAGGTCTTGCAGGGATCGCCGACACGGGGGGGGGGGGGGGTCACTGGACCCCCCGTGCATTTATACAAGGTGCCTGCTCAATGATTTGAGCAGGCACCTTGTCCCGATCACCACCCGCCGGTTAAAGGGGTTGTCACATCTCAGAAATGGGGGCATATCGCTAGGCTATTTTCGACGGCCCCATAGAAATGAATGGAGAGTGGCTGCACATGCCCTCCACCACTTTTGGGGCTCCATTCTTTATAAAGGTGCGGGTCCCCAGTTGGACCCGTACCTATCAGACAATGGGGGCATATCCTACTGATATACCCCCATTGTCTGAGATTAGACAACCTCTTTAAGGGATAAGAATATTACAGTTACTAGGATCAAGGTCTCCTATTCAAAGACAAACTGAGTTGAATATGCTGAACTCCTTGCAGCATGAAGGTAGCACACAACAGCCAGCACTCTGAAGTAGAGTGAATAGAGGAACCATACATGCTCTTATTAGATCATTCAACCCTCACTAGGCAGACCAATACCTCACTTTAAAAAGGGCTGCAATTTAAAGGAGGCATGCAACAGCACTCTATTGGTGAACAGTTATCTCTCCCCACATCCCCATACACGTATGGCGGTGGATTATTTCTCCCAGGAACAGAAGGATTGGGCATGTTTAATTCCATGTGCCTGATACTTTCCTTACCTGACATCAGCTATTGGGAGAGAGTCAAGAGGCTTTAATAAACATTAGATGATCATCCCATCCAGTCAAAATGGCGGGTTCAGTCAACATTAATCTAATTTATATGGCCAGCTTAACTCTTAACTCCTTCCTTCTCCTGATCCTCTACATCTTTAATACCTTCCCCCCCTACATTCTTAATTTTTTTCCCTCCCTTCTTCTATCCCTTACATCTCTTGTTTTCTTCTACCCTTCTATCGTTCTATTCCTTCCATCCTTTACATTTTTCCTTTTCTCCCTCCTTCCATCTCTCCCTTTCATTCTTTTTTCTATTTATAAATCCTTCCTTTCTTCCTTCCCTCCCATATCTTTCTTTATGACCTGCCCTCCCTACTTCCATCCTCTCTTTCTCATTTTCCTTGCCTCCATCTTTTCTTTATTTCTTTCCTTATTCACTCTTTAACTCCCTCCCTAATCTCTTCATTCCACTCTTCCTTCCTTGTCTTCCTCTTTCTCTCATATTTTATCCTTAGAGTATCTTACCCGGTACACATAGAACTCCTCAGCATCGCTTAGGGCATTTCCTGGAACAATTTCTTTCAATGCCATAAGGACTTGCAGACAATCCAAGTATCCATCTTCATCAGTATCCACCTTAAATAAAAGCATGCAGTAGTCATTCATATGTTCATACATAAATTCTTAAATTATTACCAGAGCATCCTTGGAAAAGAAAAATCAATATCACCACCTTCAGATTCATTTGTTCCATAAAATAGTAATGGTTACAATGTACACACCAGGCAAAGATCTCTATGAGGGACCTGATGTTTGGTACTTTTAGTTAGGTTGCCACATGGAAATTTAATATGGCTGGAGGGGTTGTCCAGTTCTCCAGACTCTAGATATTGATGGCCTGTTCTTAGGTCATTAATATCAGATGGGTGTGGGTCTGACATCAGGCACTTCCATCGATCAACTGCTCTCAGCAGCCACCAGCACCAGCAACAACACAGTGGACAGAGCCAGAAGCAGACCACTCCACCCACTTCTTTGTAGAGGCCATGCTGGGTTACAGCAGTTCAGCTCCCAAAATGTTTTTGCCACAATTTTGTGCAAATAGGGGTCGCATTACTTGAGGAAAATCATTGGTCCAGGTTTAGTGGTAACAATTTAGGAGTTCCGTACCAGACAGTACATCCCTCTCACATGAGGGATCAACTGACCGGTTCCAAATTGGTGTAGGTAGACTAATCAGAGGGTAATGCTGTTTTGCATATACTATTCACCCTTTCTGTTAGTGCCATGATTGGGCTTATGATGGGCCTTTTACTGGGTGCTCTTACTGCACACCCAAATACAATTTTATATACCCAAATAAAGAAGCCAATTACAGAAAACTTCACAAGAGTGGAATTTCTATTTAAACGGCATATTTCAAATCTGAAAATACTCTTATGGTACTGTACATCGGATACCTTCCACCAAGGTATAGTAAATTTATTACCATAATTTAATTGTAGAAGGTTATTAAAGAGCGGTTGAGACTACCCCCCTGTTTCAGCACAGCTATTGTGTATTAAATACAGACTAATCAAATTGCAGATTCCAAGAGTACTGTATTAGTCATCCCCACTCCTTTTAATTTGTTTAATGGCCTCTTCTTTTTTGTGTGTGTGTTCTAAATGGATGTGCATCGCTCAGGCTCACGACATGTAAATAAAGAATGGATTGGGGAACAGTTCTAAAAAGAATAAAGCGTGCCTCCATTCTAAAGTTACATTTGATGTTCAAGTAATTCATGGGACGTGTACCACAAGCAGCGGTGCTTATTATTTCTGCTTAACTGTCTACAGACATAGGAGGAGTGAAGGGGGAGGGGAGAGAAAAGGGAAAGAAAAGGAGACTGAATTTACACTTACCGCTTCAAAAGCCCTTTTATACTCAGCCAACTTCTCCTGGCTGAAGATGCAGTATTTTGCCAAAAAGTCGACTAAAAAAGAGGACAAAAAAGTATGCAATAACCAATGAAGGAAGCCTTTTTTCCACTTGCATTTTGTTTTACATAAAGACATCCTTTTGCATTACAGAGTTCATTATAAGGACAGCAATTCAGACTGTAATGGGGAATTACTGCCCCTTTTGGGCATAATTTTAATTTTGGTTTGTAAGGAAGCCTTTTCACCTGGCGGAGGGCACCAAGTCAATTTAGCTAAAAAGATGCTGAGCATGTAAGACTCATAAAAAGCCTTCTGAGATACAGGGAAGCTGATTTTTTTCTCCTTTTTTGCCTGCTGTGTTAATGTAAAATAAAGTGTAAACCATTAGACTAAATGCTAGTGAGTTTAAGCCTTTGGGTGACAACTTTCAGATTGTTTTGCCAAGTTAAAATAATTTGTATTCTACTTTAATAGGTGGCAAACATTAAAATGCTAGAAATAAAGAAATAGATTTTAATAAGTAGGGAAGAGCAACCGGATTAATCAAAATAAATTACTTGAAATGCAAGACTAAAAACAATAAATTCTGTCAGAATATGGTTATTCAGTTGATGCACACTATACGTAAGCTGGCCATATACATATGACTGGGCCAAAAGCTATCACTTCCAATCCCTCATACACATGCCTGTTCTGCTCGGTCAAGCAAGCATGTGTTGTTAGTTGGGGGGGGGGGCAGTCTCCTCGGACAGTGGCTCATCTCTCAGAAACAAAAAGCATCGGGCAGTTAAGGGTGTATCAGATGGTCAGATTTTCTGCCCGATGATCGCTTATATGAACGCTCGTTAGCGATCATCTTGCAGTGTAATACTGCTGACGATTGCATAATGAACAAGCAAATGATCGTTCATTGAGCAATTCAGATCTTTTAGCATGCTAAAAGATCAGGATTTGCCAGCAGGAAATCATGCTGCCTAATAACGATCTGCTGCCAGGAAAACCATTGTACAGCATGTGGACGAGCGATGGCATAGCGTTCGCTCCTTCCCATGTTGCTGAGGAGATCACTGCATGTAATAGCAGCAGTCTTTTCAGCAAGAGACCAGGCAATTGCCGGAAGGGAACACTTTCCTCTCGACCTGATCGGGATGTCTAATAAACCCTTTACAGTCCAACTTGCCTGATCCTTACCTTCCCGACATCTTCTGGTAAGAGTTGGGAGGCTATAGGTGATACAAATTACAGCAAAAAGCAGCACAACCATAACAATAGTCCATTAAAAGAATAAATTACAAACAGTACCATATGATGTACAACTAATAGCACCATAGAATGTGTAAAAATAATGTCACCACAGTGGTCAAAGCCAAGTAGTACCCATGGTTCCAAAGCTATATAATAGTATCTAATACTATACGGTGCCCTAATATCAAAATGCACTCCTTACACCATGCTATACAATGCCCTTATAACAGACCTTAGTGATTCCAACTGAAGCAATTCTGAGACCTTCTTGAAGGCCCCTTGACACTGGCCGAGCATTTGCCAGGTAATCACTAACAAAAGTACGCTTGTTCAATGGGTAATAAGATCATTTGTGCAGACACCTAAATCATCATTTGCCGCCAGCAAATCATTCTGTCTAAAAACCCTGCCGGCAAACAATGTCTCTGTATGTGGACAATCGATAGCATTAGTGATCGCTCCTCCCCATATTGCGGAGGAGATCGCTTAAGGCCCTGTACACTGCACAATTTAGCAGACGATTATCGGGAAGGAAGCGTTCAGCAATATCCTCCACAGTATAGGGAGGAGTGACTGATAATGCCATCGCTCGTCCTCATACAGAATCATTGTTTGCTAGCAGCATGTTTAGACAGCAAGATTTTCTAGCGACAAACGATGATTTAGGTGACTGCATGAACAATCCTATTAGCAGATGAACGAGCATTTCACTCGCTCATCGTGTAATCGGCGGCACCATTATATGTTAATGTCAGTGAGCAGGACAGAGAAATTGGAAAAAGAGCAAACAGCAGGTGGCGCTATACATATACATTTTATTGAATAACTCAGTGGCTTTATTAAATTTTGAATTACATGCAGTTACAAAAGTATTCAGATCCAGGTGCTGGTTTGAAAACCACAGAATATTTTTCGTGGGACAACCCCTTTAACTTTGGGAGCATCAGGTCATTACTTATCTGGCTGGCGGCCATGAGAAGGGCCCGAGCGGCCCCCTGGGCATTAGCCCACCAGGAAGTTTCCCTGTAAGTTTTATAGCTAATATGCTCCTGATTATAATGCTGTTAGGTTCGGTCAAAGGGGCAGAGTTCACTATAGGAAATCACGCTCCCACATGGAGAAGGTTTCATGCACTGAACATGCTCATCTGAAAATGGCCATTCTCAGAGTTTGACATAATCCCTTCAAAAGATTATATCCCTGGCAAGATGACTAAATATAGGTTGCTTGAAATGCTCCATCTATTGCATATGATCTAAAGCATGAATCACAGCCATTGCCAAAATCTGATTTGCCAGCTCTCTAACATTGATACTCATGTTTCTTAAACTTGATCACAGCCACGGGTTTGTCACTGGCTGTCAATGCCAAACTACAAATACTTAACGTGAAGAAAATACCTCCGTGTGCCAAGTAAATTAGCCGCTGAGAAGCAGGTGCATCAGAAACCTGGTAAGATTGTTTTAGATGTCAAAAAGTATGCAGGGTAACATGAGCAAGCAGCTTGCAGGTGCTGAGTTCATATCAGAGGTACAAATACTGGAAAAATAGAGCACAAAAGGTAGATGACCGCAAAGCTTTTTCATTCACAATAAAGAAAAAAAAAAATGAAATAAAAAGTGATGTTTTACAAAATAGTAAAACAATGTAATGTATACCAGCAAAAATGCTGAGCCTGAAAAGGCAGCTGTAAAATCTGATCCCGATGAAAACTTCAAAGAAATTCTGTTAAAAGAAGAAAAAGGTGCGGTGCGGTGAGCTAAAAGGGTTTACTTTAAACTTCATTCACACAGTGCAGTTTTGAGGCATTTTTGTTTTTCATTCGGGTTGTTTTTAGCCAAAACTAAGAGGCTGTTCACATAGGCATATTCCATCCATATTACTCTCTTGTCATGGCCCAGCTTGGGGTCTAACTGACCCCAGCACATGATGCTGTGATTACAGGTCAGTTAAACCCGCATTATTATTTACAGATAATAGATCCAGAACACAGACTGGTAAATACTCCCTCAAGGTGGAGCCGACATATCAGAGAAGATAAAGGCTAGGTTAGATATGGTAGCTTCCTGCTGTTTATACTTCTGCCCCTTTTTGGATCCAAACACATACTTGCCAGAAATGCTCCACACTCTCCACATGGCAGGTGGGTTTCTGTATGGAATAAAAAGGCAAAGTGTACATGACATTTGTGAAATCTCATACACTTTGCATTACACAGTGTTTTTTTTACACGAGAAACCGCAACATGTGCAGGTAGCCTTAAAGTCCCTTTATACAGATGACTGGTGGGAGTGCTGGGAGCTGGACCCCCACCAATCTGATATAGCTGACCTATTCTAAAGGACCAGCCATCAACATTAAAGTCTCATACATTATTAATTACTAATTAAAGTATATTTTCGCTTGCTTATGTTTGTAACATACAGTATACTTTTTTATACATATTTCTGACATAGTTTTGCACACTTTGAGCAACCTTTTTTGTAACACGGAGGTCCGTGCCCACCGGCATCTCCCCACAGACACAGTTGTCATGATGCTCACCATGCTCCCCACTCCAGTTCCCAGTAATTTGTGCTTTCCGACATCCCTCTGCTCCTTCCCGTCGGACACCACCTCCAGAGTAGTATTCTGCCTATCCATTCCACACCAGTGCTGCAGACTCCTTACCCCCAGTGCCTCTGTCTGCCCGTAGGGTACACGCACACCCTCTGGCTCTTAAAGGTCCTAATCTGGCCCTGTTTATGGTTAGCCTTTCCAGGTTATTTAAGACACCTTCCCTGTGGGAGCATGCCTGAGAAATAAGGTCCATAACTCGCTAGGCTCTCTGAAGGCATTTGTTACCATCTTATCTCATGTGCCTGACTTCTGCTCATTTATCTGTATTGTGCCTGTTCTACCTGTCCTGACCTTGGTCTGTTTATCATACTGACCCTGTGCTGCCGATCCAACCTTATGTCTTTTATCTGGATTGAATGTACTTTACCTGTCCTGACTTCTGCTTGTCTATACGACTACAATTTTGCTTGTTCTCTTTGAGCCATGCACTGGTGTCTCTTGACCCACCTGGGTCAGCTGTCACTGAACAGAGATTACTGCAAGAGGTAGCAGCCTAGTGGTTGCCCTGATGTAGAGACCAGATCCCTGTATAGGAATTAAAGGGTGAAGACCACAGTGGCAACTAAGGTGTAGGCCCAAGTGAAATCTATGCAGCCACACAGTAGGTCCACACCTGCTACATAATGCTTTACTTTGTTTTTGCTTACAAAAAGATGTATAAAAGGGGCTATAAATAGTCATATTTCAAATAAATGTATGCAGTGAGCATGTAAGGCTATAAATAATCAATATTTCACACTGCCTGTGGGATGGATCTCCTTTATACTTTCTGAATGAAGGCAAGCATCATAGTATCTGATGCTTAAATGAATTAACATACATGATAAAGAGACAGATTTCTACCCTGAGACCAGTTAATAAAAATGTCTCCAAGGGCATTACATTCATCTTGATTGTTTGGACTCCAGCTGGCTAAAACTTGGGTCACATCAAATCAATTGATGGGAGGTGACACCTGACAATATTATGGAAGGAAGCTTTTGTTTCTGAGGAACCAGACCTTATCAACTCACTCTGATGGCCCAAAATTTCCAGCTAATGCGCAAATCCTCACAGATTTTTTGCAGATGTACCAAGCCTGATGGAAATAATAGTGCAAGCCAAGAGGCTAGTCATCTATCGACTTCAAGCTCGGGGTAATACCAATGGGAAATTATAGACACAAAGGGTGCACTGGGGTGACAAATGAAGATAGAGATTTGTCCTATTGAAGAGTCTAGGAGTCTAACAAAGCTAGCACACTGCTACCAAACAAGTAGCTTTATCTGATTACATTCTTACATTTGATGACTGCCGCTATCCACCAACACAAAGATCTGCATTCTGCCCTAACATTGTAATTTCATCTGTTACACATTTGAGGGTACTAATTACTCAAATTACTTTCCACAATTAATAATGCAAGGCAGGATAGATAGATATACAGTATATATATATATATATATACATATAGAGCAAATAAAAAAAATTGTGTGACATTCAGTAATTTCTTTAAATAATAAAAAAGGCACGCTTTGTTGAATACAATTTTGTGACGGAAACAATTTACTATATGAAATTGTGCCAAATTTAAATATTCCCATTAAGGATAACAAAGCACAAAAGCACAAAAGCACATAAAACAATATATTTCTGCCTTCAAGTATTATTTGCACCCAGATCCTTGTAAACAGGCAGCTGTCAGAAGCTGATAACAGGGTTGGTGAGTGTTAGAGCAGATTAAGTTATTGGTAAGCATCACTGTTCCAACCTCAAGCTAAAGAGATCAATGCCAACCACTAATACAAGCTAACTGCCAAACAATGTCATGACCGTCCACATCCAAAACCTATGCTGGGCAAACCAGATACATATATTGATGAGAAGGATAGTCAAAATGAACACAAATCAATATTGCTCTTTAGTTACCATTAAAATTCTGCATACTAAGCCTATGTACCCAAATACTAGATAATAGATATGACTTATCAATATCAAACTGTCTCTAATATGTATGCTGCAAAGATTATATACATTTATAAAGAGTGTAGAAAACAAGAAGAAATATTTTTAGTCCATTACCATTATATTAAATATCGCTGACAAGTGTAAAGCAAATAGACAGTTGCAGAAATTATTTAACAAATCAGCTATACTGACTACAAGATCTAGGGATTTAAAGGGTTTTTGTTATAACAAAATGTAATTTTTTGTCCTGCTGTTTGGTACCCTAAAAACAACAGGCAACCGAATGCAAGTGTTCAGTGCCCCTGCAGCGCCATCACAGGAGAAAATAAGTACTACACAATTTCCTTTGAAATAGATGGGTTGTCAAGCCAAGTCCTCCAGAGAGCAATTCACTGCTTGCGGTTACTCCCCACTCTGGATAATAGATGAGGCTCTTGAACAGGGACCTCCCATTATTAACTCAAAATTCTATAATAGGTTTCCCCTTCAATGACCCAATAAAATGAAACCCATAATGAACATCTACTAAGAATGATAAAAAGGCTGGTTCCTATTCCTTATGACATAAAGTGGTTGTCAGAGTTAATTTTTAAAAAACAGTAGGGAACTTATTAGAATAAAAAATAAATAATACCATCCTGAACCCCTCTGTCCTACTACCGCTGCTTCTTTCTTCCCTGCCACTCCAGGCATGACGTTATGTTTTGATGACGTGCTTATATACCACATGTGACCACTGTAGCCAATCACAGCCTCAGCATTATAGAGCATAAGACCGATGTGGCAAGTGATTGGCTAATTGGCTTATCACATGCAGTATACAGATACATCACTGCTGCAGTCCGGAAAACAAACCCCAGAGGGGAGGGTGAGGCAGCTGCCATGATACAGAGGGAATTTGGGATGGTAAATATATCTTTTGTAAATTATTTGAATAACTCGGATAACCATTTTGAAGAGTTTGTATGGTTTCGAAAACCGTGTTTCATAAAAACTATAATGGAATTCTGATTTAATAGATAGATGAGGGTCCTGAATATTGGACCCCTATTAGTAGTAGCAAAGAGTAGCTACAAAGAATGTCTCTTACTCTGGAGCACCTGACATGTCTCCGTCAATGGTAACTGTGTGATTTTTTGCCGCACTGTATTTTTGTCTCATCTTATTTTGCTGATGTTGCTGTGTGAGGTCTTTTTTAATGGAAATTTTAAAACATTACATAATTTAATATAGATTCATATTTTAAGCATGACATTCAGAATATTCAATTCCACTGTTCCACAATTCTAAAGTATTTTATGGAGCTTGCGTTTCTCAATGGCTGTGTATAGGCAGCAGCAATGAGGTAGGAGTAGTCTCTGAGTCTCTCTCTAAACACTTTGCGGTCTTTCCCAAATTGACCACAGGTGTGCAAAACTCTCACAATCGGTACTGCAGTTACCACTGCAGGGTGCATATTTTTAATCAGACAGCCAATCCCTATATGTGTGGTGGGAGCTGAAGCAATATACCCTCTCCACAGGCAGAAAAGTCTATCGCCATAAACGAGTGTTACCTTTGCTAACACACACACAGTCCCAAAAGACTTAACAGTCTGTGAATATCTGGCACTTGTCCTTAGAATGTAGGGATTGAGAACCTCTTGTAGTAGGTATCACACTGCGTAGACCCATGCAGCTCCTCACACCTCTACATACGGCTCTTGGAATCACACTCAAAGCATAGTACAATAACCCTTAATGGTAGATATTAATCCTGTGAATTAACTCTTAGCAGTAATCTACTGGGCCACTGCAAGTATAACATTAATTTTTATTTTACGCAATAGTAGGGCTTGTCCAAGATTATTTACTGTCAAATTCCCATCATTTTTATTCTCAAAAGATTTTGTAACCAGAAAAACATGGTGATCATGTCGTTGGACTGGTTTAATGAAAATAGAATATTCTCACTTCCTTTCATCATCTCCATTGTTCTATAAACAGTTTGATAATCATTCCCTATGACAATCATATTTTTTTGGACAAGTAGGTTAGTTACATTTTAACCACTTCAGCCCCGCTAGGTGAAACCCCCTTCATGACCAGAGCACTTTTTACACTTCGGCACTACACTCCTTTCACCGTTTATCGCTCGGTCATGCAACTTACCACCCAAATGAATTTTACCTCCTTTTCTTCTCACTAATGGAGCTTTCATTTGGTGGTATTTTATTGCTGCTGACATTTTTACTTTTTTTGTTATTAATCAAAATGTAACGATTTTTTTGCAAAAAAATGACATTTTTCACTTTCAGCTGTAAAATTTTGCAAAAAAAACGACATCCATATATAAATTTTTCGCCAAATTTATTGTTCTACATGTCTTTGATAAAAAAAAAAATGTTTGGGCAAAAAAAAAAATGGTTTGGGTAAAAGTTATAGCATTTACAAACTATGGTACAAAAATGTGAATTTCCGCTTTTTGAAGCAGCTCTGACTTTCTGAGCACCTGTCATGATTCCAGAGGTTCTACAATGCCCAAACAGTAGAAAACCCCCACAAATGACCCCATTTCGGAAAGTAGACACCCTAAGGTATTCGCTGATGGGCATAGTGAGTTCATAGAACTTTTTATTTTTTGTCACAAGTTAGCGGAAAATGATGATGATTTTTATTTTTTTTATTTTTCTTACAAAGTCTCATATTCCACTAACTTGCGACAAAAAATAAAAAATTCTAGGAACTCGCCATGCCCCTCACGGAATACCTTGGGGTGTCTTCTTTCCAAAATGGGGTCACTTGTGGCGTAGTTATACTGCCCTGGCAATTTAGGGGCCCAAATGTGTGAGAAGAACTTTGCAATCAAAATGTGTAAAAAATGACCGGTGAAATCCAAAAGGTGCACTTTGGAATATGTGCCCCTTTGCCCACCTTGGCAGCAAAAAAGTGTGACACATCTGGTATCGCCGTACTCAGGAGAAGTTGGGGAATGTGTTTTGGGGTGTCATTTTACATATACCCATGCTGGGTGAGAAAAATATCTTGGTCAAATGCCAACTTTGTATAAAAAAATGGGAAAAGTTGTCTTTTGCCAAGATATTTCTCTCATCCAGCATGGGTATATGTAAAATGACACCCCAAAACACATTCCCCAACTTCTCCTGAGTACGGCGATACCAGATGTGTCACACTTTTTTGCTGCCAAGGTGGGCAAAGGGGCACATATTCCAAAGTGCACCTTTCAGATTTTGCAGGCCATTTTTTACACATTTTTATTGCAAGGTACTTCTCACACATTTGGGCCCCTAAATTGCCAGGGCAGTATAACTACGCCACAAGTGACCCCATTTTGGAAAGAAGACACCCCAAGGTATTCCGTGAGGGGCATGGCGAGTTCCTAGAATTTTTTATTTTTTGTCACAAGTTAGTGGAAAATGATGATTTATTTTTTTTCTCTTTTTTCCTTACAAAGTCTCATATTTCACTAACTTGCGACAAAAAATAAAAAATTCTAGGAACTCGCCATGCCCCTTACGGAATACCTTGGGGTGTCTTCTTTCCAAAATGGGGTCACTTGTGGCGTAGTTATACTGCCCTGGCAATTTAGGGGCCCAAATGTGTGAGAAGAACTTTGCAATCAAAATCTGTAAAAAATGGCCTGCAAAATCTGAAAGGTGCACTTTGGAATATGTGCCCCTTTGCCCACCTTGGCAGCAAAAAAGTGTGACACATCTGGTATCGCCGTACTCAGGAGAAGTTGGGGAATGTGTTTTGGGGTGTCATTTTACATATACCCATGCTGGATGAGAGAAATATCTTGGCAAAAGACAACTTTTCCCATTTTTTTATACAAAGTTGGCATTTGACCAAGATATTTTTCTCACCCAGCATGGGTATATGTAAAATGACACCCCAAAACACATTCCCCAACTTCTCCTGAGTACGGCGATACCAGATGTGTGACACTTTTTTGCTGCCAAGGTGGGCAAAGGGGCACATATTCCAAAGTGCAACTTTCGGATTTCACCGGTCATTTTTTACACATTTTGATTGCAAAGTTCTTCTCACACATTTGGGCCCCTAAATTGCCAGGGCAGTATAACTACGCCACAAGTGACCCCATTTTGGAAAGAAGACACCCCAAGGTATTCTGTGAGGGGCATGGCGAGTTCCTAGAATTTTTTTTTTTTTTGTCGCAAGTTAGTGGAATATGAGACTTTGTAAGGAAAAAAGAAAAAAAAAGAAAAATCATCATTTTCCGCTAACTTGTGACAAAAAATAAAAAATTCTAGGAACTCGCCATGCCCCTCACGGAATACCTTGGGGTGTCTTCTTTACAAAATGGGGTCACTTGTGGCGTAGTTATACTGCCCTGGCAATTTAGGGGCCCAAATGTGTAAGAAGTACCTTGCAATCAAAATCTGTAAAAAATGGCCTGTGAAATCCGAAAGGTGCACTTTGGAATATGTGCCCCTTTGCCCACCTTGGCTGCAAAAAAGTGTCACACATCTGGTATCGCCGTACTCAGGAGAAGTTGGGGAATGTGTTTTGGGGTGCCATTTTACATATAACCATGCTGGGTGAGAGAAATATCTTGGCAAAAGACAACTTTTCCTATTTTTTTATACAAAGTTGGCATTTGACCAAGATATTTCTCTCACCCAGCATGGGTATATGTAAAATGACACCCCAAAACACATTCCCCAACTTCTCCTGAGTACGGCGATATCAGATGTGTGACACTTTTTTGCAGCCTAGATGCGCAAAGGGGCCCAAATTCCTTTTAGGAGGGCATTTTTAGACATTTGGATCCCAGACTTCTTCTCACACTTTCGGGCCCCTAAAAAGCCAGGGCAGTATAAATACCCCACATGTGACCCCACTTTGAAAAGAAGACACCCCAAGGTATTCAATGAGGGGCCTGGCGAGTTCCTAGAAATTTTTTATTTTTTGCATAAGTTAGCGGAAATTGATTTTTTGGGTTTTTTTCTCACAAAGTCTCACTTTCCGCTAACTTAGGACAAAAATTTAAATCTTTCATGGACTCAATATGCCCCTCAGCGAATACCTTGGGGTGTCTTCTTTCCGAAATGGGGTCACATGTGGGGTATTTATACTGCCCTGGCTTTTTAGGGGCCCTAAAGCGTGAGAAGAAGTCTGGAATATAAATGTCTAAAAATGTTTACGCATTTGGATTCCATGAGGGGTATGGTGAGTTCATGGGAGATTTTATTTTTTGACACAAGTTAGTAGAATATGAGACTTAGTAAGAAAAAACAAAAAAATAAATAAAATTTCCGCTAACTTGTGCCAAAAAAAATGTCTGAATGGAGCCTTACAGGGGGGGGGGTAATCAATGACAGGGGGGGTGATCAATGACAGGGGGGTAATCACCCATATAGACTCCCGGATCACCCCCCTGTCATTGATCACCCCCCTGGTAAGGCTCCATTCAGACGTCCGTATAATTTTTACGGATCCATGGATCGGATCCGCAGAACACATGCGGACGTCTGAATGGAGCCTTACAGGGGGGTTATCAATGACAGGGGGTGATCAGGGTGATCACCCCCCTGTCACTGATCACCCCCCCTGTAAGGCTCCATTCAGACATCCGCATGATTTTTTACGGATCCATGGATACATGGATCGGATCCACAAAAAACATGCGGACGTCTGAATGGAGCCTTACAGGGGGGTTATCAATGACGGGGGGTGATCAGGGTGATCAGGGTGATCACCCCCCTGTCACTGATCACCCCCCCTGTAAGGCTCCATTCAGACATCCGTATGATTTTTTACGGATCCATGGATACATGGATCGGATCCACAAAAAACATGCGGACGTCTGAATGGAGCCTTACAGGGGGGTTATCAATGACAGGGGGTGATCAGGGTAATCAGGGTGATCACCCCCCTGTCACTAATCACCCCCCCTGTAAGGCTCCATTCAGACATCCGCATGATTTTTTACGGATCCATGGATACATGGATCGGATCCACAAAAAACATGCGGACGTCTGAATGGAGACTTACAGGGGGGTTATCAATGACAGGGGGTGATCAGGGTGATCACCCCCCTGTCACTGATCACCCCCCCCATCCTGTAAGGCTCCATTCAGACATCCGCATGATTTTTTACGGATCCATGGATACATGGATCGGATCCACAAAAAACATGCGGACGTCTGAATGGAGCCTTACAGGGGGGTTATCAATGACGGGGTGATCAGGGTGATCACCCCCCTGTCACTGATCACCCCCCCTATAAGGCTCCATTCAGACATCCGCATGATTTTTTACGGATCCATGGATACATGGATCGGATCCACAAAAAACATGCGGACGTCTGAATGGAGCCTTACAGGGGGGTGATCAATGACAGGGGGGTGATCAGGGAGTGTATATGGGTGATCACCCGCCTGTCATTGATCACCCCCTGTAAGGCTCCATTCAGACGTCCGCATGTGTTTTGCGGATCCGATCCATGTATCCATGGATCCGTAAAAATCATGCGGACGTCTGAATGGAGCCTTACAGGGGGGTGATCAATGACAGGGGGTGATCAGGGAGTGTATATGGGTGATCACCCCCCTGTAAGGCTCCATTCAGACGTCCGCATGTGCTTTGCGGATCCGATCCATGTATCCATGGATCCGTAAAAATCATGCGGACGTCTGAATGGAGCCTTACAGGGGGGTGATCAATGACAGGGGGGTGATCAATGACAGGGGGTGATCAGGGAGTGTATATGGGTGATCACCCGCCTGTCATTGATCACCCCCCTGTAAGGCTCCATTTAGACGTCCGTATGCGTTTTGCGGATCCGATCCATGTATCCGTGGATCCGTAAAAATCATACGGACGTCTGAACGGAGCCTGACAGGGGGGTGATCAATGACAGGGCGGTGATCAATGACAGGGGGGTGATCAGGGAGTTTATATGGGGTGATCATGGGTGATCAGGGGTTTATAAGGGGTTAATAAGTGACGGGGGGGGGGTGTAGTGTAGTGTGGTGTTTGGTGCGACTGTACTGACCTACCTGAGTCCTCTGGTGGTCGATCCTAACAAAAGGGACCACCAGAGGACCAGGTAGGAGGTATATTAGACGCTGTTATGAAAACAGCGTCTAATATACCTGTTAGGGGTTAAAAAATTCGGATCTCCAGCCTGCCAGCGAACGATCGCCGCTGGCATGCTGGAGATCCACTCGCTTACCTTCCGTTCCTGTGAGCGCGCGCGCCTGTGTGCGCGCGTTCACAGGAAATCTCGCGTATCGCGAGATGACGCGTATATGCGTGACTGTGCGCCAGCCTGCCACCTCCGGAACGCACATGTGCGTTAGGCGGTCCGGAGGTGGTTAAATGGTCTACCTGCCTTGAGACAGAGAAAATTACAGCCCTTTTTGGCGTGCATTAGTGGCAAAAAAATATATATATTATTTGCCGTTCAGCGGTGCAGTTATATGTTCTAAAGACCTTTTTACAGTGTATTACTGGCAAAAAAAAAAATATTATTTGCTGTTCAGCAGTGCAGTTATATGTTCTAAAGCCATTTTTAGCGTGTATTATTGGCACAAAAAAAGTATTTGCCGTTTCGTGGTGAAGTGAGAAAATTACATCCCTTTTTGGCGTGTATTGGTGGCAAAAAAAAATATATTTGCCATTCAGTGGTGCAGTTATATGTTCTAAAGCCATTTTTGGCATGTATTAGTGCCAAAAAAAAAAATATTATTTGCTATTCAGCAGTGAAGGTATATGTTCTAAAGCCTTTTGTGGAATGTATAAGTGGAAAAAAATAAGGTCTTATTTGCCGTTCAGCGGTGAAGTTATATGGTCTAAAGCCCTTTTGTGGAGCGTATAAGTGGAAAAAAGAAATATATATTTGCCGTTCAGCGGTGCAGTTAAATGTTCTAAAGCCCTTTTTGGCATGTATTAGTGGCAAAAAAAAATATATTATTTGCCTTCAGCGGTGCAGTTATATGTTCTAAAGCACTTTTTGGCATTTATTAGTGGCACAAAAAAAGTATTTGCCGTTGTGTGGTAAAGTAAGAAAATTACAGCCCTTTTTGGCGTGTATGAGTGGCAAAAAAATATATATTATTTGCCGTTCAGCGGTGCAGTTACCATATATGTTCTAAAGCCCTTTGTGGCGTGTATAAGTGGAATAAAATAAGGGCCTATTTGCCGTTTAGCGGTGCAGTTATATGTTCTAAAGCTCTTTTTGGCATGTATTAGTGGCAAAAAAAAAAGTATTTGCCGTTAAAATGTTAAAATATGACATTAAATATAATGTCTAAGTAACTTTTTGCTGTGTATTAGTGGCAAAAAATATATATTATTTGCGGTTCAGTGGTGCAGTTATATCTTCTAAAGTCTTTTGTGCTGTGTATAAGTGGAAAAAAGTAAGGGCCTATTTGCCGTCCAGCGGTGCAGTTATATGTTCTGAAGCCCTTTTTGGCGTGTATTAGTGGCCAAGAAATATATATTATTTGCCATTCAGCAGTGCAATTATTTGTTCTAAAGCCATTTTTGGCGTGTATTAGCGGCACAAAAAAAGTATTTGCCATTGTGTGGGGAAGTGAGAAAATTACAGTGCTTTTTGGCGTGTATTAGTGGCCAAAAAAATATGTTATTTGCTGTTCAGCGGTGCAGTTATATGTTCTAAAGCCCTTTTTGTCATGTATTAGTGGCAAAAATATATATATATTATTTGCTGTTCTGCGGTGCAGCTATATGTTCTAAAGCCTTTTGTGGCTTGTATAAGTGGAAAAAAGTAAGGGCCTATTTGCTGTTCAGCAGTGCAGTTATATGTTATAAAGCCTTTTTTGGCGTGTATTAGTGACAAAAAAGAAAGTATTTGCCGTTGTGTGGTAAAGTGAGAAAATTACTGACTTTTTTGGGGTGTTGTAATATCCTTTTTATTTATTTATTTGATCTAATAGTATGTCAGACAGAGAAGTGCCAGGCCCTGCACAAGGGAGTGACAGAGGCCTAAATGTTTCTTGCTTAGGCACAGGTTGCAGCAGAGTAAGGGTGCGTTGCAGCAGGAGTCGCAGCAAGAGGTCTGAGCTTCTGGTGTCATCTAGAGGTCTCGTCTTGACCAGCAAACCAGTGGTTCTTGAATGGTTGACTCGGTCATCCACTTCGTCCCAAGTGACATCAGACACCCCCAGCTAAGAGTCGGTGGGTTTGTCAGACACAACCCTTAGTGGGCATGGCCAGGGAGCAGGCTGCTCATGAGGATTGGAGACATGACGCCTAGATCTCACAGCCACATGAGCCCTGTGGGGGCTGAACTGGAGGAGGAGGACATTAGAGCACAAACAATGTGTAGCGAAATGGGTGGTTTGCATACACAGTTGACAGGAGATGAGGAGCAGGAGCAGCCAGTGGAGCTACAGGGCGATGAGGAAGACGAGGCAGAGGACCCAGACACACCGTGGCAGTATGCAGTGGAGATGGAGGCAGGGAGTCCCTCCGAGTGACTTGCACAAATGGCCTGATGCATGCTCACTTGCTTGCGTAGCGACAGCTGAATTATCAGCATTCGGCAGAGGGATAACTTATGGCTCTCTACCTTGTTGGACCCTCGCTACCGGTTTAAAATGGGGGCCTTTTTTACACCCGCTGAGAGGGAGGACAAACTGAACTACTATAGAGACATCCTATGTAGTCAGTTGGCTGCTGCCTATCTGAGCCATCGTCCATCCTCTCGCAGATCTGACCAGGAGGCCCTCTGCGCTCAAATTCCTCTGGCCCATAGCTGCTGTGGCAGGGTGGGGGGTAGGAGTAGTTCCAGCTCCATCAGCAGCAAGCTTGAGTCTAGAGTCGCTGATGAGCAGCTTTCTTCACCCGCCTAGTGAAGAAACTACTCAACAGCAGCAGCTGGACCTAGAGCAGGACCTGAACCAGCAGGTGGTGGCATACTTGGATAGCACCCTGCCACCCCACAGTAAAGATACGCTGGACTACTGGGCAGCCAAACTGGATTTGTGGCCACAACTGGCAGAGTTTGCCCTGGAAAAGCTGTCCTGCCTGGCCAGTAGTGTGGCATCAGAGCGGGTGTTTAGTGTGGCGGGTGCCATAGTTACCCCAAGAAGAACTCATCTGTCCACCCAAAATGTGGAGAGACTGACCTTTGTTAAGATGAATCAGGCATGGATCAGCCAGGATTTCCACCCACCAATGCCTGATTCATCAGACTAGCTCATTCATGGTGCCACACCAACACTTTGACAAAAGAGACTGGTTTCTTCTGACTACCTGCCTCAGCTACTATTCTGATGCTGCCACCCACCTGATGCCACACATCTGATGCCAAGTGCTCATTCTTTTACCCACCATCTTCTGCTGGAACTGGTATTGCCATCCACGTCCCCACTCTGTCAATTGGTCACTCTGTGTTCTCCTGATGCTGCTGCCACCTCACCACTCAGGTCTCCTGATGCTGCTGTTGCCCCCCCCCCCCCCCCCCCACTGTTATTGGGCCACCCTGTGGTCTTCTCCTCATGCTGCTTCCACCTCACCACTATGTAATAGGGCCACTCTGTGGAATTCTCATGCTGTTTTCACCCTTCTCACTTCATGACTGGGCCACTATTTTGCCTTTCGGCCTGGCTGACATAATTTATTTGACCCTTTTTCTGATCTGTCAGAAAGAATGAAAAATGTGATGCACAATGGACCCTGTCTATGTAACAGCTGTAAGGCCTGCATGACATGGTCACTATTTTGCATCAGAATTGGCTTATGAGTTGGTAGCCAAAAGCAGGAGTGGGTACAAAACACAGACATGCAAATATTCCATTTATGTGACATCTCCGTTTTAGATCCACGCCTGTTTTTTTGGGCTTTAGCAATACTAATGAAATACTGACCAAATGCTGACCAAGTGAAGGCGGATGCTCCACAACAGGATCCGTTTTTTTGGGGTTATTGTTATGATGGATCAGAAGAAGGGCCAAATAATCAGTGACGTCAACACTAACTAAATGCTGACACCCATTTGTCACGGCGGGGAGTGGGGGAAGCCCCCCACCGTACGATGACTGGGGGATAAGGAAAGCAACTAGGATCTAACACAAGGATAAGGGAGCAGGTCACCTAATGCATCCCTATACCTAGCCCTAACTCCTCACCGTATGAGCGGACCTGGATGGTAGGACGGGTCATACCCTGGATACCTGAGGCCCTGAGTCGCCCTGAGAATCCCTCACAAAGGAGCTGAGGAGAGGCGCCCTGTCCTTCCAGGACACAGAAGAACAGGATCTCAAAAGGCCTAGAAGCAGGGAAAGGAAAAGACCATATGCAGCAAGAGAATCGGCAGATAAGAAAAACAAGACAACACACCTACCTGACGCTGCCACCACGACTGGAACCCATGAATATGTATCCGACCCCTAACACCAAACAGGACACCATACCAGCAACTCACACAGGTATCCAGCACACCAGACTCTGCTAGGACCCCCATGCCGCAAGGTGCATGGCAGCCCCAGGCGGCACTGCATAACGGCTTGTGGTTCAATTACAACACACCAAATCATAACCCCACACCAAACATACAACACATGTAATGGAGGGAAGACATTGCTGGAGACCTCGATGTCCCACTAGGAGGCCCTCAATCTGGGAGATGAAATATGAAGACCAGGAGCATAACTCCAGCACACACCATGGCTGGAGTACCACTGACTCCTGTCCTCTAGCCACAGGTAAGATGAAGCACCTAGTGACCACACCCAACAAGGTGGTTAACCCCTCCAGCACCAGACAGAGGAGGAAACAACTGACAGGGGAAGTGCACACACCAGCATAAAAAGCTACACGTTGCCGCAGGCAACAACATGCAACGCACACACCACAAAGGTCATGACACTGTCCCCGCATGCGAAAACAGCAACACGTTGCCACAGGCAACAGCAAGCGTGGTATAAGTGTCACAGTGCACACCAAAGGCCGTGACACCATTCCACTTTTGTAAGGCTGAGTTTACACTTGAGTTATTTGGTCAGTTTTGGCTCCGTAACTACCCAAATAAGTGAAGTGTGCAAGAGCGACGCCTGTCATCTACATGTCAAATGAACTCAAAGTATTATTTCACCACCACAGCAGACTCCATATGCGTGTTACAGCAAGGCACAGTGTTCTACACCACTAGAAAGGCTCTCTGCATCCCAGAAATAGCCATATTTTAACGCGATGCAACACAAATAAATTCGGATCGAGACAAATTTTTTCGGAAAATTCAGCGAACCGGCCAGATCAAATTTTTGAGAAATTAATTCATCTCTATTCACATGCACCAGCTGTGCTGCCCCATCCCCATATCCTGTTACACAGCACAGCTCTCAGCTATAGTGTTGATCGAGCACCAAAGTGCTCGGGGGCTCGCGTAGAACACCTCAGGATGCTCGGGTGCTCGGTAGAGGATTGGAGAACCCGAGCATTAAACTAGGCACCCCCTGCTCTGAAGAGGGGAGGGTGTCTGGTTCACATGAAAAGGTCAAAAATTTATGGAAACACCACTGAAATGGTTCGGGAACAGCATGGGGAGGATGTCTGGATGCATCTTGTACTCCCAGGTCGCTGCTGGGAATGACGTTGTCCGAGTAGTACGCCTATTTTACAGACGGACAATAATACGCACGAAACCAAAGATAAAATCAATTTTAGAGGAAAAATTGCATATTTACTTGTATAAAAAAGTGCAAGTGCTGCCAAAAATTACAAGCAAGGCCTCATGCACACGACCGTTCCGTTTTTTGCGTACCGCAAAAAACGGAAGCCACCCGTGTGCCTTCCGCAATTTGCGGAACTGGCGGCCCATTGGCGGCAGGGCAGTCCAGCACCTCCAAGGCGTAGAGCGCCAGTTCATGCCACGTGTCCAGCTTGGACACGTAATAGTTGTTAAGCACAGAGGGATCATTGAGGATGCTGACATGGTCTGCTACGTACTCCTTGACCATCTTCCAAAACTTTTCTCTCCTTGTGATACTAGGCCGCACATCAGGGTGAGGTTGCTGGCGGGGTGTCATGAAACTGTCCCAGTCCTTGGAGAGTGTTGCCTTGCCTCTGTTGGAACTGCTGTGTGTTCCCCTCATCTCACCTCCTCGGTTGCCCAAGGAACTACGGATTCTGCTGCCAGCATTGTCAACTGGAAAGTTTTTGAGCAAATTTTCCACAAGAACCTTCTGGTATTGCACCATTTTGCTAGTCCTCTCCACCACAGGAATGAGAGATGAGAAGTTCTCTTTATAGCAGGGGTCGAGAAGAGTGGACAACCAGTAATCAGTGTTGGCCAAAATGTGTATAACACGAGGGTCACGGGAAAGGCAGCATAACATAGTCAGCCATGTGTGCCACAGTCCCAACAGACAAGACTTCGCTGTCCTCATCAGGAGGATGACTCTAAATCTCTTCATTCTCTTCCTCCTCTTTGGCCCATCCAGGCTTAACAGATAGAATAAACCTGCTGTGGGTACTACCCTCTGAAGCGGAGGCACCCGTCTCCTGCTCCTCCTCCTCATCATCATCCAATTTGCGCTGAGAAGATGAATGGAGGGTGGTCTGGCTATCACCCTGTCTTTCCCTATTTCCACCTCTTCCACATGCAAAGCGTCCTCCTACATCTTGAGCAGCGAGCATTTCAGTAGACACAGAAGTGGGATGGTATTCCACTACTGCCTCTGTTGCGTAAAAACCTCAGAGGTCAGACATCTATGCCCACTCGTTGCTTGTGAAGAGCAGAAGCTGACTGGAAAGGTGACTACAATGTTGCAGCTGGTATTCCACTACTGCCCTCTGCTGCTCACAAAGCCAGGTGGCAGACCGGTGGCAGCTGCAGATGACTTTTGGAAATGGGCACACACGCGGAGCACCTTCACCAGTAGCTCAGGCAAATTGGTAGGTTTTGAGAAACTGCTGAACCATTAAGTTGAACACATGGGCTAGGCATGGTATGTGTGTGAGCTTGCCGAGATCCAAAGTTGCCACCAAACTTACGACCATTATCAGACACAACCATGCTTGGTCCTAGGTTGAGTGGCGAGAGCCACAGCTCAGTCTGGTCCCTTATACCCTGCCACAGCTCTGTGGCAGTGAGCTGTTTGTCACCTAAGCAAATTAGTTTCAGCACAGCCTGTTGCCGCCTCCCCACTTCAGTGCTACACTGCTTCCAGCTACTGACTGATGGCTGACTGGTGCTGCAAGATAATAATTCAGAGGTGGAGGTGGAGGAGGAGAAGGGGGGGGGGGTTGCAGCCACTAATGTAGGTGGTGGCTGAAATCCTGATGGAAGTAGGGCCCGCAATCCTTGGCGTCGGTATCACCTGTGCCATCCCAGGGTATGACTCACTATGGGCCTCCACAATGTTCACCCAGTGTGCCATCAGGGAAATGTAGCGTCCCTGGCCACAGGCACTTGTCCATGTGTCAGTCATTAAGTGGACCTTCCCAATAACTGCGTTGGTCAGGGCACGGGTGATGTTACGGGACACATGCTGGTGTAAGGCGGACACGGCACACCAGAAAAAATAGTGGCGGCTGGGGACTGAGTAACGAGGGACTGCCACCGCCATCAGGTTGCGGAAAGCCTCACTGTCCACAAGCCTAAATGGCAACATTTCCAGGGCCAGCAATTTGGAAAGGTGTACATTTGGTGCTATGGACTGTGGGTGGGTGGCTGGGTATTTGCGCTTTAGTACTAAGGCCTGGGGTATGGACATCTGTATGCTGCCCTGGGACACAGAAGTGGATATGCTAGCTGATGGTGCTTGCGAAGGTCCTGGTGCAGGGCGGGGGGCATCCGGGCCTGCGTCTTGGACAGGGGATTGGCCAGCATGTAACACAGGGGAAAAGGAGGCAGTGGTGTGACCCGCAGACACTGAGGTTGCTAGTGTTCACGACCCTGCTCATTTTGGTACGGCACAGGTTGCGAATGACAATTCTTTTATCGTCCTCAAAAAAGCGCCAGACTGCAGAACACCTACCCCTTTGCAAGGGAGATTGCAGCACGGGGGTGCTCCGGGGAACACCCCACTGCCTCTTCCAGCCTGTTGCGGTGCAGTGGATCACTTCCCCTCTATACTGCTGTCGTCACTCGGTTTGCCACCTTCCAAGGTTGGGTCAGTGATTTCCTCTTCCACTTCCTCACTCTGGTCATCCTCCTGACTTGTTGACCTAACAATAATCTCACTTATTGACAACTGTGTCTCATCCTCATCACTAACCTCTTGAGACACTAATTGCCATTGACTTATTGGCAAATGTGTCTCATCATCATTATCCACCTTGTTAAACACTAATTGCAGTTTCCCACTGTCATCTTCTTGTGACTGTGGATGCTCAAGAGTTTGGTCATCGGTGCACACGATCTCCTCATGTCCCTCTTCAAGAGGACTTGGCGAGAGGCCCAAATCAAGGAATGGCGATGAAAAGAGCTCCTCGGAATATCCAAGTGTGGGATAACTTGTTTGGCAAGACTCTCCATGGTGGGAGGAAGGAGGATCAGGGTGAGGATTCTGTTGACCAGACTCTTGGCTACTGAGACTGGACTTTGTGGAAGACAGGGTGTGCTTAACCGACTAGAAGCATTATCTGCTGGAATCCAACCGACCACCTGTTCGCACTGGTGTGACTTTGAGAGTGGTGTCCTGCTCAAACTGGGACATGAAGCTAGGTATCATGGATGAGTGTGTTTCTTGTGCTCTTGCAGCAGGCACACTTTCACCGCGCCCAGGGCCACAGCCTCTGCGTGCACCATCAGCAGCACGGCCACTTCCCCGTCCCTTACTGTTCGCCTTCTGCATATTAAATTGTATACCGTATTTTTCGCCCTATAAGACGCACCGGCCCATAAGACGCACCTAGGTTTTTGAGGAGGAAAATAAGAAAAAAAAAATTTGAACCAAAAGGTGCGCTTTTGGTGGGTTTTGAACTAATTGTGGTCTGTGGGTGACGCACTGTTATGGAGGATCTGTGGATGACACACTGTTATGGGGGATCTGTTGTTATGGGGGATCTGTGGGTGACGCACTGTTATGGGGGATCTGTGAGTGACGCACTGTTATGGGGGATCTGTGAGTGACGCACTGTTATGGGGGATCTGTGAGTGATGCACTGTTATGGGGGATCTGTGGGTGACACTTATGGGGGATCCTCTCTGGATGGCACTGTTATGAGGATCTGTGTATGACAGTTATGGGGGGGATCTGTGGATGACACATATATAGCATCTTATGCTATGTGTCATCCACAGATCCCCTCCATAAGTGTGGGGGTCGCATCTGCTTTTATAATGACAGCTGGGCCCGTGCAGTGACTGTATTCTACTACACGGGCCCCGCTCACTGTATAATCATATCCCTAATAGTTAATTGTTGTATGCATGTAATCGCATAATGAGCGATAATGAGCGCTGTGTATCACCGTACTTACAATTAGAAGCGCTCGCCGTTCGGAGCAGAGAGGAGGGAGGAGGCAGGCCGGGAGGACGGGCGCTGGCAACGTGAGTCATCCGTCATGCGCCCACGCCGCCTGCTTCATTCATAAAGTGGGCGGCGCAGGCGCGTGACGTATGACTCATGTTGCCAGCGCCCGTCCTCCCGGCCTGCCTCCTCCCTCCTCTCTGCTCCAAACGGCAAGCGCTTCAGATTGTAAGTACGGTGATACACATCGCTCATTATCGCTCATTATGCGATTACATGCATACAACAATTAACTATTAGGGATATGATTATACAGTAAGCGGGGCCCGTGTAGTAGAATACAGTCACTGCACAGGCCCCGCTGTCATTATAAATGCAGATGCCGCCCCCCAGCCCCTCCTCCCTCACAGCTGATACACCCGCCGCACGGCATCGCGACGGGTGTATCATTGAAAACTGGGCAAAATCAGCTACATTCGCCATATAAGACGCACTGCTATTTTCCCCCCACTTTTGGGGGGAAAAAAGTGCGTCTTATACGGCGAAAAATACGGTATATGCTTGCATGTATTTCACACGTACACTAGCGCAGGTTTGGTAAGTATATGCGCAAATAAATTAAACTGAATGTCACTGATATTTAGGATGTGCAAACGCTATACAGGAGATGTAGCGCAGGTAATGTCGCGGCCACCAGCAGCTAAATTTTTTTACAGAATTTCACTGATATTTAGGATGCGCAAATGTTATACAGAAGATGTAGCGCAGGTAATGTCGCTGCTTTCACCAGCGCTAATAAAAAATTACAGGGAAAAAGTACACTGGATGTCACAGATATTTTTAGTATGCGCACATGTTAAACAGGAGATGTATGTAGCGCAGATAATGTCGCTGTCTGCAGCACCAACAGAAAAAGTACACTGGATGTCACTGATATTTTTAGGATGCTCAAACATTATACAGGAGATGTAGCGCAGGTAATGTAACCGTCCGCAGCAGCCGCCATCTACGGAAAAAGTACACTGGATGTCACAGATATTTTTAGGCTGCGCACACGTTACAAAGGAGATGTAGCGCAGATAATGTTGCTGTCTGCAGCGGCCAAACAATTGCAAGCTACTTAGCACAGGCTGAGCTAAAAATACAGGTCCTTCTAAAAAAATTTGCATATTGTGATAAAGTTCATTATTTTCTGTAATGTACTGATAAACATTAGACTTTCATATATTTTAGATTCATTACACACAACTGAAGTAGTTCAAGCCTTTTATTGTTTTAATATTGATGATTTTGGCATACAGCTCATGAAAACCCAAAATTCCTATCTAAAAAAATTAGCATATCATGAAAAGGTTCTCTAAACGAGCTATTAACCTAATCATCTGAATCAACTAATTAACTCTAAACACCTGCAAAAGATTCCTGAGACTTTTAAAAACTCCCAGCCTGGTTCATTACTCAAAACCGCAATCATGGGTAAGACTGCCGACCTGACTGCTGTCCAGAAGGCCATCATTGACACCCTCAAGCAAGAGGGTAAGACACAGAAAGAAATTTCTGAACGAATAGGCTGTTCCCAGAGTGCTGTATCAAGGCACCTCAGTGGGAAGTCTGTGGGAAGGAAAAAGTGTGGCCGAAAACGCTGCACAACGAGAAGAGGTGACCAGACCCTGAGGAAGATTGTGGAGAAGGACCGATTCCAGACCTTGGGGGACCTGCGGAAGCAGTGGACTGAGTCTGGAGTAGAAACATGCAGAGCCACCGTGTGTAGGAAATGGGCTACAGGTGCTGCATTCCCCAGGTCAAGCCACTTTTGAACCAGAAACAGCGGCAGAAGCGCCTGACCTGGGCTACAGAGAAGGAGCACTGGACTGTTGCTCAGTGGTCCAAAGTACTTTTTTCGGATGAAAGCAAATTTTGCATGTCATTCGGAAATCAAGGTGCCAGAGTCTGGAGGAAGACTGGGGAGAGGGAAATGCCAAAATGCCTGAAGTCCAGTGTCAAGTACTCACAGTCAGTGATGGTCTGGGGTGCCATGTCAGCTGCTGGTGTTGGTCCACTGTGTTTTATCAAGGGCAGGGTCAATACAGCTAGCTTTCAGGAGATTTTGGAGCACTTCATGCTTCCATCTGCTGAAAAGCTTTGTGGAGATGAAGATTTCATTTTTCAGCATGACCTGGCACCTGCTCACAGTGCCAAAACCACTGGTAAATGGTTTACTGACCATGGTATTACTGTGCTCAATTGGCCTGCCAACTCTCCTGACCTGAACCCCATAGAGAATTTGTGGGATATTGGGAAGAGAAAGTTGAGAGACGCAAGACCCAACACTCTGGATGAGCTTAAGGCCGCTATCGAAGCATCCTGGGCCTCCATAACACCTCAGCAGTGCCACAGGCTGATTGCCTCCATGCCACGCCGCATTGAAGCAGTCATTTCTGCAAAAGGATTCCCGACCAAGTATTGAGTGCATAACTGAAAATAATTATTTGAAGGGTGACTTTTTTTGTATTAAAAACACTTTTCTTTTATTGGTTGGATGAAATATGCTAATTTTTTTAGATAGGAATTTTGGGTTTTCATGAGCTGTATGCCAAAATCATCAATATTAAAACAATAAAAGGCTTGAACTAGTTCAGTTGTGTGTAATGAATCTAAAATATATGAAAGTCTAATGTTTATCAGTACATTACAGAAAATAATGAACTTTATCACAATATGCAAATTTTTTTAGAAGGACCTGTATATATATTGCTGCCAGATACAACAATAGTCCTCAAAAGGACTTTTGGGTCTCTAATCCACGCAATTTAGCGTAGGTTGCGCTAAAAATATAATGCTGACAGACACAACAATAGTCCTTAAAAAGGACTTTTGGGCCTCTAACACCACCAACCCTGCCTAACAAAAAAATTTAATTCAATTCCCTACACTATCTGACCCTTCTACAGCACAGCTCTTCCTAAGACCGGCCGAACCACGTGTCATCGGGTGCTTTATAGCACCAAATGACGCGTTCTAGACAGCCAATCACTGTAATGCCAGTAACCAACATGGCTACGGAATTACAGTGAGTGGCAGTACTTACCCGCAAGTTTATTGGCTGCTTAGCAGCCAACAAACGTTCAGGGAGAAGACATGAGCATGCCGCTCGAGTATTCGGCCGAACGCCGCGATGTGCCGAGCATCTTGATGCTCGAGTCGAACTGGTGTTCGGCCAAGCATGCTCGATCAACACTACTCAGCTACTTGTATGCTACAGTCTGTAATCAGCAGATTTATTTCTCTCTTTCCATGCTGTAGAAAGTCCATTATTTGTAGACACAATAGATATTTCTGCTGATAACATTAATGCAGCGGTCTACAGTCAGAACCATAGTGTTATAAGTAAGATATAGATCTCATTACTGACAGCTCTCACATGGTCACTACATGCAGTCTCTTCTGAATACAGTATATTGTGCAGTCCGCACAGTGAGCGATCACTTGTCCCACACAGATTAGTACAGTGTGACGCCACACAATGCTATGTACACATAGAAGTAGACAGTGGGGGGAGATTTATCAAAACTAGTGCAAAGGAAAACTGGCTTTGTCGCACATAGCAACCAATCAAATTCCGCCTTTCATTTTCCAAAGGAGCTGTGAAAAAAGAAAGGTGGAGTTTGATTGATTGCTATGGACAACTAAACCTGTTCTGCTATATACCAGTTTAAAAAATGACTATATATAAAAAGAAAAAAAAATCGGCACTCTCAAACACTTTTTTTACTCCTGTGGTCGCAATGTTTTCAGCTCATTCACAGAGGCTTTTTTTCAAGCTATGAGCTGAAACTTTGCGACTAGTGTTTCAACTTTGGCGTACAAGGTTCGAGTTGTCTAAGAATTCCGTTATAGATTCCGCTATAATAGACCATAAATTATAGTCCGCGGTAGCGTAATTCATAGCGTAATTCTTAGACAACCCGAACCTGAACCTTGAAAACACAAGTTCGCTCAACACTAGTTGCGACCACAGGAGTGAATAAAGTATATATATTTTCACTCATTTTTTGTGAGACTGCTGCCATTTATTTTTATTTTTTTACATTGTCCTTTATTTGTTGCTGGATCCATTGGCCTGTACCTCCATATTTATATTTGGCCTGCTGTGCTGCCATTGTGTGTGTGCATGCATATATATAAAGTACAGACCAAAAGTTTGGACACACCTTCTCATTCAAAGAGTTTTCTTTATTTTCATGACTATTAAAATTGTAGATTCACACTGAAGGCATCACAACTATGAATTAACACATGTGGAATTATATACATAACAAAAAAGTGTGAAACAACTGAAAATATGTCATATTCTAGGTTCTTCAAAGTAGCCACCTTTTGCTTTGATTACTGCTTTGCACACTCTTGGCATTCTCTTGATGAGCTTCAAGAGGTAGTCACCTGAAATGGTTTTCACTTCACGGGTGTGCCCTGTCAGGTTTAATAAGTGGGATTTCTTGCCTTATAAATGGGGTTGGGACCATCAGTTGCGTTGTGGAGAAGTCAGGTGGATACACAGCTGATAGTCCTACTGAATAGACTGGTAGAATTTGTATTATGGCAAGAAAAAAGCAGCTAAGTAAAGAAAAACGAGTGGCCATCTTTACTTTAAGAAATGAAGGTTAGTCAGTCCGAAAAATTGGGAAAACTTTGAAAGTGTCCCCAAGTGCAGTCACAAAAACCATCAAGCGCTACAAAGAAACTGGCTCACATGCGGACCGCCCCAGGAAAGGAAGACCAAGAGTCACCTCTGCTGCGGAGGATAAGTTCATCCGAGTCACCAGCCTCAGAAATCGCAGGTTAACAGCAGCTCAGATTAGAGACCAGGTCAATGCCACACAGAGTTCTAGCAGCAGACACAGCTCTAGAACAACTTTAATAGGAGACTGTGTGAATCAGGCCTTCATGGTAGAATATCTGCTAGGAAACCACTGCTAAGGACAGGCAACAAGCAGAAGAGACTTGTTTGGGCTAAAGAACACAAGGAATGGACATTAGACCAGTGGAAATCTGTGCTTTGGTCTGATGAGTCCAAATTTGAGATCTTTGGTTCAAACCACCGTGTCTTTGTGCGACGCAGAAAGGGTGAACGGATGGACTCTACATGCCTGGTTCCCACCGTGAAGCATGGAGGAGGAGGTGTGATGGTGTGGGGGTGCTTTGCTTGTGACACTGTTGGGGATTTATTCAAAATTGAAGGCATACTGAACCAGCATGGCAACCACAGCATCTTGCAGCGGCATGCTATTCCATCCGGTTTGCGTTTAGTTGGACCATCATTTATTTTTCAACAGGACAATGACCCCAAACACACCTCCAGGCTGTGTAAGGGCTATTTGACCATGAAGGAGAGTGATGGGGTGCTGCGCCAGATGACCTGGTACCACAGTCACCGGACCTGAACCCAATCGAGATGGTTTGGGGTGAGCTGGACCGCAGAGTGAAGGCAAAAGGGCCAACAAGTGCTAAGCATCTCTGGGAACTCCTTCAAGACTGTTGGAAGACCATTTCAGGTGACTACCTCTTGAAGCTCATCAAGAGAATGCCAAGAGTGTGCAAAGCAGTAATCAAAGCAAAAGGTGGCTACTTTGAAGAACCTAGAATATGACATTTTCAGTTGTTTCACACTTTTTTGTTATGTATATAATTCCGCATGTGTTAATTCATAGTTTTGATGCCTTCAGTGTAATTCTACAATTTTCATAGTCATGAAAACTCTTTGAATGAGAAGGTGTGTCCAAACTTTTGGTCTGTACTGTATATATATATATATATATATATATATATATATATATATATATAAAATGCTTTTTGTGAGGCAGGGTAAATAAAAAAATGGCTCTTCTGGCACAGTTTTAATTTTTCTATTTTTTACAATGTTTACCTGACAGGGTAGATCATGTGATATTTGTATAGAGCAGGTAGTTACGGACGTGGCAATACCTAATATGTCTATTTTTTACATTTTAGTTTGGTTTACACAATAAAATAATTTTGGGGGAAAAAATAATGTTTTTGTGTCTCCATTTTCAGAAAGCCATTTTTTTTTTGGGGGGGGGGGGCTATTTTCTTAGGTAGGGTTTCATTTTTTGTGGGATGAGATGATGATTTGATTGGTACTATATTGGGGCACAAATGACTTTTTGATCGCTTAGAATTACACTTTTTGTGATGTAAGGTGATAACAAAATTGGCACTTTAAAAAAGAAATTTATGGTGTTTACCAGATGGGTTGGATCACATTATATTTTTATAAAGTAAGTCGTTTTGGACATGACAATACCTAATATGTGCATTTTTTAAATTTAGTTTTACACAATAAAAGCATTTTTTAAACAAAATCATGTTTTTGTGTCTCCATTTTCTGAACGCCATTTATTTTTTATTTTTGGGAAGATTGTCTTATTTAGGGGCTCATTTTTTGCGGGATGAGGTCACAGTTTGATTTGTACTAATTTTGGGTACATATAACTTTTTTGATCACTTTTTATAAAATTTTATACAATTTTTTGAGAAGTGTGTTGGGCAAATTTTTTTTTTACAAATTTTTACAAAGGTGTCCATATCCTTTAAGCTTGCGTACTTTTGAACTATCATTTACACTAGTTTCTGGTGTAAATATTAGTAAATCTGTTGGGCCACAGGACATCCCCTCACATAAAGCCTTCACCACTTTCTCATCACTTTTGAAAAGTGGTGAGAGAAGGGAATTGCAAGCTGTGGCACAAATATGGCATGTACAATAATTTGTAATTTTTTTATGTAAAACATTTGATAATGTCTCTAAATGGATCCAGAAGAAAATGGATGGCATAGAGACAACCAGATAAGTCTTATGTTTCCGAAATTTCATCAGAATGGGGTTATTTCTACAGCAAGCTCATGGATTTGCAAACACCACTCAGATAAATGAGACTATTGAGTTGGCCAAGTATGTATTACCCCTAATGGTGCTGAATGTGCAGGCCACAATTATAGTCTCTGAAATAATCCAAAACTGTACAACTTTTGAACAGAGCTACATGAAAACCTATGTGCACTATGTGGGATTAATTTTATAGGGATTTTTTATGGAAATAAATTAAAGATGAATGCATACAGTAAGTAGAAAGAAGAATAGTGGCCAACTTACAATCTTCAAATCTGGATATACTCATGGACTGTGGTGTGCGAATAGTTGTCAGTCTAGAACTTCGTAATTTTGAATACATTTTCACAGCTTGGGCTCTCCTTTCTTCCGCTAGCATCTGTCTTTCCATTTCTTGCCTTATGCTGTGGTCCAGTTTTATTGTTTTTCTGCCAAGTGGGCGACGTTGTGATTCTACACTCCTGTGATTCACATTGCCACCATCTAGTTTGTTATCTTCATCATATATTGTTCCTAGAGGAATAAGAGAAAACATTTGCATGTCTTTCAGAATTACTTTATTAAAGGCAATAAAAAAAATGTGTAAATGTACACATACATTGAGGTTTCGACAGGCCCACCAAAGTACCAGAAGAATCTCAGATGGGTCCAGGCTTTGATACGGTAGTCCACCCCAAAGATCCAAGAGGACAAAAAAAACTATTTTGGTTGCCTTTGCATATAATTACTTACCACTAGTGTCTATTTCTTATATTTAAAATCTATTAGATTTTATTGATGATATAGGGCAGGGGTACTCAAGTACTTTTTGTAAAGGTCCACATACCTGGATCTGCCTTTGGGTGAAGGTCTGAGGCACAAAAACATTTTTAAGGAGGGACAATAATGGTGTGTACTGCTCTACGGCAATTTTTTTTTCTAAAAAATAGCAATACCTTTAATACCACCCAATCCCCTTAGGGCTCCAACACAATAAGGGCTCATTCACACGACCGTTTGTGTTCCGTTCTCGTATTGCGGACCGCATTTGCGGATCCACAATACACAGGCATCGTTCCATTGTCATCCCGCATCACTGATGCGGACCCATTAATTTCAATGGGTCCGCAAACCTGGAGATGCGGAACGGTGCGGAAAGGAAGCATGGAACGGAACACTACAGAAGCACTACGGGGTGCTTTCTGGGGTTCCGTTCCGTGCCTCTGTACCGCAAAAAGAACATGTTCTATATTTTCGCGGAACGGAGGGATCGCGGATCCATTCAATTTGCGGTTCACAGCACGGGACACCAACGGTTGTGTGAACGAGCCCTAAGAATGGACCCTTAGTGCCACTTATGATTCCTCCTTAGGGCCCCTCAGACAATATGATGCCAATTAGTGTCCCCCACAGAGTATGATGCCCCATCTCACAATATGATGCTTCCATAGTGCCTCCTCGCAGAGTTTGATGTCCTCTCAGTACCTCGCTTCACAGAATGATGCCCCCTTTAGTGCCTCCTCTCACAATATGATACCCCTTAGTACCTCCACTAACAGTATAATGCCCTTTTTAGTGCCTCCTCTCACAGCATGATGCCTTCTTAGTATCCCCATTGAGTATGATGCCCCTTTAGTGTCTCCCCTCACAGTATGACGCCCACTTAGTGCCTCCTCTAACAATATGATGCCTTGCTTAATGTCCCCATGCAGTGTGATCCTCTTCTGACTTCAAAGAATGATGCCCTACATTGCCTCCACTTTATATACTCACTTGTTCCACCATCGATGTTTCTTCATCAGTGATTCAGCGCTGGCAGGCGCAATGCGATGATATTACTGTATCATGCCTGCCGCGCTGAGCCACAGATAGCACAGTGCGAAGCAGACCTTCGCTCTGTGCTGCTTGTGGTTCAGTGCAGCAGGCATGATGACATCATCTCATTGCGCTTGCCAGCACTGAATTACCGGTGGCAGGTGAACATTGAAGCAGATAGCCGATGGCTTTCTGCTTCACCAGTTTATTCAACTGTATCTGTTACCCAAGGACACAGATAGAGTTCACAGGAGGGGTCTGAACAGCTGGCAACCACGGTCCAGACTCGGACCGCGGTCTGCCAGTTGAGAACCCCTGATATAGGGGTTGGGCCCAGGGTTGACTGGCCATAGACCCTACAGGGAAATTTCCCCTCATGGATGCCGGTCGTGTACATAATGATTTTATATTTTCAGCACTAAATAATGTTAGGAGCATCAGGTACTTATCAACTTGGACAATGTACGCAGGTGCCCTCCTAAACTCAACTGTATCACAGTCCTCAGGATGGTGATACAGTTGAATACTCTGGTGAGGGTGGCAGTATTCTGTTCAGCACCGTGGAATTTGCTTCTGTTGAGGCAGTATTTTGCTGCACTGTAGTATTTTGTTCTGCTGGGGCGGTATTTTGTGCTACAATATTGTAGGCCCCACCTTCTTCTGTTGTCCTTGCCTACTTGTGTTGGCCCTACCTACTTGTGTTGCCCTTCATTCTGTCAATTGGGACACGCCTATAATATGGGGCCACTTTTAGTTTTTTCCAGGGCCACTTTAAGGCTACTTTCACACTAGCGTTCGTCGGTCCGCTCGTGAGCTCCGTTTGAAGGAGCTCACGAGCGGACCCGAACGCAGCCGTCCTGCCCTGATGCAGTCTGAATGGAGCGGATCCGCTCAGACTGCATCAGTCTGGCGGCGTTCAGCCTCCGCTCCGCTCGCCTCCGCACGGACAGGCGGACAGCTGAACGCTGCTTGCAGCGTTCGGGTGTCCGCCTGGCCGTGCAGAGGCGTGCGGATCCGTTCAGACTTACAATGTAAGTCAATGGGAACGGATCCGCTTGAAGATGTCACCAATTGACTCAATCTTCAAGCGGATCCGTCCCCCATTGACTTTACATTGAAAGTCTGAACGGATCCGCGCAGGCTACTTGCGCACTTGCGCACTTGCGAATTTTTTTAAAGTTATTAATGCAGACGGATCCGTACTGAACGGAGCCTCCGTCTGCATTAATATGAGCGGATCCGTTCAGAACGGATCCGCCCGAACGCTAGTGTGAAAGTAGCCTAAGTTCCAAGAAAGCTCATGGTTGGGCCACAAAAATAATTCCTCTGGAGAGCCAAAGGAACCCCAGTCCAACACTGCATACATTTGAGGATGATGCAATTTTGTATTCCAGTGGCAGGGCTGCTGTAATCACAAAGCAAGTTACTGGATTGGGGGAGTCTAAGGGGATCTGAATAAATATCTTCTATGTTTAGAATGCTGAAGCTGAGGGTAGAAAGCATCCACTGTAACTGCTGCTAAAGGCTTCCTCATTAAAAGGCTCAGTTGTTAAAACCACCTGGATTTTGCCCTAGCTCTGATATTGAGAAAAGCTCAATAAACTTACTAATAAAATCCTCTTTAGGCTACTTTCACACTTGCGGCAGAATGATCTGGCAGGCAGTTCCGGCGACGGAATCTGGCAACCTGCATGCAAACGAACAGCAATTGTAGACTGATCCGGATGTGGATCCGTTTTACAAATGCATTGCAAGAACGGATCTGTCTCTTTGGATGTCATCTGGAGAAATGGATCTGTTATATATATTTTTCAAATTTTTACGAAGACGGATTCGGCATTGCAAAAACGCCATTCAGTGACTAAACTGAAGACATCCTGATGCATTCTGATTTCTGAACTGATTTCTCTCCATTCAGAATGCATAGGGATAAAACTGATCAGTTCTTTCCCGGTATTGAGCCCCGAGGACGGAACTCTATGCCGGAAAAGAAAAACGCTAGTGTGAAAGTACTGACCTAGGTTACATCTGACCTATTCCCAACCCAAAGAAAAACATGAAGTTGACAAAGGGATCAAATTGAAAGTGCATGTCAGCCCAAATATTGCACATTAATATTCCTCTTTGTCTGCACAGTACTTTCATTAGTAGTGTTGCAGCAATCCCCGATGCGAGACAGTGTTGAATGAGTGGGAGTGGTAGAGGCCCTGATGTTGTGTTGTAGTGTCACAATGTTTTACCTCAGGCTGTCGCTCCCTGAGGTCCACTGCAGTGAAAGTAGAATATCGAAGAATGTGGCCAGAGTTGAACATAAGAAAGTTATTGTTACTGCAGTGTAAAACTTGAAATACATACAGCAGCAGATGTTTAGTGCAATTCTTCTCTGGCACCAGCTGAGGAGGTATGGTGGCAGGTTGGATGGCTGCAGTTCTGCACTTAGATGTTCCTGGCCTAGTGGTTGTCTGGAGACAAGTGACTTGGCTGTAGTGTTGGTGCTTTGCGAGCTACTTCCCAACTCCGGCGGGTTCTGGGGAGTTGGTGCTTTATGAGCTACTTCCCAACTATCTGGCAGGAGAGCGATATCTGGATCCTGGGCCTGGATATGGTTCCTGGGAGTAGGTGCTCTATGAGCTACTTCCTAAGTCACCCACTGTCAGGAATAAAAATTGTTTTTCTTGGGACTGCTGCAACTGGTTTCACAAGACAGGTATCATTTTAATCGGCAGGATCAGCCCTATCAATCAGTATGTATGGTTTAATAGGGGTGATCGTGCTGAAAGGTGATCTGTAAGCTTCTTATGAGAGTAAATTATTACAATTGAGACAAAGCCACTAGTGAACTCCCGCGAGACCTGGCTGTGTGAACTCCTGTGCAGTGCAGGTCTCGCGGGAACATGCGCCTGAAGTGAACTCAGACGGGAGACGGAAGTGATTCAGAGAGGACCGGACATCAGATAGAAGAGGACCGCCGAGGCGCCGACCGGAAGAACAGAAGAACTGAAGACAAGTTCCCCTGCCCTGCCAGCCGGTAACTCGACGGTAAGTACATAAAAGCTGGGGGGTGGGGACCGGACCGGACCCTGGGCTCAGCTGGCAGTGCTGGCACTACTCGTCGTCCGTCGTCTCTCACTCTGGCAGTGGCAGGAAAAGCCCGCACAGGGCACACTAGGCCCCCAGGCACCCCTGATCCCTCCCCCTGGGCCTGGCAGATGACCAGGGGGGATTGGTTGCGGGCAGCGGGCCCAAAGGCAGGAAAAGCCAGCAGGGCCGCAGCATCAGGGGACACTAGGCCCGCAGCCCCCCCCCCCCCCCCGGCAGATGACCACCAGGGTGTGGGCAATGGCAATCTCTGGCAACAAAAGCCCGCAGCAGCGGGGCACACTAGGCACCCAGGCACCCCCCTGGACCTGACAGATGACCGGGGGGGGGGGGGGAATGGTTGCGGGCCCAATGGCAGGAAAAGCCTGCAGGGCCGCAGCAACAGGGCACACTAGGCCGCCAGGCATCCCCCCTGGCAGATGACCGGGGGGGGGGTGCAGCGGCAATTTCTGGCAGGAAAAGCCTGCAGCAACAGGGCACACTAGGCCCCCAGGCATCTCCCCTGGCAGATGACGGGGGGGGGGGGGGAGGGTATACAGTCACTGGCACTCGTCTCTGGCAGGAAAAGCCTGCAACAGGGCACACTGAGTCTGACTGTAAACCCTCACCCTGCCTGGGGGCCTCAGTGTGCCCTGTTGCGGGCTTTTCCTGCCAGAAACGAGTGCCAGTGACTGTAGTCTGTAACCCCCCCCCCCTGCCATGGGGGGGGGGGGGTGCCTGGGAGGCTGGGGGCCTCAGTGTGCCCTGTTGCTGCGGGCTTTTCCTGCCAGAGACGAGTGCCAGTGACTGTAAACCCTACTCCCCACCAGTCATCTGCCAGGGGCCATCTGCGCCCTTGATTTGATGGGATTACCAGATTGGGGCCTGGGCTGATCTGATCATCTGAGGGGGTCTTTGAAAGCAAAGACGGTCTTTGCTTTCAAAGACCCCCTCAGATGATCAGATCAGCCCAGGCCCAGGCCCTAATCTGGCAATCCCATCAATAAATTCAGGCTGCCCCAGGGCCCCACTGCTGCAGGTCATTGTTCTCAGCAGCAGGCCAGGGCCCCCTACTCAAGTAGTCAGACTCTGTAAAGCAGCTGGCCTGCTGCTGAGAACAATGACCTGCAGCAGTGGGGTCCTGGGGCATGTTGGGTGAATGGTAGGGGCGGTAGTGGGGGGTGGGTGCGGTGGCGGGTTGGGGGGGGCCCATTGATCAATTTCGCACCGGGGCCCCGTGGAATGTGTGTACGCCACTTGGGAGACCCCTGCAACAAGACCTGGCACTTTCCCTGGCTGCTCAGCCTATGCAAAGATCCCAAAGGTGGATGGTTGCATATCCACGTATCTCGACTATATAACCCCCGAACACCCTACAATAGTGAGGGGACACGACCACCGGCTCCCTACACCAGACACGGAGGGAGTCAGGGTCACCTGGGATCCAGCAAACAGAAAATAACAGATAAATGTACAGCACTTAACTTTGTAGCAGACTGGGAAACAGGATCAGCATGCACACACACTCCAGGAAGAAGTATAAGCCGCCCAGTAATGCATTATGGGGCAGAATTTAAAGGGATGCAATCAGTCCAACTACTTGACAGCTGAGAGAGGCTAACGAGATGAGGAACTGAACATCACAACAAAGAAAACTCAAGGAGGAGGTTCTGTCAGAGCTTCTCAGCTGTCTGGTTGTGACAATGCCAGATCCGGCATTTTTTTCCATAGGAATGTATTAGTGCTGGATCCGGCATTCAAAATACCGGAATGCCCGCCTCCGTCCTTCCGGTAAAAAAGGTGAAAAAAATAAATGCCGGATCCGTTTTGCCAGATGACACCGGAAAGACGGATCTGGCATTTCAATGCATTTTTCTGACTGATCAGGCATTTTTCAGACTGATCAGGATCCTGATCAATCTTACAAATGGCATCAGTTGGCATACGTTTTGCCGGATCCGGCAGGCAATTCCGGCGACGGAACTGCTTGCCTGATCCCTCTGCCGCAAGTGTGGAAGTAGCCTTAATAACACTAGTCTAATAGGTTAAATAATATCCAATCTAACTCTTTGTTAGGGCTGTAAAGAAGGTCCGCTTTGTATACAACAATGTGTCCCTCTCTGCTGATTGGCCCCCATGTGATGCCTCTTTTCAAATGGAACAAGAGGGGCTCTATTTTATATACCTATACTGGTGCCCTGACATCCATACAAACTATAGGTTAGGGACACTAACGAAGGTCTTCAGCTTGTTTAGGGTTCTCTGGCCTAAAGAACTTTGTGAACAGCAGAATTTAAGAACAACCTTGGTCAGTCACTACCGAGCCGTAATGAGATGAACAGAGGCTCAAGTCAGAGAAACTGGCGATAAGTTATCATATACCTACCAGTAATTACATTTGCACCATATTTCCTAATGGGATATAATAAAAAACATTATATGTACATTGTAGTGATAAAAAAAAAAAAAAAAACTATGTAAGTAGCCTAAACTAATAGTTATCTTTAAAACTAGAGCTGTCTAGAAGAAAGCTGGAGACAATGTGTTGCCATTTTCAGCTTGACAACATTAATTTAGGAACCTGATTATCTCCAGTTTACTTCTTCCTGTTTGACTACATAATTTAGCATTGGGAGACTAATAGCATAGTCAAGATGTCTTCCTCTCACACCTGGCAATTTATTAGAGTCTAATGATTCAAACCTCAAACAAAAAAACATAAAATGAAACAAGTGATTGGTGCCAATTAGGACAGAAAATAGAAACACTGAAGTAGGGTGATTACAAACATAGTGCTTACACATAATAGATGCCATGCAAAGCAATTATTTCACAGCCTATTCAATGATGTTTAAAGGAAATATTGTAATCCGTAAACTCTCACACTGTGCAGGTACAATTCACAAATCATCCATTTATAGATGTATCTTTAGAGGCATAGTCAGGAAAGTTTACAAGATAATATATTATTGACATATGATCATATGATTAAGGCTACTTTTACACTAGCGTTTTCAATTCCGCTATTGATATCCGACATAGGATATCAATAGCGGATGAAAACACGTCAGTTCTGTCCCCATTCATTGTTAATGGGGACAAAACGGAACTGAACGAAACGGAATGCACCAAAATGCATTCCGTTCCGTTTGGTTGTGCTCCCATCGCGGACAGAATAACGCTGCAAGCAGCGTTTTTCTGACCGCGATGTGGTGCGAAGCAAGACGGATCCGTCCTGACACATAATGTAAGTCAATGGGGACAGATCCGTTTTCTCTGACACAACAGAAAACGGAACCGTCCCTCATTGACTTTCAATGGTGTTCATGACAGATCCGGATGCATGCAGTTGTATTATTGTAATAGAAGCGTTTTTGCAGATCCATTGTTGCATCGTTTTGCATTTTTACACCGCTCACTCAAGTTTTGAAAAGTAGGTGGAAAAGTGGGCATGGTTAGCTATGATCAGCGGGGGTCTGACACCCGGGACCTCTGCCGATTAGCTGCAGGTGGCGCTTCCAGTTCATTATACAGTACTGATGCCAGACACCTAGTACCTCACCGAACTGAAATTGATGACCTATCCTGACAATAGATCATCAATATAAAGCCAGACAACCCCTTTAATATTCACTTTTATGGTGTTTATGCATCTTTGTATTTACTTTTATGGTCTTCACTCGTCATGTTAGCTTGTGATGTGTTTAGGTATATGCCTTTTAGATATTTACTGTATATACTTTTATACTGTATATACATTATAGTAATGTGTTAGGTGGGAATTATGTATATTGATAGATTTTTGTCCCCTGGTTGTATGCTCCTTTATATCTACTTTCTTATTCTTTTTTGCATTGTTTTTATTTTCAGTTGTTTCACACCCACTGCCGTAACAACTGTGTTATTCGTTTACTACTTGGGGCTTTTGAATCAAATATATGCTTTTTGAATTTAACATTGAGCCTGTTCTGTATAGGTGTTCTATAACCTAGCCGGGGAAAAATGTCTTGGAACACTGCACAGGGTCCACTGGCCCCAAAAGCCACCTGTTTATGCTCCTGGATAAATGTAACAGCCAAGACTAGCCTAAGGGGTCTTTAAACTGGCAGATTTCTGTCCTTTAAATCCAAGATTTTAATATTAATGTCCTATCTGCCGCCAACTGTTTCAGGTTAGCTTCTGCATCGAAAGTTCGCTTTGGATCTACACAGCTCTAGCTATTGTGTAGTGGTCGGAGTTGGTTACTCTCCTGTTGAAGTGAATTTTAAATATTACAAGCTTGGATAACTCCAATTCTGTGAAGCCAGAATCAAAGTTTTAAGGAACTAACTTCTTTCCTTTATGCATCTGTCTTTAGGACCTACTCCTAAATGATACAATTGCAACAAAACTATACTATGTGAGCACAGCCTTAACCCTAACATCTTCAGACAGATGTGTTTTAGGAATACATTGCCAGATTGTTCATAGTCTACACTACCACACTACAATCACGATGCTTTACATTCAGTAATATTTACCTTTTGTTCAGATTTGTGGCACTTTAATAAATACACATTGAAATACATGATCAGATACCACCACGGTGATGGACCATGTGATTGGACCATGTGATGCGACGTCACCACAAGGTCCTTTAGCCGGCAGCTCATGATTAAAGAAGTAAGAAGAGACCGGCAACTACGCGATCAAGAGGAGAAGGTGAGTTAATTATTTTTAATTTTTTAACCCTCAATTGACCACCTACTAAGCATTCTGTATTAAATAATGCTATTAAAATAATACAGTGAATAGACTGTCATCTTAGCAACCATGCGTGAAAATTGCACCACATCCGCACTTGATTGATCAAATATGCAATGTATTCAGAAAGTCTTCCGACTTTCACTTTGTTACTTGCTATGTTGCAGCCTTGTAGTAAAATAAAATAACATGTTTGTCATTCTGCACTCAATTCTCCATAATAAAAAATGTAAACAGAAGTTTATGAATGTTTACAATTTTATTAAAAAGGAAAAACTATACATTTTGCATGGAGATAAATATACAGACCCTTTGCTATGACACTTGAAATTTAGCTCTGGAGGCCTCCCATTTTACTTGATCATCTTGTTCAGATATTTCTACACCTTGATTGGAGTCCTCCTGTGGCAAATTCAGTTGATTGGACATGATTTGGAAAGACATATTATTTTCTATATTAGGTCTTACATCTGACAATGCATATCAGAGCAAACACCAAGCCGTGAGGAGTAAATGTAGTGTCCCACTAGGTAAATGTGGGCACTGCACAAGGGTCAATATGCCCACGTTATTCTCCACCTCCTGTGGAACATGGTCATTGTATTTTATACATATACCCGAGGAGGTTTTCCCTAACCAAGGATAAAGCCAGCAATAGGGCATACGGGCCGAGGGATAAAGACAGACAGGATTCTGAGGAAAGTGCAGCCTGATCTGTAAGTGTTAAACCCTTTGAGTATCTTGCAAGAACATTGTGCCTGCCAATTGATGTAAAGCCTGCATGTTACTACCTCTTACATATGAAACTTTGACCAAAGACTGTATATAGTTAACTGCTTCAGTAAACAGAAGTTTTGGTTCACCACAACATCGTGTTCTTCAATTATTCCTACCATAAATTGGTGTGCCACCGTTACTGGCACTGGTATCACGAATTTAAAGGGATCTTGCCCCAGGCACATTAAACAAAACCTGCAACATCCAGGGCACCTCATCTACCATCAGGCCTGGTCCCTATACACAGAGTGCCCCAGAGGACCCTTGTGCCAGCCTCTCCATCACTGCTGTACGTCTGCCCAGGGTATATAAAAGACTGTGAGTACTATAACCACCCTCGGTTAGTAATTACCCCTGTGACCTCACCATTCGCCTCACCCTGCAGGACGGCGTACTGCATAAAGAACTGCCTGTAGAGATCAAAGACAGGATTGTGTGGAGGCACATATCTGGAGAAGGGTACAAAAATTGCTACTGCAGTGGCCTTTGTAATTCTTAAATGGAAGAAGTTTGGAACAAACAGGACTCTTCCTAGAGCTTGTCACCCCACCAAACTAAGTAATCAGAGAAGAAATCAATGGTCACTCTGGCTGAGCTCCAAAGATCCTGTGTGCAGATGGGAGAAAGTTCCCAAAGGTCAACCGTCACTGCAGGACTCCACCAATCTGGGCTTTATGGCAGAGTGACCAGAAAGAAGCCTCTCCTCAGTAAAATAAACAAAAAAGTTTGCAATAAAGCACCTAAAGGACATTTAGACTGTGAAAAATAAGATTTTCTGGTCTGATTAAACCAAGATTGGATTTTTTGGCCTCAATACTAAGCATCATGTTTGGAGGAAACCAGGCACTGCCTAATACCAACCCTACAGTGAAGGATGGTGGAGGCAATATTATGTTGTGGGGGTGTTTTTCAGTAGCTGGGACAGGGAGACTTGTCAGGGTTGAGGGAGCGCTGAATGGAGCAAAGTACAGAGATATTCTTAATGAAAACCTGATCCAGTGTGCTCTGGACTCAGACTGGAATGAAGGTTTACCTTCTAGCAAGACAACAACCCTAATCACACAGCCAAGACAACACACGAGTGGCCTATGGACAAATTTGTGAGTGTCATTGAGCGGCCCAGCCTGAGCCCTGACTTGAACCCAAGCATTTCAGCAGAGACCTGAAAATGGCCTACTGCCAACAGCCCCCATCCAATCTGACAGAACTTGAGAGGATCTACGGAGAAGAATGACAGAAAATCCCCAAATCCTTGTGGCATCATACCCAAAAGACTAGAGGCCAGAATCGCTTCCAAAGGTTCTTCAATTAACAACTAAGGCTACTTTCACACTTGCGGCAGTGTGATCCGGCGGGCAGTCGTCGTGATCCGTCGTCGGAACTGCCCGCCGGATCCGCCAACTGCCGCTGACTGAAAGCATTTGTGAGACGGATCCGGATCCATCTCACAAATGCATTGCAAGGACGGATCCGTCTCTCCGCTTGTCATGCAGACAGACGGATCCGTCTTGTATCTTCTTTCACATTTTTACCTGTCTACGCATGCGCAGGCCGGAAGGACGGATCTGGCATTCCGGTATTTTGAATTCCGGATCCGGCACTAATACATTCCTATGGGAAAAAATGCCGGCATTCAGGCATGTCTTCAGTTTTTTTCGCCGGAGATAAAACCGTAGCATGCTATGGTTTTCTCTTTTGCTTGATCAGTCAAAACGACTGAACTGAAGACATCCTGATTCATCCTGAACGGATTACTCTCCAGTCAGAATGCATGGGGATATACCTGATCAGTTCTTTTCCGGTGTAGAGCCCCTGTGACGGAACTCTATGCCGGAAAAGAAAAACGCTAGTGTGAAAGTACCGTAAGTAAAAGGTGTGAATACTCATGTCAATGCAATATTTTAATTTTTCCTTTTCAATAAATTAGCATAGATTTATAACTTTTTGATGTTCTTATTATGGGGTATTGAGTGCAATTTTATGGTGATTTTTATTTTATTTTTTTGTTTATTTTAGCATAAGACATAACAAAATGTGAAAAAAGTGAAAGGGTCTGAAGACTTTCCTAATGCACGATGTACACCTTGTAAAACAAACCAATACTATGTATATAGAAGGTAGTCTTTATGAAAAAAATACTGTATCTTTTGTTTTACAAGATGCACCTGATTATAGGATGCATCCCAGGTTTTAGAGGTGAAATACAACAAAATAATATTTTTCATCAGACCTGAAATCAGACCCCAATATGAGATCCTCAGATCAGACCCTCATATCAGATGCTCAGAAAAGACCCCCATATCAGATCCTCACATCAGACCCTAATATCAGATCCTCAGATCAAACCCCCATATCAGAACATCAGATCAGACCCCATCAGCCCTCCACGTCAGACCCCCATATCAAACCTTAGATCAGACGCCTTACAGACTCCCATGTCAAACCCTCATATCAGACCTCAGATCAGACCCTAAAATAAATAAATTCACTTACCTCTCCTGCTCCACCGCCACTCTCCAGGTCTCGCTTTCCCTCCTGCAATCCCGCTCCCTGATCTTCTCTGAGTCCGCACTGCACTGTCACCTGGCTGCTTGCAGTGTCAGGTCATAGTGCGCACACTACATCCTGGTGCTGTACGCAGCCAGGACAGTGCAGCGCGGCACCAGGGAGGAAGACCAGGGAGGGTGAGTACCAGCAGTGCATGCAGCACCTCACTCCCCTCACCTATTGCATACTTGTGAGTGCTTCCATAATGGATGCGCTCACTAGTATTCACTTTATAAGATAAAATCCATTTTCCCCCCACTTTTGGGAGAAAAAAGTGCATATTATAAAGCAAAAAATATGGTACATCCTGGATATTTAGAAACTTTACAAAACAAAAATGTATTTTAAATGAATGGTCTGATGGATCTTTATACTGCAGAGTGTCTTCACTATTTTCTGAACCTCGTTCAGTAGTAAAACAAACAATGTCCAAGTGATTACGGCCTACAAACAACTTCCCACTGAAACAAACTGATTAGACAAATCACAAAGAGAAAGAGACCCCCCTCCCCTTCTCCTTCTGGAGCTTTAGATACCAATGCCTTTTTGCCTGGTACCTTTGTCTCTATCAAGCATGACAAGTGCCAATCAAACGTTTCCAAGGATTTTAAAGAGAAATAAAAAAGGAAGCACAAAACATTGCAACAATTACAGAAGGAAGATCCGCTATCAGTGTGGTCTACAGAAAACATGGCCATTCTCTCCCATTTCTAATCTCCACCCCACTGGTAACATCTTTGTATTAAATTTAATCTCTCTATTGCGTCTACAAATCTTAGACAAATTGCAGGTCAACTGGGATTAGAGCCTTTGGTTCACAGAGATGAATTAGACCAAATGTGAGTTAAGATTTGGAAACCATCTCGTGTCCGCCTTTCTGTCGTGAGAATGACTTTGCTACTATTTACAGATTTGTTGGTGGAGATGGAAGTGTTTGTAAATCTCTAAAGGAAAATAACATGGTCTTTTTAACTGGTCCTGAATGCAGATTAAGTAATGTATTTAGGAGGTTAAAAATGTGTGTTTTTCTTCTGATTTGACATTGTGTATGTTTATATGCATAGCCATGATCTGCTCCTACTCCACAGAATCTAGTCAATGCTTAATCATACTATCTGTCGCTCATGCCCACTAGAGAGCACTGGCACAAACTTCCATGTTTTACTCTAAACAACTCTGTAGCAAGCACTGTAGTAATAATGTCTATGAGCCATGTTATATGACCACCGAAAATATCATGTTTTGCTGGGGTTTTTTTAAGTTATGACACCACTTGACAAATGTCTTTTATGACAAATTAAGTCTTTTATACGTGTTCTTTTTTATCTATATAGCAGAGGCAACGAGATGATACATACACAGTATTACAACATTATGACCTAGGCATAGCCTATAGCCTCCTGTCATTACTTAGATTCCACTGGTGAGAATGTATAATTCCAGTAACAATAACATGTCTAGTGCCTTAACGAGGCTGTCTACCTCATACAACCTCTGTCCATATGTTGCAATATATTCATTGTGTGTAAGTGTTAAGCTAACCATGCACTACCGACAACGTCTCTCCTGCCACCCCCATAGACATGCATGCATGCTTGGCTCATTGATCATGCATATGTTCTAAATAGGAGTAATGAAAGAGTTACCGTGGTCTGCAAAATATTTCCACTGTAGACCCTGTGCTGATATTAGCAAGGTCATATTTTATAATGTATTCATGCGCAATAACAAAACAAATAAGAGGCTTAACAGTTGTCATATAAGTGCTTAATAGTTTACGATTGATCATTTTGGCATATAAATAAAGGCTGCCAAAAGCCAGCACCCAGTCTCTGTTAATTCTATCCAGTATGACCAACCTATAAGAAAAAACTTAAATTGGGTGTATAGATACACTGGGGTCTAGTATAATATACTGAGCCAACCAACAAAAAAAGACCAATAACCCCGTAAGGAATAAGAGAGCCCACATATAAAATACATGTAGTTTATTAAATACACAATTCAATAACAATAAATATAACACAAAGGCACAAGGTAAAGGGGGGGGGGGGCCCGTGTACGGGACCAATACCAGCCACCCTCACATATACACGACTAACAGGGAAAGAGGGTCACACTGGGTATAAAACCCGGTTCGTTAGCCTTTCTCAGGCGAAACGCGCGTCGAGGTGCAGCTCTGGTCACAGACCTTGGGATCTGGCATACCATGGGTAATTTGTGTTTTTGCTTCATGCATGGCTAGTTTGTTATTTTAGTGTTATATATTGCTTACACATAGCATCCTTGCTTCGCCCTTGTGATATCATTTGGTCATCTGTATTATCTGATGGCCATCTATGTTACCGTAGGTGGGCAAGTTTGCTATGTGTGACTACATTGACTCTCTCATTTTTTGCATGCAGCACACACATGTTCATAGGTTACTTTGGGCGAACTTACAGCTCTCCCATTAGTATGCGGTTTTATACCCAGTGTCTGTGACCCTCTTTCCCTGTTAGTCGTGTATATGTGAGGGTGGCTGGTATTGGTCCCGTACACGGGCCCCCCCCCCCCTTTACCTTGTGCCTTTGTGTTATATTTATTGTTATTGAATTGTGTATTTAATAAACTACATGTATTTTATATGTGGGCTCTCTTATTCCTTACAGGGTTATTGGTCTTTTCTCTCCAGTATACCTTTGCCGCGTTCGGTTTTAAGTTTTAAAGTGGTTTTCCACTTAAAAAATCAACTACCAAAGTTATTCAACGAAGTCACGTGCAACTTCACGAATAACTGACTTTGGATCTCCGTACATTACTAATCCAAAGTTTTGAACGAAGCGACTTTGCTCCTCGCTATTAGTGATGAGTGGGAGGTGCCATATTTGATTTCGCGATATTTCACAAATATTCGATTGAATATTTGTCTTATATTCGTCGAAATCGAATATTCGTCATTATTCTATTTATCGCGAATAATATGCGATTTCATTATTTGCGTATTGCGATTTTCTTTTAACAGCATAAGGCAACTTTCCTATTGGTTGGCTATATAGAATATTCATATTTTTTTTGCAATCTGTACAGTTGTTCGCATACTCCTCCCCGACAAGCATCCCCGTCACCATGGGAACGCCTGTGGATTTCCCTGAGATCGTGAAAACTCAGATCCAATGGTATATTCTAACCCACAGGCGTTCCCATGGTGACAGGGACGCTTGTTGGGGAGGAGTATGCGAACGACCGTACAGATTGAAAAAAATAATTAAAAGATGAATATTCTAAATAACAAATATTCGCTATATATGAGTTTTTTAGAATATTCGTAATAATTGTCATATTCTAAAACACGAAGTTATAGCAATATAGCGAATATTCATGAAATACACATATAGACTGCAATTTAGCTAATGTAGTGCTATAGTATTTTTTTTAATAGTGTCAATTTTTTCCAAATCTGAACTTCAGAAGAGACAAAAAAATTAGACTATAAAAAAAGATTATAGCACTATATTAGCTAAATTGCAGTCTATATGTGTATTTTACGAATATTCGCTATATTGCTATATATTCTTGTTTTAGAATATTACGAATATTCTTTAAAGCGAAGTTATAGCAAATATTTGTAAAATACACAGACTGCAATTTAGCTAATATAGTGCTATAATTTTTTTTTTTATAGTCTCATTTTTTTTAATCTCTTCTGAAGCTCAGATTTGGAAAAAATGTACACTATTAAAAAAAAATACTATAGCACTACATTAGCTAAATTGCAGTCTTTATGTGTATTTCATGAATATTCGCTATATTGCTATAACTTCGTGTTTTAGAATATGACGAATATGACAAATATAAAAAAAAAAACTAATATATAGCAATATAGCGAGTATTCGTTATTTAGAATATTCTTCTTTTTTTTCTTCCAATCTGTACGCATACTCCTCCCCAACAAGCGTAGAATATACCATCGGATCTGAGTTTTCACAATCTCAGGGAAAACACAGATCTGATGGTATTTTCTAACCCACAGGTGTTCTCATGGTGACGGGGGCGCTTGTCGGGGAGGAGTATGCGAACGACCGTACAGATTGAAAAAAAAAAAGACTAATATTCTAAATAACAAATATATTCCCTATATTGCTATATATTTGTTTATTAGAATATTCGTCATTTTATTTTCCATATGAAAACATGATTCCTTTCTGCTTAAGTTGCTTGTGGGCCAATGACTCATTGACCCACACGAAAGAAGCAGGGAGGAATCATGTTTTCAGATGTTAAAAAATGACGAATATTCGATATAGCGAATATATAGCACTATATTCGTAATATTAGCGAATTTGCGAAGTTGCAATATTCGAGATTAATATTTGCTATTTGAATATTCGCGCTTAACACTACTCGCTATTAATAATCTCTAATCTAATAACTAACCCCTTCACTAATGATAGGGAAATCTAAAGGTTGGTGTGGGAAAAAAGAAAAGTTATTGGCTAAGTAGCCGCACTCTATTCTTTGTATAATAAAGGTCCCTTTAGATGGTACGATACAGCAGGCGATTGTCGGGAAGGAAGCGCTAATGCCATCGCTCGTGGCATACAGACTCGTTTGCCATCAGCATGATCTCCTGCTGACAAACGACAATCTTTGCAACCACATGAATGATACGATTACCCGATGAACAAGCGTTTTGCTCGTTCATCAGGTAATCGGCGGCACCCTTAGACCACCTGATAATCGCTAACAAGCATTCCTGTGAATGCTCATCAGCGATTATCTGGCGGATTTTCGGCCAGTGTAAAGGGCCCTTAAGACTAGACAGAGGTTCCACATAGATGGAGAGCAAAGAAAATGCATAATGTAGCTAGTGAACACAATAATATATCAGCCTTACCAAAGCAATGCATATCTAATGATATGTAAGAAAACTGGATCCAAGTTTGGATCCCGTGCTCTCAAAATTGCTTTAAAAAAGCTGAGAATGTTTTTTATTGGTTAGGAATAATCTGTAAGAACTGAACTATGGTCCCTAACCAAGGTAATAAAGGCTACAACACAGGGCCACCTACTGGCGGGTAAAATATTTATGAAAAAAGTGACCAGTAGGTTAGCAGGTCTAAATAACACACATACCTATGCAAGAAAGATCACAGAGGTAGTACATTTAAATAAATATAAATATATTGTGGGGTTTGCTCTGGTAGATAGGGTAAGCGGGCGCAGTACAGAGGCAAAACACAAGTTCTTAACTCAAAACTTCAGTGTTTATTCACATTTGAGGCAATTGCACAAAACAGCACGTAACTTTGCAGTCTTGGTGTTAATTCACACACCGTGGAAAGTTCATATAACACAAGTCACCTTGCTGGCAGTTCTGCCTCCAGTAGTCCACAGCAGGCCTTAGGGGTCCTGTTTCCCCAGCATGTGGCTCTCAGCCCTCAAGCATGGCACAAAGCCTCAGGTCCCCCAAACAGAGGCATCTCTGCTGAGCCCAGCTGCCAAAACCCAGACCGGCACTTAAACTTTGGTCCAGTATTTGACCTCACCTAGCCGCACATACTGGGAGGAAAATACCTGCCTTGCCAGACACAACCCCTCACTGTGTCACAATATATATATTGTGGGGATTTTCTCTGGTAGACAGGCTTGCGGACGCAGTATAGAGGCAACGAAAACGTCTTTAACTTAAACAGTTCAGTGTTTTATTCACACATAAGGAAAGTGACAGCAAAAAGTCAGTTTCAAGGAAAAAAATGGCACCTGGAGTCTGGTGTTTTTTCACACCAGGCAGCAACAAATAAGTCCTATGGTGAAACCAAAGTCCACGTGCTTTCATCCAAAAATGATAGCAGGCTTTAATCCTGGCCCAAGCTCTCAGACCCCAACACAAAGACTGGCAAAGCTCCGCTGTCAGATTGAGGATAATCCACACCCAGCTGAGACTGCTGGCTGGGTTTTATATCCCTAAGCAAAACCCGACCTGGAACGTGGGGAACAGCCACCCACCCTGCACTTTGGCTGCTCCCAGTAAGAGCCGGCCTGGATCAGCTTTACAGCCACACTAAATAATCAATAGTGTCAGTCAGCACTAGCTGCCGCTGACACTTAAAATTACCGGCTCTTACCTAACCGAGGCCAGGAACCTCGGTGACACATATCTTCAGTCAATGATGACCCCTTGCGCTTTCCTACAATAAATATATATATATATATATATATATATATATTGCACAAAGAAAAACAGCAGCACTTGTTGGTGAAATCAGGTGCAAAATCCTCAGACCATGGGCACAACGGTCATCAAATGGTATAAATGTGGATATTTTGACACCAGTATGTATGCTTGAGAAAGGCTGCAATGAGCAGTTGAAACGTTGCAGAGGGGAATAAAGCAGGTCATTTCACCTTTACATTTGGAGTGCTGCCTCTTTTTTTGGAAAACTATAAATATATATTTGTGTCCATGGCAACGGTCCGTGAAGTGGAGGGAAGGGGCCCGAACAATGGCTGGTGTGTGCCTGGAGCCACGACACGTGGGCAGGCCTAAAAGAGGGCCAAAAAGACACTGAGTAGGGAAAAAACGATATAATTTAATATACATTACAAAGCCAAAGAAGGGAACACTTCACGGGTTTCAGATCCGGAATGTATCGGGAAAAACAGGCAGATCTCCACCTACCCATGTGACGTATGACGCGCGGAGGTGTCCCGGGTTTGGAAGCTGCCGAAGCCGCTCCGATGCGGAAGGAATGTCTGGTTATTGTTTTGGGGTCCACCCCCAACCCTGCGACCAGGGATCTGATGTGGGATATGAACTGCAGCGTGGATAGGGGTTTCCCTTGGAACGGAAGCAAAGGTGATTTGGGGTCTGGAGATAGTATGGTGTTTAAGAGACGTCAGAGCACAAGAACCGGACACCAGGCGTTCTTGGATTCAAAGAAGCAAATCTGTATAGGAGGACCGGTTTGGGACGTCTTGGTGGAAGGAAGGCTTAACACAGGGTGATCCTGGCTCCAGGATAGTTGTTTCCTCTTCAGGAAGGTCGCCATTTGGGAAGATACGGAGAACTCTCCCAGGCGTAGGAAGCCATAGAAGCTCAAATACATTGCGGCCTTGATAGCCAGACTGAAGGAAGGGCCAAAAGGGTTTCCATCTAGGGTTGCTGACAGCTGCCTAAGTTCACCGGAGACCGGCCGTTGGGAAGGGGTTGTGTCCTTACTGCTCTTCTCGATGCCCCTGAGAGTGGCTTTGACGGCTTGAGACGTGAACGCAGAGCGATGTTCTGGATTCTGCAGTACTAAGAAATGTTGCACCCCGGCGAGGTACAAGCGGATGGTGTTGGGTGCCAGCTTGAGGTTGACATGACAATGGGACATGAAAGCCATGATATAGGGTGTGAAAGCTGTATCCCGTTGGAGATGATCTATGGTAAATTTTGAAAACAGATGCCAACCGGTGCGGTAATTGCGGGCCGTGTTGACGGAGAGGGATTGGTGCATGAGGTCCTTGGCAGTTGCCAGCAGTGACCTTAATCCAACATTAGATCGCTGAATCTGGGAATCCATGCCCCGGTCTGGTCGGCTTCTGGACATGCCTGAAAAAAAGTGTGAAAATTGAATCGAGATAGTGCATCGGCCGCCGTGTTACTAATACCTGGAATATGGGAACATGAAAAATGGAAGTTGTTAATCATGGACAGCCAGACCAGTTTGCGCAGAAGGGACATGATTTTTGCAGACTTGGCTTGACCCTTGGTAATGATATCCACCAAGTCTTGACTGTCTGAAATAAACATGACACTGGAATTGGCCCAAAGGTGACCCCAGACCATGGCAGCTGCCACTATGGGATAAAATTCCAGAAATGGAGAAGAACTGAGGGCCTGAGGGTCAGTACTGACCTGAGGCGGCCATGGCCTAGCTAACCAGTGGGACCCGAAGATAGCTGCGAACCCCCGGGAAGCCGCGACATCGGAAAACACCCTAGCAGAGGAATGGGTCCAGGATGGGACGAACAGGCTAACCCCATTCCATGCAGAAAGAAAGTTGTCCCACATGCGTAAGTCCGCCATGGCTGCCCTGTCTAGGTGGACAATGCTGTTGGGTTCTGGGGCTGCAGGGAGGAGCGAGAGCAGACGTGAAATGAAGGCCCTACCCTGGGGCATCACCCTTAAGGCGAAATTTAACCTACCCAGAATGGACTGTAATTCAACTTTGGTCACCTGGGAAGAAGCTAGAGCCCCTGAAACGACTTCTCGGATTTGGATCAACTTGACTTCTGGTAGCCTGGCTTCCATCCTGTCGGAATCCAGGACAATACCCAGGAAGGTGATGGAGGTGGCCGGACCAGAGGTCTTGCCCTGCGATATGGAAATGCGTAGGGAGGAAAAGAGCTCCTGGAGGGAAAGAAGCCCTGACGGATGGCATTGCGGTTGTTCTATTAGGAGAAAGTCGTCCAGGTAGTGGATGACCGCTGGGGTGCTGCCGTGTTGGATCAGAATCCAGTGTAGAGCCTGAGCCAGTTGGTCGAACAACCAAGGGCTGCGTTTAGAGCCGAATGTCAACCGATTGGCAAAATAAAACCTGCTCTCCCATTGTATGCCATAGAATTGCCATAAATGTGGGGCGATTGGAAGTAGCTTGAATGCGTCTGCGATGTCAGTTTTGGACAACCAGGCGCCTTTCCCAGCCCTAAGGATGAGAGCAATGGCCTCATCAATGGACGCATATCTCATGGCAAACTCTTCAGTTGGAATTAAAGAATTGATGCTGGGGATGACGGAATCATGAGGGGCTGAGAGGTCGTAGATCAAGCGTTTTTTATTGGAATCCTTTTTTGATACAACTCCTATGGGGCTGATCCGCCAACGAGAGAATGGAATCAGGTTGAAAGGGCCCAGAAGGAACCCTTTCTCAACCTCCGAGTTCAGGAGCTCCTGAACAGCGGCGGGATCCGACCTGGCTGACTGAAGATTGTCGCACACCCAGTTAGAGTGGGGGAGTGCCACCATCCCAGTGTCAAAGCCAAAGCAGAGGCCGGAAATCAAGGAGTCCAAAAATCCCGGAACCGGATGTTCCCGTAACAAAAAGGCCAGAAGATCAATGTTACAATCGGCTAATCATGGCTGTTTGGAAAACCTCTTTGGACACGTGGACCTGGGGTGAGCCCTGAAGCAGATGGTGCAGATGTGCAGGGCCCTGCAGCCACTGAAGCGACAAGTGCCAAAGTTAAAGTTATTACAGACTTGGCTGTTGCCAAGATAGACAATGGGTCTGCCTAACTTGTCTGTGGAGGAGGGGCTGCGGGAGACCCCAGAGCGGCCTGGTGTGACCCTGTCTGGTTGAGCCGTGGCCGCTTGAGGACACCACTCTGTCGAATGGAAGAACGACTGACAAGTCGAACAGGAGGGAGCCCGGAGCTCGGCGAAATGCCGGCAGAATAACTCCATATCCAGAGTGGCCCAGTTAACGGAGAACTGAAACTGAGTCAGCGCGGCGGCGGCCTTGGCTGAAAAGGAGCGGCGGTAATCATAGAAGGCCGTACCGCCATACTTGTGCCCAAGATCAGTGACTCTGTATAGATACGTATCCAGCTCCTCCCTTCGAGATGGGTAGGCGGAGCAGATTACGTTTCTATACAGGCTAAAGGCCAAAACGAACTCTGGGACGGAGAGCTTGCGGTTAAGACAGGCATCCTTGGCCCGAAGGACCACCGACATTTCCCCGCAGTCGAAGGTCTTGTTGTCGGCGACATCATGGGATGCTATCAGAATGGAAGCGAGATTCACATCCTTTCCTGCCAAGATGTCTTTCCTGATATTGTCCGGCACGAAGTGTGCTGGTGCCACCACAGGAGCTGCTGGAGCCGTACCTGGAGCCGGAAGCTGATACAGAGAGGGGTCGGTGAGTGGGACCACCGCCTGGGATGACGACAGTGTTCTGGATTCCAAATCCACCACCCTGGCCCTGATGTCAGCCACGGAAGAGGCGAGAGAATCCATGGTGGCCTGCAACTGCACCAGAGATTGCTGAATGGATGGGGATGAATCTTCCCCTTCTGGAGGACCGGGTTCCGACATCCACAGCCTGTATAGTTCGGCTTTTCTTGCTGACACCGGGTGCCTGATGCCCCTTCTGTTTAATTCCGCGACGAGCCTTGGTACAGTCCATCTCCTGAGGGATTCTGGGCCGCCTTGGCCAGAGACCGAGGTACCCGGGAGGGACAATGCGTCGTCCACGTCAGACACTTTTGACATGGCTCCGAGGACTTGAAGAGATCGTACGTAAGACCTGGAATTAAAGACAAAATATGGCAGCTGGAGAGGTCATGAGGACCGTGTTCCGTATTTACTAAGCCCATGAGTAATCGTAATTGAGAACGTATCTGTGTTAGCGGATTCGATACCCTTGCCTTACCGCTTGAGGCTTGACGGAAGCGACCCGACTGGCCCTGGGGACTGGAAAAGTTAGGAGCTGACGTGAGTGAGTTGCGGGGCAGGAGCTAACAACCAATGGTGTTGTTGATGGACGAGAGGATGGATGCACTGACGTGCTAGTTTGACATGAGAAACAGGGTGACGTGGATGAGTAAGGCGAGAAACCCAGAGAGGCTCGTGTGAGCCGAGCGGACCACAGCTGGGGAGGAAACTAAGGAACGGAAGGGTGTCTAGTGTACCAGAAGGAGGAGTCATGGTTACTGCAGCGAGAAGGAGGCCTGGACGTTCCAGGCTGAGAAGCGAGGAGTGACCTGAACGCTTCAGGTTGGGGATGTGAGTAAAGTTACCTGAACGCTTCAGGCTAAGAAGGACAGGGAAGTCACCTGAACGTTTCAGGCTAAATGATAGCAATATCGGCTGAATGCTACGGGCTAAGGAGGACAGGGACGAGACCTGAACGCTTCAGGCTGAGAAGGACAGGGAAGACACCTGAACGCTTCAGGCTAAGGTGGACAGGGAAGATGCCTGAACGCTTCAGGCTAAGGTGGACAGGGAAGACGCCTGAACGCTTCAGGCTAAGGTGGACAGGGAAGACGCCTGAACGCTTCAGTCTAAGGTGGACAGGGAAGACACCTAAACGCTTCAGGCTAAGATGGACAGAGAAGACACCTGAACGCTTCAGGCTAAGATGGACAGAGAAGACACCTGAACGCTTCAGGCTAAGAAGGACAGAGAAGACACCTGAACGCTTCAGGTTAAGACGGACATAAACATCACCTGAACGCCTCAGGTGAGGTAGGACACAGTGCTAGCGGGTGGAACTGCGGAAATGCGGAGTGCAGCACTGAAATACCTACCTGAAAAGACCCTCAAGCCTAAGAATTCCCTCGGCTGACTGGCAGGGACCTTCAGAAGAGCCTGTGGGAATTTTTTTTTTTTTTTTTTTTAGCAAAAGGCGTATGAACCCAGCCCAATACCTAAACCTGAGATGTCAGGAGGTCAAGAACACGGTACGGCGGAGACCACGAACGCTACGGAAACCTGAGAAAAGGACACAAATGTAAGGATTTGACTTGAGTGAGACCAGGGGCTTGCTGGACTCGGAGGAATGTGGAGCCTTGCGGCAAGGTATGGGCGCTGGGGACCAGCCGGAAGGTGTGAGGTGCGGAAGCAGCATGGGCCGGTACCACCCGTGATAGCCAGGATCAACAGTGCGCAGGATTGCGTCATGGTGAGCGGCTGGCAGGAGCATAAATGGGCTCCAGGACCCGCCGGTCAGTATCTGAGTGGGAACAGAACCGTGGATACCTGTGCCATGAACATGAGAGACCTGACAACATGATGGATGGCATTCATGATGTGAGGTGACTACAATATGCGCTGACAGTGTGGACAGTGAACCTGGTGTGACCAGAGTGGCACTCAGTTGATGCGTGGTACTGAAAATAAATGAATGTAATTAACTGCTTGTTAAAAGGGTGGTACGGATGGTACAGGGGATCCTGTGGGGCGTGTGGGAAAGTGAAGACCAGTTGGCGCAGTGCTGCCCCACACCCAGACACAGTGTGGGGCATGAAGATGCGATGCCGGGGGGGAGGAACTGCGTAGACGGTGCATGCTGAGGTGCGGGCCCCCCCCAGTGGAGGCGGGCGCACTATGCGTGATGACAGCTGTGGGGTTCCGGGATGCAGGCGGCGAACATGCGCGCGTCCTCTCGCGAGAGGACGGACGCGCAGCGCAGGAGCAGAGGACCGGCCTGCGGTGGAGGGAGCGCAGATGCTCGGGCACCAGGAGGGGGTAAGGAGGATCGGACGTGAGGGAGGACGAGGGGAGAGTCGAGGGGCGCATGGGGTGGCGTGCGCCACAACTTACCTGAGAGGCGCGATTACCGGAAGTGACGTAAGCCGCCGAGGAGTTCGCGATGACGAGCGTGGCGAGGAGAGTCCAGGCGTGGGGTTTAAGAGGAGTGACCTGGCATTTTCCCTGCAGTTTATAGGCTTCTTTATAAAACTTCAAAAACAAGAGAAAAGAGAAAAACCCATGTACAAAATTGATTCCAAAAACACAGAAAAAACACCATAAAAATGCAAGAAACTAATAGGGAAGGGGGATTTATCATGAGGGGAATATTTGAAGTCAGTTTTGCTTGAGTCTGTGTTGGAGTACTTTGTGCCACATTTATCAAAGTCACAGGTTGTTTGATAAATTTGGCTTGTCCTTAAACCTAAATCTTCTGTCTAGAAAAGCTATTCCAGTTTTCCTTCTCCACCCTCCTCCTGGAGTGAGGCTGCAACTTGTTTGCAACTTTTTAAAAAAAAGTTGCAATGATAAATCTGGAGTGAAACTCATTAACATAGCTAACCACAACCACTTTTCCACCAATTTTACAAAACTGGAGTGAGTGGTGTACAAATGCAAAAAAGTGAGTTTAAAAAGTCGCAAATTTATGCACAATTGTATACATTTTGCACAAGCGAGTGCAAAAAAGTAGCAAAAGCCCTAATTTGCCACTTTGTGATGTCAAAATTCTGGAGTGAAGGTACAGTATGATAAATCAGGACCATGGTGTTTACATGTGCTTTAAATGACAGGAAAAACTGTATGTAAAAGAGGCCTAAGGAGTTCCTCCTTAAAGGGGTTGTCTGGGTTCAGAGCTGAACCCGGACATACCTCTATTTTCACCCCGGCAGCCCCCCTGACTTGTGCATCGGAGCAGTTCATGCTCTGATGCTCTCCTTTGCCCTGCGCTAAATCGCGCAGGGCAAAGGTATTTTTTGGAGATCCAGTGGCGTACCGGGGCTCTCCATGGGGCTGCCAGGAAGCCTGGCCCTGATTCCTGCAGGAAGTTTCCAACCGGCAGTGTGTTATGATAAACAAAAGAGCCCTTGCCCTGCGCGATCTAGCACAGGGCAAGGGAGCGCATCGGAGCATAAGATGCTCCGATGCTAGCCTCAGGGGGGCTGCCCGGGTGAAAATAAGGGTATGTCCGGGTTCAGCTCTGAATTACAGGCACAATTAAAATAGTGAGATTGCCAGCTATAGACCCTGCAGGAAGAGACTTCTGCTACACCATACACTTTGCACTCTACAGGCTCTGCCTCGCACCCATACAAACACAACATTGCAGGCCCCTCCAACTACCATAAGGCAAGAGCCCTAACATCAGGGTATGCCCCGAGGGAAGAAAGGATGCACCCTCCCTTCACTGCACAGCCCTGGGAAGCAACGGTGTGAGGAAAGCCACTATGATTGACAGTAACAGCCAAGCCTTTACCCCTCCCATCCTCCTCTCTGGATGCTCCTGGGCTTGCTGTACATGTGGTTAGGGTTAAAGGGAGTTTGTCACCTCCATATGGCCATATACAGCGCTTACCCTATGGTACACCTATACATGAATGTTATGGTACCTTTGTCTTTGTCTTTAGACTTGCAGATGCTGGAAAAACGAACTTTGATTGATATACAAATGAGCACTCGCGAGTGCCCAGGGGCGGCATTCACTGTGTTGGTGCCCAGACTGCCCTTCCTTTTTTTATTGTTCCCCCGCCCCAGCCTCTGCATATGCCCGACCCCCTATTCCTTTGCATCATCCTAAGGTCCGGCCGAGATCCCGAGATTAGGATGACGCAAGGTAATAGGAGGGCGGGCATATGCAGAGGCTGGGGTCGGGGAACAATGAAAAAGGGCAGGGCAGCCTGGGCACCAACACAGTGAACGCCGCCCCTGGGCACTTACGAGTGCTCATTTGCATATCAATCAAAGTTCGATTTTCCAGCTTCTGCAGGTCTAAAGACAAAGACAAAGGTACCATAACATTTATGTATAGGTGTGCTACAGAGCCATGTAAGCACTGTATATGGCCATATGGAGGTGACAGACTCCATTTAATTGCTTCTTGCGCCCGCCACACTTCTGAGACAGACTGGACATTCAATAAATGACTGCAGCCCATAGTTGGAAACTGCAGAAATATAGAGAAAGGATTTGCATGCCTTTGATTACTTGGGAAGATTGCATATTATATCTAGAAAGAGACTTAGAGGGAAATATTATACTGCCTACCCCTTATAGAGAGCCTTCTGGAAAATGTATGCCCCATGAAAAACCTGAAAACTGTGCCCATTGCTTATATCTGTACTGCAATCCTCATCACCTGTTCAGTAAAAAGAGACTTTGTTTATTATAACCAATCGAGTCTAATGATTGGATCTGCCGGCCCTGAACCTGTTCTTCTGGTTTGCACCCCGCTACCCATCCAACACCAAGCCACCACCACCAGGCAAAAGCCCTAATCACAGAGTGTGCACGGAGAGGAAAAAATGGTGCATCCCTTCATTACCTGCCTGTATGGCCTGGGAGAGCTGGGATGAGCCACTGTGAGGACTACGACCACCTTCATCGCCTCAACCACCACTTCCATCCTCTCCACTCCCCGAGCCTCTGCCCTGAAGCCTAAGGTTCTAAACTGCTAGGCAAATGTAGTTTTACAAATTTTACAAAATATATTTACTTATATACAGATTTATTTAAAAAATGTATACGATAACAAAGAACATGCTCTGCACACAATAGCAAACCCTAGGAAAGAAAATGATGCATTCTATGGAGCTTTATACCTGTAGACACATAATATCTCAAGGGAGAAAAAAACTACATGAAGTCTAGCACAGAGAAGCACACAGGATTTTGACTCCCAATGAGATAAATTTTAATATCATGTCTCTGATATATAGATGATCATTTGTTTCTGCTGCTTTTCCCTAAAGAGATAATTAACCATATCTTTACATAACTACAAAGGAAAACACCAGACAAGCATCAACTCCATATGACTGGTTAATGACAGTGAGTAATAAGCCAGGGCCACTCCATACATCATGTCATTTGCAATTTATTATGTTGTCTATTATCTGGCATCAGGGAGGGAAAGGAATAAATAGATATATTACATGTAATGGATTGTCCACAGTGGAGGACAGAAAACAAGACTACATTATGTTAGTTTACATTTGAGAAGTCACCACACTATAAATTCACCTATGGCATAACTGTAACGTATGATGAGTATCTCTACAATACTGTACGCCTCTGGATTTCCTCCATTTCCTCTCTTTTTAAATAACATTTTTGTAGTTTTCTCATTTGTATCCACAAAATTTAAATTTCTCTTGAGCAAACATTATTAAAATGCTTGAATAACCCCCCCCCCCCCCCCCCCCCGAAAGTAAATTTCACAAGAAAGTAGGGTTATTTTACTCTATTTAAGTTTTTTTGTGTAATTTGTTTTTTATTTTTCTATTGCAAAAATTCTCTAAAAATAATAATATTATTTAATGATAATAATATTTGCATATCAGGAAATAATTAAAGTAGCATTCCTACCATAATAATAAGGTTTTATATTACTAAACATTGTGAAAAAATATCAGGTAGGCCATTGAAATGATCAAATGTGTAGCATTTTTTTAGTACCCCCCCCCCCCCAAATACTTCTCATCCTACCAGTGATTGTACATTGTTTCCCTTAGTTCTATGCAGTTTCAGGCAGTACCAGCATGCACAGTATCTCACCATTATTTGCATAGCAGAGTACAAAAGAGGATGCACAGCAGAGTGATGAAATGCCCATACATGCACCCTATTTTTTTTTTTATTTTTTTTTTGGGGGGGGGGGGGGTTAGCAGTGCTGTTATCACACGAAAACCTCCTCTTTATGCAGCCTGGTCTGTGACAAACATGTCCACCATTGCTTGATCCACATGCGTGCTGACAGTCATTAATATGCACATCACACCTCTGAAATGCATTGTACAGTCTTGCATTTGAAATAAGTTCATATCACAGTTTAGCTTCCCGTTCTTCTGATCTGTCAGAAGAAGAGAATAAAAAACAGGATCCTGTAAAAAAAAAACGGATCTTGTTGCATCAGTTATGCATAGGATTGCATAGGATATTCGTTTTTTTGCAGGATCCTGTAAAAAAAAAAAAAAAAAAGGATCCTGTTGCATCAGTTGTCATTAGTGTTGATGGCGAATATTCTAATCGTGAATTTTTATCGCGAATATTGGCACTTCGAGAATTCGCGAAGATGTAGAATATAGTGCTATATATTCGTAATCACGAATATTCTAGATTTTTTTTCATCAGTAACTTCCCTTCTTACTTGTGGGCCAATGATAAGGCTGCAATGTATTTGTCAGAGCTTAGCAACATCCCTAGCAACCAATAGGAAAGTTGTCTACCCCTTTACTATATAAGAACCTCCCCAGCAGCCATTTTCTGCAGTTTTTCTGCAGTTCTGAGAGAGAGCAGTGTCATTGCTGTGCTCTGTGCTTTCATCTGGATCCTATTCCTTATCCAATTACATTAGAGAGATAGTTAGATAGCTTATATATAATACAGATAGTTAGTGGGAGATAGTCAGTGTAGGTTAGATAGTGATATAGTGTAGCTGATTCCAGTGCAAGGTGTTAGGTAGTGTGATAGGAATTACAGTTTCTCTGCTGTCCATACATACATGCTACAGACATAGTGCTGTGATGTCACAACAATACTAAGTGCACCAATCAGTAATATCTACTCAGACTTGATAAAATGTGAAGCTGCATGTATTGCTCAAAAAATATGCGCATCATTAGTGCAGATTTGCGCAATCGTGAAAATAATGACTGGAGATCACAAATTCTAAAATTCGCAAATTTATTGTGAATATTATGCAAAAAATCCATTTTTTTTATACAGGGAAAAAAGTACTGCATGCAGGAAATTGCTCAAACGGGTGACAACTGATGCAACACCATCAGTTTTTTTACAGGATCCTGTTTTTTTTTCCTCTCTCTTCTTCTGATGGATCAGAAGAACGGAATGCTATGCTAAACGTTGAAGTGAATGCACCCTTAACACTAAGTAGCAGAGGATATCTCACAGGTTTACCTGTAGCTACAGGATCGCAGATCCACACACAATGCTTTACTGAGCTGTGCTTGCCACACAGCTCTGATGAGAAGATATAGTTACTGCCTGCATTTCCTCACTTTTCTAGGATTCCACACTGTGAAGCACCTCCAGTGCTTTTTTAATTTGCATACACACATAATATGGGGATCTGAGGCCAGTGCTTCATATGACACACATGCTTAATATCATTGCACCACCGAGATCCTCTGTAGCACTGCTTAACATGCGATCCTTCTTGGATCCTGCTCACAGCTAGGTAAATTCACTTGTGTCATAGTCCTAAGTAGGTGCCATGACCTGTGCCTGGACATCAACAGGTGTTCAGAAGTGTATGACTGCAGGTGGTATCAGGAAGCTGATTCATGCAAAGCCAGTAAGCCACCACTCCATATGTATTGTGACAGTAGGCTTTGCATTTAAAGAGGTTCTCTGGTAATGATATAAAAATGGCCTCCAGCAACCTATTCTAGAATGTGATAGGACGGTTGTCTCCTTATTGAGTTAGGAGGGTGCACATCGCCACTGGGCTTTACTTTAAATTGCTGAGCTTTGCTGCTAGGCTACTCAGCCTGATGGCGCATCGCATACACAATCACTCCATTACTATATTGTAAAAGAATAGATCTCCAATAGATGGTAATGATGCGATCCTCTGTGTGATATGCCATCAGGCTGAGCATCCTGACAGGAACAGGGAGGAGAGATGCGATCCTATTCCTCATTCCTGTCAGACAGCTAAGGGTACTTTCACACTAGCGTTATTCTTTTCCGGCATAGAGTCCCGTCCTAGGGGCTCAATACTGGAAAAGAACTGATCAGTTTTATCCTAATGCATTCTGAATGGAGAGCAATCCATTCAGGGTGCATCAGGATGTCTTCAGTTCAGTCTTTTTGCCTTTTCAGGACGCAGCATGCTGCTGTTTTATCTCCGTCCAAAATTCCGGAACACTTGCTGGAATGCCGGATCTGGCATTTTTCCCTATTGAAATGCATTAATGCCGGATCCGGCCCAAATCTTCCGGCAAAACGGATCCGGCATTGCGGTCTGCGCAAGCTCAGACCGCTAAAAAAGTGAAAAAAATAAATGCCGGATCCGTTTTTCCAGATGACACTGAAGAGACGGATCTGGCATTTCAATGCATTTGTCATAAGGATCAGTCTGACAAATGCCATCAGTTTGCATAAGTTTTGACGGATCCGGCAGGCAGTTCCGGTGACGGAAATGCCTGCCGGAATCCTCTGCCACAAGTGTGAAAGTACCCTGGCAGCATATCACACACAGGATTGCATCATTACCATCTATTGTAGATTTATTGTTTTACAATATAGTAATGGAATGATTACGCATGAGATGCACCATCAGGCTGAGCAGTCTGACAGCAAATCTCAGCAATGTAAAGTGAAGGCAGATGATGGTGGCACCAAAATACTGCGTAGGGTGGCCCTGCCCCCCATCCCCATAAGCAGCTCTACAAGTGGAGGCAAACAGTCCTAGTCACTTTCTAGGACAGGTTGCAGGAGGCCATTTTTATATAATTCCCAGAGAACCCCTTCAAAGTAAGCAAAGGTATAAATAGGACACTGCACGAATAGGGACCAGAAGGAAATAAATTATGCCGAAAGAACACTACAGCATCAGGAAAAGGAACCCAAAAACATGGAAAAAACAAAGGGCAGAGTCCTGGCGAAGGATCCTGAGCTAGGCAGGTTACATAGAGAATAGGTGATTCACAGTAATATAAGCGTGTGACTGTGGGAGATTGCTAAATGTGAAAGGCTACTGCTGGATATACTCACAGCTCATCATGGGACATTTCTAATACAAATGTGGCATGAATCTGGCAGAATTTGCACCGGAAAACTGGCGTACATGCTTTGCACCACACCAACAAGTGTTTTAGACTTTTTGCATGGCTTTTTGAAAAAAGGTGTGTCCTACTAGAAAGGGGGAGTGGCTTAAGATGCAACAATATGTGTCAAAAATATGGTAAAAGTTTGGCACTAAATTCTAGGCGTAAGTAAGCCAAGTAATAAACTCATAAACTTAGGCTAGACAGTCTAAACGTGCGGCACCAAATGTATCATCCAGCATCAGCCATTGTGATGAATCTGGCACATTCTGAGACCGTCTAGTGTAAGTTTACACTGCCCTCCAGCTGCTGATTGAGTGTTTGCTATATGCACAGTAATATAGAGAAATCTGATAATCAATATGTGAAAGGCGGTAATAGCCAACATCATGAATATCATCGGACTCCTTATTGCACTGGACTCCTTACTGGCTGCAAGCTGCAGAGTTTAACCTAAGTGAAATGAGCGGATCTGTCACTTAACTATGATGTCTCAGACGGTCACAAGAGGGACCTGATGGATTCTCTTTTAGGAATCTTTTTTTTTAAAAGAAATTAGGTTTAATGTTGTCTTGATACGTAAACAAACTGTAAAATGACGTCTGTAGAACTGTGTGCAGATATACTTTAAATTAAAATACAGAATGGCAAGCTGACTGTACAGTATCTGGGTAATAGTGAACACTAAATTATGAAGCTAAGTCTCTTATCTGTACCCGAGTGACAAGAACCATAAAACATTAAAGAGGAAACTCTCATGTCCTATAAACAGAGGTATTTCTTTCATCTTTTCTGCAAGGCTGATGGAACACAGCGCATTTCATCTTATCAATGCTAGGTAACCAAGTACTATTCAATAAACAAGCTTCATGTTTAATTATGGCTTTCTCTTATCTAATTTCCTAAAGAAATTCAGAATAATTGAAGCATTAAAAGAATTAAAATAATTTAATATGTAACCTTTTAAAATTGTAGCAAATTTGAATTAAAAATAAACGTTAAAATAATATACAATTAAATAATTGATTAACCCACAGATGTCTAGGCCCTCTAATGCAAGGTGCACAAAGCACAGACTTGGACTTTAAATCCATACCACAAACATTTTATGGAGCCACGTCACAGTGCAGCATGTTTGACTGCCTACAGCTTCTACCTACTCCATTGTTGTAAATCGGATACAGTAGTCCTGCGTTATTGAGTTGAGGGGTCCTAAAAGACACAGATCATCTCTAACTGTATCATGTCACAATATCTAGGCATTTCCCCTACAGTCTGCTTGCTCTAGCTACAGAGATATACAGTTTTACTACCCACAAAATTTCTATTGAGAGCAAGATCAAACCATCCAACCAGATGATCTTCTGAGGAGCTAAGGCACATGATAATCGACCCTTACACAAAGACCCATCAGATAGTAATCTCATCTGGAGCATTTTCTTGCCCCTAGGGTCTATAGTTTTGTGGCCAGAGGGTGGGTCTTCACCATTATTTAGTTTGGTAGGCGAAAGGAACACCAGTCAGACAATGTTTCTAAGATTTTGCAAGACAGTCGTTAAGAAAAAAATCTATAATATTAAGAATAAAGAACAAAAATTGATAGTTTCAAAAAAGTCTCAAATGGGCACAAAGCCACCATATTTTAGGGTCCCACAATACCTCTGAGGTTCTTCTGAACTGAGCATTTAACCCTATGGTGATCTCAGTTTGGTGCTGTAAAACTATGTGGAGTCCAGGAGTTGTGGTCAAAATACGTTACTTAAAGGGAACCTGTCACCAGTTTTATGGTGTCCTAACTAAGGGCAACATAAATAAGTGACTGATTCTCTTAGCAAGATGCTGGGTCACTTTCTTTAATTGACCCAGTCAATCTGCCAACATCTTGTATTGAAAAGCTCCAGCTAATAATGATGAGTCCTGAATATTCATGAGCTCCTGACTCTTCCTGCATACCTGCTGCTGAATGACAGTTATTTTCCATATGAATCAGCAGCAGGTGGGCAAGGGAGTGGCTATAGCTCTGAATTAAATATACGCTGGACTCACTGACATCACGCTGGACTCAAATCAGCTCATTAGCATGCGGCATGTGGTATCTTTGTGTGTATATTATGAGGTAACCATCTGTCACACCAGTAAGTGAATACATCTAAGGTACTTTTTAGTAGTTAATGATTGTATCTAATTAGTTAGATTATAATCAAATATCCACATGACAGCCACATAACAGTCAACTGAACCTGACATCAAATTTCATGGACAAGCAACTTTTGGATATAGCTTTACCATGTCCTGCATCGGTATTATCGAGGGATACATTAGTGAGGCAGAATTTAGATTGTCTTAATAAAATGTTTTTTTTATTTTTATGAATGAGCCCCAGTTAGTAGGTGGTCTCTCTCTTTATCTTTTAGACATTAGTACAAGTGCATTGGCCTTTCTTACTATTTTCTAGTTTGGTCCAGTTCAGTTTATGAGACTAGTGCTTGTTAACAACTACATATGAAGCAATACTACTTTCAAAGCAGCCCGTCATAAAAATTGAGAATCTGGGACAAGTTTACTCTTGTGTTACGAAAGACTTGGCTCATAGAGCAGAAATCATTATATTTTTCTTCTTTCGAGCCTCTTTCCTCCTACTGTGTTCTTCTATTTTCTCCTTTGCTCATACTGACGAGTCCAGGGACTTTAAACATGGCACTCTCATAGGATGTCAGACAGTTTGTAAAATGTCTGATCTGTTTGACCTGTGCCAGTCAACTGTAAGTGCTATTAATGGAATGTGACAGCATCTAGGAGCAAGACTAGTGCAGACACAAAGTGGTTGACCACAGAAACTGACTAGGGATTCAAAGTGCTGAAGCACGGGGCAAGGAAAAATCACTGATCAATACCAAACTGTCTTTGGAAGTGATGAGTACAAAAACTGTGTGTGAGGAACTTCATGAAATGGATTTCTATGGTTAAGGCAAGCACACAAGATCACCTTGCACAATGCCAGGCATCGACTGTAGTGGTATAAACCGTGCTACCTGTCAAACCACACCGCCTGTCAATTACTTAGATGCCACAGTCACTATTGACCGCAGTAGCTAAGGGGTTTGATGAACTGGAATGAATTTAGCTCTAAACCTAGTCTTTGCAGCAGACTGTCATCTGGGTGTTACAGCTGACACAGATGTAGCTCCAGAGCCTGTGCCATGACGATTCTCTTCTTAGTGGCTGCAGATTTTCAGAATGTTATATTTGAATACTATTTCTATGCAGGAGATTTGAAGCTCTGACTGCTAAAAAGATACATTAGGACATTAGCCAGAACAGAATTTTGTACCTATTTAGATGAATATAACAATATGGAGTCTATAGGTGGACATTCAGATGAAAGACTTTTTCCAGGATACTGAGGCAAATAAATTGACAACTAGGTTGATTGGACAGTGCAAAGTGTAGGAACACATGCCATTGACAGTGCAAACACCCATTTTAATTAAGCATTACATTTCCAAGAGGAATATGGGGTGTAATCTGTTTCCCAAATTTGTACATTGTCAGGAGCACTTTAGCATCATAAGTGGATTGTATTTTACATATTTATGCAGTTATATATTGTTTTTGTAGAGCAGTTTAAAAGTAAATACCTCCTACATCATGTGCATCATCCATATCTGAAGACCTCTGGGAGACCTTGTTATTGGAAATCTTTATATATGATTCAATTTCATGACATAACTCTTCTTGAGTTTTTAACTCCATTTCTTCATCACCTATGAGCTACAGAGGGAGACAAAGATATTAGATTTAAAAAGTATTTAAAGAGGGCCTGTCACCTCTCATGACATGTCGTTCTTAGCAACAATTTGCATTCCACTTGCAAAAAAAACCTGGAGCATCTTTTTGACTCTATGTTTCTCTGTTACTCTTTCTAGTTTATAAATGAATTGCCTGCAGGTCCAGCTGGGTGTTGCCAGTTTGGGGGGAAGGGGGTATCCCTGCACAGTCTGACTTTGTCCAATCAGTGCTGCCAGCGTCAGACTGTGCAGGGGGCACCCAGTTGCACCTGCTGGCAATTCATAAATGTCTAGAAGAAATAACAGAGGAGTGGCATACCATACATCGCGGGTGACGCTAGGGAGTCCCCATCGCAGCCTGCTATTGGCTGCTCCTCCTGTCGCCAGATGTTTTGATCCACGCAACGGGATAATGCAGCTGTGGCCATGAGGGTATCAGGAGCAATGCGGGTGCCGGCGAGCAGGGTAAGTATAACCTATATGAGGGGCCCGGGCATTAGGGTCATTATAGGGGTGGATAACCCTTTGAATCTAATGTGTATGGCCACATTTAGACACTATGTGATAAAGGTTTGTGGCTTTAAGCTATATTTAGATGGCCCCACTGAGCAGGAAATTATCGGGATGGGACCGTTCCTTCCAGATAATTGCCTGCTTGTCAGTGGAAGTGAAGAGCTGCATTTAGGGTACTTTCACACTTGCGTTTTTCTTTTCCGGCATAGAGTTCCGTCACAGGGGCTCCTACCGGAAAATAACTGATCAGGCATATCCCCATGCATTCTGAATGGAGAGTAATCCGTTCAGTTTGCATCAGGATGTCTTCAGTTCAGTCGTTTTGACTGATCAGGCAAAAGAGAAAACCGTAGCATGCTACGGTTTTATCTCCGGCAAAAAAAACTGAAGAATTGCCTGAATGCCGGATCCGGCATTTTTTTCCATAGGAATGTATTAGTGCCAAAATACCGGAATGCCGGATCCGTCCTTCCGGTCTTCCAGACCTTTAAAAATGAAAAAAAAAAAAAAAGGATCCGTTTTGCCTGATGACACCGGAAAAACGGATACGGTATTGCAATGCATTTTTCTGACTGATCAGGCATTTTTCAGACTGATCAGGATCCTGATCAGTCTGAAAAATGCCTGATCAGTCAGAAAAAAATGACATCCGTTTGCATACAGTTTGCCTGCCGGAATCAAACAACGCAAGTGTGAAAGTACCCTTACATGCATCAATCACCTCCACAGTATGGGGATGAATGATCACTACTGCTATCGCTCATCCTCATACAGCTGCATTATTTCTCAACAGCAGACTACTGTTCATACAGGAAGATCTGCAGTACAGGAACAAAAATTTTGATGTCCACATGAAAGATCAGTTCTCCTGATGAACAAGTATGTTGCTAGTTCATTGGGTGATCTGCAACACCTTTACATGGGTCGATTATCTGGAACAAATGTTCGTACAACTGTTCGTTCCTGATAACCGGCCTGTAAATCTGGTCATGTAAATCCAGCATTAGTTTATGGTATTAGTTTGTTGTAAATATCCAGTAAAGAAGGGGTGGCTGACAGCCAAAAAAATCCTTCAGTATCATACAGCATGTCCAGCATTAGACATGAATACATGTAGTTCACTGCACGCTTACCTTGTCCATACAGTAAGTGTAAGGAAATTATAGTGTCATGGTAGCTGCAGTCCCTGAGGTCGGTGTATCTCATACTGAACTGACTATGGTATATGTAAATGAACAGTACTATCCTGGTAGCCAAGGTCCCTGAGTTCTGCCTTCAGTTACCAAGTTACTGAAATGGTTGTTACTACTTTATAAGGCTTTTTCCACAATCAGCATTAATCATCTCCCATCTGTAGGAGGAGGAATCTGTACAGAATGGCAGTCACGCATGCGCTCTAATACTGTATAACACTTTATAAGCTGTGGTGTACCTTCAATGGAGGCAGATCATGCGACTCCTAAGGAGACTGCTGAAAGTGGGCAACAACGCTGAACTCCTTCTTTTTGCAACATGAAAACACTGCATTTTCATGGAGCTGCCATAGGGGGAGCTCATGGTAAAGAGATTATTACAGCTTCTATTGCAGTCAATGGCACCTGTATAAATTCCTATGCACTGAGCTCCCCCTAGCGGTAGCTGAACGCAGCCAGTTTTGTGATATACTACCTGAAGGGAAGCAGTGATTTAGAGCTGTATGGAGGAGATTTATAGATGTATTTATGCCAGTTATCTGGCATTTATATTCATAGTGACAGGTTCTATTTAAGGGTCCATTCACACGTCAGTAAGTGTTTTGCGGATCCGCAAAACACTGACACTGGCCATATGCACATGGCTGGCACTATAAAAGAAATTGCCTATTCTTGTTTGCTATTGCAGACAAGAATAAGACATGTTCTATTTTTTTGCAGAACCGCGGAACGGAAGTTCAGGGCTGCGGAACGGAAGTGCGGATGCAGACAGCACACTGAGTGCTGTCCGCATCTTTTCCGGTCCCATTGAAAATGAACGGGTCCACACCCGTTACGCATAATTGCGGAACGGATCCGGAACATTCATACGGACGTCTGAATGTAGCCTAAAGGAAAGAAAATGAAAATATATAAAAAATCTGAGACCTAAGAGCTGTATTACACCAGCCGAGGGTCAGCCAGATCACCATTAACAAGTGTTCGAAGCAACGTTCTTTAGCGTTGATCTGTAAAGGTGCTGCCGTTCGTTGGGTGATCACATCTATTATGAATTGAAAAAAAATATAAATTTGCTGGAGGCAGATCATGCTGTCTAATCACACTCTGTTCCTGGCAAATAATCACTGTATATGGGGATAAGTGATGGCATTAGTGATCACTCCTTCCCATACTGTGGAGGATATAGCTGCATGTAAATGTCTCCTCCACTGATGTGCAGGCAATTGTCGGGAAGGAACGCTTCCATCTAGTAGTTTTAGAAAGTGCTTCAGCTTCAAGTTTGAACAAATATAGAGCAATATTGATGGCTGTTGCCACCATGGGTAATGGTTTACATATGGTATTATTTTGTGATATTCTCATTGTCCCTGCCCACATCGCTTATGAAGAAATGATTGATGGGAACAAACCAGTAGGAAAAAATACCAATAAAAGGAGGAAAATAAATGATATTAACCAAATGTTGAGTTCCTTGAAGCTATTCTATGTAGCAGACTCTACAAATAGCTCTTAGAAGCCTATAGCCTGGCCATGTTGTGGTGAATGGCACACTTATGCTGTATGTGCCTTCTAGGAGCTATTTGTACAATGGCTGCGATATAAAATATCTGCAAGGAACTTGACATATTGTTAATATGATTTATGGTACGACCATACAGTGTGGTTGTGATTAGTATTGATCAAGCACCAAAGTGCTCAGGTGCTCTGGTGCTCAGGTGCTCTACAGAGCACCCGAGCACAATGGAAGTCAATGGGAGAACCAGAGCATTAAACCAGGCACCCCCTGCTCTGAAGAGGGGAGAGTGTTTGGTTCACAGGAAAAGGTCAGAAAGTGATGGAAACACCACTGAAATGGTTTGGGAACAGAATGGGGAGGATGTCTGGAGGCATCTTGGACTCCCTGGTCACTGCGGCGAACGATGTTGTCCGAGTAGTACGCCACTTTTACAGACTGACAATAATATGCAAAAACACCAACGATAAAATCGATTTATGTAAAGTGCAAGTGCTGCCAAAAATTACAAGGAAGAGGCACTCCGATACAACCTGTATATCACATAAAGGAAGGCCTCATTCACATTGTGGTACAATTGTTGAGGTAGTGGGACTCCTACACTCCTAAAGTCTATGCACTAAGTAAAAGGGCTGCCAAAAATTACAAGGAACCGGCAGTTCAATAAACCCTTTATTACACATAAAAGAGGGCATCATACACACCCTTTGAAAAATTATGATTTATGGCCTGCAGGTTACCCTCTAAATTAGGAGCAAGGGCCTGCTGGTGACCCTCTAAATCATTAGGAGCGAGGGCCTGCTGCTGATCTGACCATCTAAAATATTTTGGGCGAGGGCCTGCTAGTGACCCTCTAAAACATTAGGCGTGAGGGTCTGCTGCTGAGCTGACCCTCTAAAACATTAGGGGCGAGGGCAGCCTAATAAGCATGTTGATATGATGGAGGAGGAGGACGAGAAAAGGAAGATTGAACCTTTTTCGTGGTGGAAGGGGTGCATGGGAATACAGTGTATTCAATACACCATAAAAGCCACGTTTAAAGTGCCTTTAAGTTCAGCCGCTTTCCTCTGGTGGAGTAGAGAAGTCAGGGGCAATCCAGGCCTTGTTCATTTTGAAAAGAGTTAACCTGTCAGCATTTTCAGTTGACAGGCGGATGTGCTTATCAGATATTATTCCCCCAGCAGCACTAAATACCCGCTCAGACAAAACGCTGGCTGCAGGGCAGGCCAGCACCTTCAAGGCGTAGAGGGCCAGTTCGTGCGACGTGCGCTTGGACACCCAATAGTTGTTAAGCACAGAGGGATCATTGAGGACGCTGACACAGTCTGCTACGTACTCCTTCACCAGCTTCCAAAACTTTTCCCTCCCAGTGACACTAGGCCGGTGAGGGTGCTGGCGGGGTGTCATGAAACTGTCCCAGGCCTTGAAGAGTGTTGCCCTTTCTCTGTTGGAACTGCTGTGTGTTCCCCTTGTCTCCCCTCCTCGGTTGCCCAAGGAACTACGTGCTATGCCACCAGCGTAGTCAGCTTGAAATTTTTGGAGCAATTTTTCTACAAGGACCTTCTGGTATTTCACCATTTTGCTCGTCTTCTCCACCACAGGAGTGAGAGAAGAGAAGTTCTCTTTGTAGCGGTGGTCGAGGAGGTTGAACAACCAGTAATCTGTGTTGGCGTATAAAGCGAGGGTCACGGGAAAGGTAGCATAACATAAAGTCAGCCATGTGTGTCAGAGTCCCAACAGACAAGACTTCACTGTCCTCATCAGGAGGATGACTCTCAATCTCCTCAACCTATCCTCGCTGAACAGATGGAATAAACCTGCTGTGGGTACTAACCTCTGTAGTGGAGGCAACCATCTCCTGCTCCTCCTCCTCCTCATCATCATCATCCAATTTGCGCTGAGAAGACGAAATGAGGCTGGTCTGGCTATCACCCTGTGTACTTTCTTTCCCCATTTCCATCTCTTCCACATGCAAAGCGTCCGCCTTCATTGTGAGCAGCGAGGGTTTCAGTAGACACAAAAGTGGGATAGTTACGCTGATAATAGCAGCATCGCTGCTCACCATCTGTGTTGATTCCTCAAAGTTGCGTAAAACCTCACAGAGGTCAGACATCCATGCCCACTCGTCGCTTGTGAAGAGCGGAAGCTGACCGGAAAGGCAATGACCATGTTGCAGCTGGTATTCCACTTCTGCCCTCTGCTGCTCACAAAGCCTGGTCAACATGTGGAGCGTGGAGTTCCAGCGCATGCTCACGACGCACAACAGTCGGTGAGCTGGAAATTGCAAGCGCCGCTGCAGCGCTGCCAGACTGGCGGCAGCTGTAGATGACTTTCGGAAATGGGCACACACGCGGCACACCTTCACCAGTAGCTCAGGAAAAATTGGTGTAGGTTTTGAGAAACCGCTGAACCACTAAGTTGAAGATGTGGGTTAGGTATGGTATGTGTGTGAGCTTGCCGAGCTCCAAAGCCGCCACCAAGTTACGGCCATTATTAGACACCACCATGCCTGGTTGTAGGTTGAGTGGCGAGAGCCACAGCACAGTCTGGTCCCTTTTACCCTGCCACAGCTCTGCAGCGGTGTGCTGTTTGTCACCTAAGCAAATTAGTTTCAGCACGGCCTGTTGCCACTTCCCCACTGCAGTGCTACACTGCTTCCAGCTACTGACTGATGGCTGACTTGTGCTGCAAGATGAGAATTCAGAGGTGGAAGTGGAGGAGGAGGTGAAGGAGGAGAAGGGGGGTTGCAGCCACTAATGTAGGTGGTGGCGGAAATCCCGATGGAAGTAGGGCTCGCAATCCTTGGCGTTGGTAGCACCTGTGCCATCCCAGGGTACGACTCGCTCACGGCCTCCATAATGTTCACCCAGTGTGCCGTCAGGGAAATGTAGCATCCCTGGCCAAAAGCATTTGTCCATGTGTCGGTCGTTAAGTGGACCTTCCCAATAACTGCATTGGTCAGGGCACGGGTGATGTTACGGGACACATAATAACGAATCACAGCAGGTCACTAACAATTAGAAGTGCTTTCATTGCTGAATACATCGGAAAACATGTGGCAGTTTGTATGTATTTCCGATGTATTCAGCAATAAAAGCACTTCTAATTGATGGTGACCTGCTGTGATTCGTTATTATCTGAAATTGGGGTGGGAACCCTATACACAGTGAAACCCATGCAGAGTGCGACAAAGCTTTGAGAACCATGTTACGGGACACATGCTGGTGTAAGGCGGGGACGGTACACTGGGAAAAATAGTGGTGGCTGGGGACTAAGCAATGAGGGGCGGCCACCACCATCAGGCTGCCGAAGGCCTCAGTGTCCACAAGCCTAATTTTCCAGGGCAAGCAATTTGTAAAGGTGCGCATTTAGTGCTATGGTCTGTGGGTGTGTGGCTGGATATTTGCGCTTTCATTCAAAGGCTTGGGGTATGGACATCGGTACTCTTCGCTGGGATACAGAAGTGGATGTGCTAGATGATGGTTCTTGCGAAGGTCCAGGTACAGGGAGGTAGGCATCTGAGCCTGCGTCTTGGACAGGGGATTGGCCAGCACGTAACACAGGGGAAGAGGAGGCAGTGGTGTGACCCACAGACACTGATTGTGGATCATGCTGGTGGTGGTGAGGTTGCTAGTGTTCACGCCCCTGCTCATTTTGGTACGGCACAGGTTGCAAATGACAATTCTTTTATCGTCCGCACTTTCCTCAAAAAAAGGATATTGCCACAAGGGGGTGCTCCAAGGAACAGTTGCAAGCCTGTTTGGTGTGGCCCGCCTTCTACCTTTTGCCACCCCTCTGCCTAACCCAGCCTGTTGCGGTGCTGCGGATCCCTCCCCCTCTATACTGCTGTCCTCGCTCGGCTTGCCACCTTCCAAGGTTGGGTCAGTGATTTTATCCACCACCTCCTCTTCCACTTCCTCACTCTGGTCATCCTCCTGACTTGTTGACCTAACAACAGCCTCACTTATTGACAACTGTGTCTCATCCTCATCATTAACCTCTTGAGGCACTAATTGCCGTTGGCTTATTGGCAACTGTGTCTCATTATCATCATCCACCTCGTGAAACACTAATTGCAGTTTCCCACCATCATCTTCTTGTGACTGTGGATGCTCAAGAGTTTGAGCATCGGTGAAAATGATCTCCTCATGTCCCTCTTCAAGCGGGCTTGGCGACAGGCCCAAATCAAGGAATGGCGATGAAAAGAGCTCCTTGGAATATTCAAGTGTGGGATCACTTGTTTGGCAAGACTCTCCATGGTGGTAGGAAGGAGGATCAGGGTGAGGATTCTGTTGACCAGACTTTTGGCTACTGAGACTGGACTTTGTGGAAGACAGGGTGGTGCCTAACCAACTGGAAGCATTATCTGCTGCAATCCAACCAACCACCTGGTCGCACTGGTGTGACTTCGAGAGTGGTGTCCTGCGCCGCCCTGCAAACTGGGACATGATAGCTACTGAGGAAGAGGCAAGTGGCCTCGAAACGCGTCTAGAGGACTACGCATTTTCCACATCCAGTACTGGTCCGGACCTAAAGTACAGAAGAATTCTGTAGATAGAAAGGACATCTCTTGAAACGGCTATTTGCCAATATAGACGCCGGGTATAAGGACCTGCGTACCACATGATCTTACTTTTGCACCAGCTGAACTGATCACCTGATCTGTCCATCAGGATCACCTGACTTGGACACGCCCTCCAAGCAACGGAGCCGAGCGCTCCAAACACATCCATTCAGCATCTTGGTGATTACGTCTTACCTCTCACCTTTCCGTGCAGACACACGACCTAGCGATCCTGCCGATATACCAACGTTATACTGGAGATGTAGAGCAGGTAATGTCGCTGTCACCAGCGGGGAAAAAAAAAATTACACTGACTGTCAGATATTTAGGATGCACTAACGTTATACAGGAGATGTAGCGCAGGTAATGTCTCCTTTACCAGCAGCTAAGAAAAAATTACACTGAATGTCACAGATATTTGGGATGCGCAAATGTTATACAGGAGATGTAGCGCAGGTAATGTCGCTTTTAGCAGCGGCCAAACTATTGCGCTGAATGTCACAGATATTTAGAATGCGCAAATGTAACACAACAGATGTAGCAGTGGTTGCATCACTGTCACCAATTTAGTGAAGGTTGTGCTAATAATATATATTGCAGCCAGATAAAACAATAGTCCTTAAAACGACTTTTGGGTCTCTAACACCTTTCAAAACTAAACCCTGCCTAAAAAAAATTACTATTCCTGTCCCTACACTATCTGTCCCTTCTGCTGCAGCTCACCCTAAGACTGAGCCGAACCAAATGTAATCGGGTGCTATATAGCACCCGATGACGCATTCCGGCCAGCTAATCACTGTAATGCCAGTAACCAACATGGCTACAGCATTACAGTGAGTGCCAGTACTTCCCCGCATGTTTATTGGCTGAGTAGCAACCAAAAAACGTGCAGGGAGGAGACTCGAGCATTGCACTCGAGCACACGCAGTGCTCGAGTCAAAATGGTGTTCAGCCGAGCATGCTCGCCCAACGCATGCATATTCATGTATTTAGAGTGCTTTTTTTGTGCCCAATTGTTTATGGACAGTTTGAACTGTTGTGAAATTAGTATTCTGATTAACTTCAAATAGTGTCACTTGTGGTATACCGTACCGTATATTCTACTTTATAAAACGCACTTTCTCCCCCAAAAGTGTGTGTGCGGGGTGGGGTGGGGGATGGCAGTGTATCTTACAAAGCAAATATTAATGTGCACTTTCATTAGTTAAGCGCACATTAGTATGCAGGAGGTGCAGGGAACGGTGAATGTAGCGCTGCTAGCACTGTCTGTACTCACCGCTCCCTAGTCTTCTTTTGGGTGCCCACTGTGCTGTGTCAGGATATAGGGTATAGGGTCAGGGTGTAGTGCATGCAGGCATGCACTATAACCTGATACTGTGTGACATCAGTTCACAGTGCAGTGCCGTGCTGGCAGAAGACTAGGGAGCAGTGAGTGCAGGAATAGAATAGGAGAGGTAAGTTGTTTTATTTATTTTACTGTCTGATCTGAGGTCTGATAAAAATTTGGGGTCTGATTGGGGGGGTCTTATCTGGGGTCTGATAAAGATTAAGATTCCTATTGGGGGGGTCTGATCTGAGGTATGATAAAGCTTAGGGGTCTTATTTGGGGGTATGATGAAGATTGGCAGGGTCTGAACGATGTCTTATGAATATTGAGGGTCTGATTGGTGGTCTGATTTGGTAGTCTGATGAAGAGTGGGGGTCTGAAGAGGGCGTAAAAAAGGCAGTGCATCTTATAAAGTGAATACTAATGACAGCTTTTATTATGGAAGCGGTCATTAGTGTGCAGAAGTTGCGGTAAGCGGTCAGTCTAGCGCTGCTAGCGCTGGTTGTATTCACTGCTCCATGGTCTTCTTCTAGACACGCATTGTGCTGTGTCCTGATTGCATGTAGTGTCAGGATATCGTGCACCTAGGCCTGTACTATGACTTGATGTTGTGCGATGTCAGATCACAGTGCAGTGAAGTCAGAAGGCCAGGGAGCACTGAGTGCAGGAAGACTGTGCCATCTGGAGCAGGAGAGGTAAGTTGTTTTATTTATTTTACTGTCTGGTCTGAGGTCTGATGGGGATTGAAGGTCTGATTAGGGGGTGTAATCTGAGGTCTGATAAAGATTGCGAGTCTGATTGGGGGGTCTGATCTGAGGTCTGATGAAGATTGGGGGTCTGATCTGAGGACTGATTAAAATTGGGGGTCTGATCTGAGGACTGATTAAAATTGGGGGTCTGATTTGGAGGTCTAATGAAGATTGGAGGTATGATTGGGGGTCTAATCTGAGGTCTGATGAAAATTGGAGGTCTGATTTTTAGGGTCTGATAAAGATTGGGGGTTTGATTGAGGATCTAATCTGAGGTCTGATGAAGAATCAAAGTCTGATTTCGGGTTCTGATAAAGATTGGGGGTCTGATTGGGGACCTAATCTGAGGTCTGATAAAAAATATATTTATTTTTATCCTGTAAAACCTGCGTCTTATGATCAGGTGCGTCTCATAAAAAGAAAAATAGGATATGTTAAACATATATCGCAAGTAGCTACTCAACTGTATACCCCAATTGGTCAGCAGCCAAAAGCAGCAGGACATATTTCACTCGCGGTCAACCACACTTAAATTAGGTGCACTTATTACAACTTTGAAAGTGCCAGGACTATCTCAGAACCCTATTTTCTCATTGACATCTATTGGGAAATGACATGCTGCGGTTCCTAACCGAATCATGACCACATTTTCTCTTTTTATTATTATTTTTTCCTACTGGTTTCTACCAATCAATCATAGAAACAGGTGCATGGAGCTTTTTATGAGCATTTACACGTGGCAGATTTTGTTGCAGAAATTTCTGAGTTAAAAAATGTGTGTTTATTGGAGACAAGTGTAGTGTCCCACTAGGTAAATGTGGGCACTACACAAGGGTCAATTGGGCCACATTGTTCCCCTCCTTCTGTGGAACAAAGTCACTGTGTTTTATATAATGTTTTTATGTGTATTTTTCCTGTTATCTGTGTATCCGGCCTGTTAGGGTGTAGTTCCTCTTCCTAGACAGTAGAGGGAGCTAGGGAACCCCTAATATATATTTACTCAGGTCCTGTTCAGAGTCTGGAGTCAGAAGAGTTGGGAGTTTAGAGTGTATACTTTAGGGCTCTTTCACACCTGCGTTATTGTCTTCCGGCATAGAGTTCCGTCGTCGGGGCTCTATGCCGGAAGAATCCTGATCAGTTTTATCCTAATGCATTCTGAATGGAGTAAATTCCATTCAGGATGCATCAGGATGTCTTCAGTTCCGGAACGGAACGTTTTTTGGCCGGAGAAAATACCGCAGCATGCTGTGCTTTTTGTTCCGGCCAAAAATCCTGAAGAGTTGCCGCAAGGCCGGATACGGAATTAATGCCCATTGAAAGGCATTGATCCGGATCCGGCCTTAAGCTAAACGTTGTTTCGGCGCATTGCCGGATCCGATGTTTAGCTTTTTTAGAGTGGTTACCATGGCTGCCGGGACGCTAAAGTCCTGACAGCCATGGTAAAGTGTAGCGGGGAGCAGGGGAGCAGCATACTTACCGTCCGTGCGGCTCCCGGGGAGCTCCAGAGTGACGTCAGGGCGCCCCAGGTGTATGGATGACGTGATCGCATGGCACGTCATCCATGCGCATGGGGCGCTCTGACGTCACTCTGGAGCGTCCCGGGAGCCGCGCGGACTGTAAGTATACCGCTCCCCCGCTCCCCGCTTCTACTATGGCAACCAGGACTTTAATAGCGTCCTGGGTGCCATAGTAACACTGAAAGCATTTTTAAGACAGATCCGTCTTCAATTGCTTTCAGTACACTTGCGTTTTTCCGGATCCGGCGTGTAATTCCGGCAAGTGGAGTACACGCCGGATCCGGACAATGCAAGTGTGAAAGAGGCCTTAGCCACAGAGGAGCTGAAGGCCAACTACTGACATGCAGCTAGATAGCCCAGGCTCCTAGCTTGCTACCAGGAGAAGAGTTGCCTCCTGAGAAAAAACTAAGTTCCTACAAAGTACAGTGCAGAGCCAAATTGATTCCAGCCAAACCGATCTATTTAAAGCAAGGCGACATATACCTGAGGAAGTTTTCCCTAACCAAGGATAAAGCCAGCAATAGGGCATACGGGCCTTGGGATAAAGACAGACAGGATTCCGAGGAAAGTGCAGCCTGATCTGTAAGTGTTTAACCCTCTGAGTATCTTCCAAGAACATTGTGCCTGCCAATTGATGTAAAGCCTGCATGTTACTGCCTCTTACATATGGAACTTTGACCATAGACTGTATATAGTTAACTGTTTCAGTAAACAGAAGTTTTGGTTCACTGCAACGTGTGTTCCTCCATTATTACTCTAATAAATCGGTGTGCCACTGTTACCGGCACTGGCGTCATGAACTTAAAGTGATCTTGCCACCGGCACATTAAAAACCTGCAACACCCAGGGCACCTCACCTACCACCCGGCCTGGTCCCTATACACAGAGAGTGCCCCAGAAGATCCATGTGCCAGCCTCTCCATCACTGCTGTATGCCTGCCCAGGGTATATGAAAAAGTGTGAGTACCAAAGACACCCTCGGTTAGTAACTACCCCGGTGACCTCACCATCGCTCAAACCCTTCAGGGCTGCGTACTGCACAAGCACATAGGTTTCTGCAAACCCCTTTCAGATGAATGAAACAGATTTCAGACGTTTCTGCAAAAAAATCTGCTGCATGTGAATATACTCCTATAGAGTTCCAGTTTAACAATCTCTTTAAGGCCTCATGCACACGGCCGTTACGTGCATTGGGGACTGCAATTCCCGGTCCCCAGTGCACAGGCAACATCCGTGTTGATTCCACAGATGGATCCAGACCCATTAAACTTGAATGGATCCGTGGTCCATCCGTCCGCACTGCAAAAAAGTAGTGCATGCACTATATTTTTGTTGTGCGGAGGAACGGACAGAAACCCCATAGAAGCACTCTGATGCTTCCGTGGGGTTGAGTGCCTCCGTTCTGCACCGGTCCTTCCAGATTGCGGACCCATTCCATATTGCAAAGCCGCTGTTTGTGGACCATAATACGGGCCCGGCCGGACAACCGCCGTGTGCATTAGGCCTTATACAAAAATTAAAAAAATCTAAGTGACCAACAAAGATGTAGTCATTGTAAATGTCAACAGCATTAGAGCTTATGCACACGACTGTTTGTACTTTGCGGTCCACAAAAAATACAGATTACATCCGCATGACATCCGTGTTCAGCCATTTTTTTTGAGGATCCGTTGTAACAATGCCTATGCTTGTCCACAAAATGGACAAGAATAGGACATGTTCTATGTTTTTAAGGGAACGGCCATGAAGACAAACCGAAACGGAATGCACACAGAGTAATTTCCGTTTTTTTTGCAGACCCATTGAAGTGAATGGTTCTGCATACGGACCGCAAAAAACGGAACGGACACGGAAAGAAAATACATTTGTGTGCATGAGCCCTTATAGTTAAGAAATATTGGTAGTTACCTAGCATTGCAAACACTCAGCAAATCCTTCAACGATTAGTGACTGAAGCATGCATGGAAACAGAAATTGTTCGGGCCCCAAGCTAAGGGTATGTTCACGTGGCTTACATTTCACATGGGTGTTGGTGTGCATTCTGAAATCTGTGTGAACACCATGGCAAACTGATTCCAATGTGGCAATGTTGAATCAGCTCAAACACCATGCGCAAACTGTGGCTGGGTAACCACACATGGATTAGTCCCATTAAACGAGGCTAATCTGCAACATGACAAACTACAAATCCAAGACAAATCAGGGTCAATCCTTAAGCTGTGTGAGCATAACCTAACGGAAGCAAAGATGACTACTAGAGTTGAGCGAACCTGCCTTTTGTCAGGTTCGAGTTTGGGTTCGGGGTTTAAGTGAATTACATAATGGATTCCATTCTAACTGAATCCATCACGTAATTCAATGCCAGCATGCCGCATAATACAAGTGTATGGCCAGTTCCAAGGGTTCCGTTCTGCTGGCCATACACTTGTATTATGACGGCATGCCAGCATTGAATTACGCTATGGATTCCGTAAGAACAGAATCCATTACGTAATTCACTTAACCCCCGAACCTGAACTCGAATCTGCCAAAAGGCAGGCTCACTCATCTCTAATGACTACAGTACAAGCATGAGGGTTTTCAGTTAACAATAAGGAATCCATTGTTCCTTGAGCTGCTAGCAGGGGTGAACTGAGAACTTAAAGAGGACCTTTCACTAATATACAAACTCAAAACTAACTATACCTGTGGGCAGAGTGGCGCCCAGGGGTCCCCCTGCACTTACTAGTATGCCTGGGCGCCGCTCCGTTCGCCCGGTATATGCTCCGGTGTCTCAGCTCCGTCTGTTGTATTGGACTGATTTTTTTTGTAGGAGGCGTGTCCCTTGCTGTAGTGCTGGCCAATCGCAGCGCACAGCTCATAGCCTGGCTATGAGCTGTGCGCTGCGATTGGCCAGCACTGCAGCAAGGGACACGCCTCCTACAAAAAAATCAGTCCAATACAACAGACGGAGCATATACCGGGCGAACGGAGTGGCGCCCAGGCATACTAGTAAGTGCAGGGGGGCCCCTGGGCGCCGCTCTGCCCACTGGTATAGTTAGTTTTGAGTTTGTATATTAGTGAAAGGTCCTCTTTAACATAGCCCTGGAAAAAAAAAAAAAGTGACCCCAAGTTGTAAATGGGTCCAAATTGACAGAAGGAAGGGCCAATAGAAGTAGGCAGGGACAACAGGAGACGGTGGGGCCTGCAATATTGTAGTACAGTCTAACATACTGCCCTCTGGACAAGTGCATAAATACCTTACGCTCCCAGCATTAAAGGGGTTGTCCGGACAGATATATTGATGACCTATCCTCACAGCTGTTTGACGAGGAGGTGATGCTCCAAGAACCCAGACGGCGGTCATGAGGAAGATCTGGTCGGCCCCCTGGGCATCGGCCTACTTGGAAATTTCCCTGTAGGGTCTATGGCCAATCCACCCCTGGCTACTGGCCTGTAAAACTTCAAGCTATGTACAAGGCATACAGTACAGACCAAAAGTTTGGACACACCTTCTCATTCAAAGAGTTTTTGTTATTTTCATGACTATGAAAATTGTAGATTCACACTGAAGGCATCAAAACTATGAATTAACACATGTGGAATTATATACATAACAAAAAAGTGTGAAACAACTGAAAATATGTCATATTCTAGGTTCTTCAAAGTAGCCACCTTTTGCTTTCATTACTGCTTTGCACACTCTTGGCATTCTCTTGATGAGCTTCAAGAGGTAGTCACCTGAAATGGTCTTCCAACAGTCTTGAAGGAGTTCCCAGAGATGCTTAGCACTTGTTGGCCCTTTTGCCTTCACTCTGCGGTCCAGCTCACCCCAAACCATCTCGATTGGGTTCAGGTCCAGTGACTGTGGAGGCCAGGTCATCTGGTGCAGCACCCCATCACTCTTCTTCATGGTCAAATAGCCCTTACACAGCCTGGAGGTGTGTTTGGGGTCATTGTCCTGTTGAAAAATAAATGATGGTCCAACTAAACGCAAACCGGATGGAATAGAATGCCGCTGCACGATGCTGTGGTAGCCATGCTGGTTCAGTATGCCTTCAATTTTGAATAAATCCCCAACAGTGTCACCAGCAAAGCACCCCCACACCATCACACCTCCTCCTCCATGCTTCACGGTGGGAACCAGGCATGTAGAGTCCATCCGTTCACCTTTTCTGCGTCGCACAAAGACACGGTGGTTGGAACCAAAGATCTCAAATTTGGACTCATCAGACCAAAGCACAGATTTCCACTGGTCTAATGTCCATTCCTTTTGTTCTTTAGCCCAAACAAGTCTCTTCTGCTTGTTGCCTGTCCTTAGCAGTGGTTTCCTAGCAGATATTCTACCATGAAGGCCTGATTCACACAGTCTCCTCTTAACAGTTGTTCTAGAGATGTGTCTGCTGCTAGAACTCTGTGTGGCATTGACCTGGTCTCTAATCTGGGCTGCTGTTAACCTGCGATTTCTGAGGCTGGTGACTCAGATGAACTTATCCTCCGCAGCAGAGGTGACTCTTGGTCTTCCTTTCCTGGAGCGGTACGCATGTGCGCCAGTTTCTTTGTAGCGCTTAATGGTTTTTGTGACTGCGCTTGGGGACACTTTCAAAGTTTTCCCAATTTTTCAGACTGACTGACTTTCATTTCTTAAAGTAATGATGGCCACTCGTTTTTCTTTACTTAGCTGCTTTTTTCTTGCCATAATATAATATTTTTTTTTGCGGATCCATTGTAACAATGCCTAAAACGGACAAGAATAGGACATGTTCTATTTTTTTGGCGGGGCTACGGAACAGACATACTGATGCGGACAGCACATGGTGTGCTGTCTACATTTTTTGCGGACCCATTGAAATGAATGGGTCCGCATCCTATCCACAAAAAAAACTGAACAAACACGTAAACAAACAACATTTGTGTGCATGTAGCCTTAGTGTGCAGTCATGTGTATTTGCCTATTTTGCTTATTGCATGCATACAGGGAGACTAGGGACAATGCATAAGAAGAATACAGCATATTTGATCCACAGATTACTCACAAGAGACACAATCATCATGAAGGTTTATTACACCAGGATATGCATGAAATAGCAAACATACCTTGACAAAACTAGTAAAGTATTTATAGCTGTATCTTTTCTATAGGGAATGAGGTAGTTGTCATCCCTGACAATGGGAAACAAGCACTGGGGAAAGCAACCGGTGTATTGACTTTTTAGCTCCTGTTTGTCTACACCCTCTGTGTAGGAACACATGCTTTCACTCATGGTAGGAAAAATAGGCTGACTGAGATGTCGCATTGTTAAAAAAAAAAAGAGGGAATGGGGGCTGGAAAACGCAATAAGACTGGCTGTTTTGTTACAGACCTCATTTTATGGTGGTCCGGTTGTTGACCTTTCCATGACATGGACATAGCTTGAGGTTGAGGGGGTTAGCTGGACGGACATACTGTTTTCCAGGGGCAGGACTAGTTAAGAGATTTATCATTCCACACCAGTCTCATAAATGTCTAGATATAGATACAGAAGATGACTAATGTTATAAAGTGTTATGAGAAGTGGAGCCTTGATATTATAAAGTCCTTAGATCATCAGGCACTTTCTCATACCCCCGACAGCATAAAGTGATGAACAGGCCAATAAGCACCATAACTGATAGCAAAACACCTTCATACATAATTGCATCACATAATCCAATAAACTGGCAGTTAATGAAAATTCACTCATCTGTCCCCGCTGACCTGAAGCCATCTGCTAACCTTAGTTATGCATACCCCTATCCCTACGGAGAGACCTCCAGAGGGACTTGTTGATAATTATTCACTAACCCTTGTGACAAGCGCAGCTTAGAGGGAAAGCTGATATTTGAAGCAATCTGTGACAGTCCAGCTTTTAATAACAGGACAATAGGAACAGAATGATGCCAGCCCATAATAATTCCAGGACATAATTCTACTTTTAAGGCCTTATTCACATGCCAGTGAACCACTGACATGTGCTCTATGGAAAGCACATGGATCCATTGAATTCAGTGGGTATACTTGGACCGTTGGTTTGCAGAAAAAAAACCCGGAAGAATGCACTAATTTGGTCCGTTTTCTGGGCAAAACATAACCATTAAAGTCTATAGGTCCGTGAAAACCACAGACTGCACACGGATGTTTATCCGTGTTTGGTCTATTTTGCTAGGAGGTATCCTTGAAATCCCCTTTTCTGTCTAGCAGAGAACAAATGACACACAGTGATCAAAATACACACAGATGGAACAAACACGGCCGCAACATGGACGACATCACCGATGAAAAGTGGAGCAGTTTTTTCAGGGACGGAAAATAGACACAGAAATGTCAATAAGGCCTTATGGTTATCGGTTATCAGGTGCATGTAATATAAAGAGAATATACAAAAAGGCCTAGTTCTATCTTTTCTATAAAGAGGTTATATGAAATAAGAAAAAGCAGTCTATGAGTTCTTCACGTGAATGGGACTAAACTACAATACAGACTGCCCATCAGCAAGAGGGGTGTTATTTCGCAAGTATTTTTCCCCTATAGCTTGAATACACAACCCGCCCTCTTAGATGGCACCTACGTGGGTATCTGCACAGGGAATATAGGCCAATGCTATAGTGCTGTAGTTTACTAACAGATTATTGTCACAAATGGAGCTATACTGTAAATCAGACATCTCAGATATAAAAAGGCACATTCATCGAACACCACTTACATTGTGGTCTTTCTGCAGATTATCTTCTCCCTTATTTATATAAGCGTTGGGTGAATAGAGTACATTTGGCAATCCAGCTGCAGGGGGGAACCCGTGACCTGATAAGGAAGATGAGGATGGGTTTTAATACATTAATTTAGATATACTACAAAGAGGTTACATAATAAAAATAATATAAAAAGAGGATTTGCATTCATCTTTCAAAAAGATTATGTAATGCAATCAAAATCAATATGTGGATTTCAGCCGGTAAATAATGTCTTTACCAGTTGTCCCTCCAGTTACAGTACTCATTTGCCCTGGGACAACCATTGTGAGACGTAAGAATTGTAGCTTGTGATCATTACTTATTAGGGCAACACTGTGGCTCAGTAGTGCAGCGCTGGGGTCTGACCAAACACATCATCTGTACGGGGTTTGTATGTTCTCCTCTGGTTTGCATGGGTTTTCTCCCACACTCACTAAGACATACTGATAGTGTCTGATGAATAATTGAAATAATAATTACTCTATGGAAAACTAGTAATTGGTTCCGCAGCCCCCAAAATGTCATGTAAAAATAGATTAAAGGACATATAACAGAAAGAGCTGCCAAAAGGTATAAACCTCATTCTCCGAATTATTATTATACTTCTAAGGCCTTACATACTCAGCCAGGCTCCCAGAGACTGTATGGAATCCAGATAGGTTACAGGTCTCTCTAGTGTGGAGCCATGTGGAAGCATTGCAGAATGGAGCAGCATCTTATTCATACAGATTCCAACAGAAAAAAAAAACATTTTAAGGCTTCATAAATAAAATGTAAACTAAATCATGGATCATTCTCATATACAGTTGTACTCAAAATGACATAATCTTCAAAGCTCACCTCATCTGACATTATCTACTTGAGCAATAAAGACCCAGATTTACTAATGAGTCTAGGCCAACAATCTGACTAAAAAGTGGCATAAATTGGCAAAACTTGGGTTTCTTCAATTTTTTCCATTTTGTTTAAAAAGGGAGCAGGTCTTGGCAGGAGGGTCGGGGCTTAAAACAAAAAGGGCAGGACCTAATATGCAATGTTTTACACTAAAATTGTGCCTCTCTAAGGCCTCATGCACAGGAACGAATTTTGTTTCCGTGTCCATTTTTTTTTTTGCGGATAGGACGTGGACCCATTAATTTCAATTGGTCCACAAAAAATGCAGACAGCGCATTGTCTGCTGTCCGCATCAATATGTCCGTTCCACATTCCGGCAAAAAAAGATAGAACGTGTCCTATTCTTGCCTCTTTTGCAGACAATGATAGGCATTATTACAATGGATATGCAACAAAAAAAAAAAGGTTGCGAAACGGATGCCAAACAGACATCATCCGTATTTTTTTGCGGACCACAAAACACATATGGTCATGTGAATGTAGCCTTATGGTGTAAAATGCTGTATCAAAGTAAGCCAGTAAGCCAATAGTTGGAGTCAGACAAAATTGTCTCTCTGTTCATCACAAGTATCATCCAGCCTGAGCCATTGTGACAGCTGGCCAATTCAGCAGGCGATAGTCGTGAAGGAAGTGTTTCTTCCTGGCAATTGCCTGCTCTTCAGTGGAGGAGACCTTAACTTTACAGGCAGCGATCTCCTCCACAGTATGGAAAGGAGTGATCCCTAATGCCATCGCTTGTCCCCATACAGACTTGTTGTTTGCCAGAGGCTGTTTTACACAGCACGATCTGCTGCCGGCAAACAATGATTTAAGGTGGATTTACACTGCCGAGTGTCGGACAGATTATTAGTAACGAACGTTCCTGCGAATGCTCATTCCCAACAATCTGTCCTTTGCAAGTGCCGCTGATCACCCGATGAACAAGAGAAATGCTAGTTTATTAGGTGATCCTGTCGTTCCTGCAGGCACCACCGATCATGGCTTCTAAACAACAGATCGTGCTGTCTAAACAGCGATCTGCGCAGGGCCGTCTTTACCAAGGGGCAAAAGGGGCAGCTGCCCCGGGCCCAGTTGCTCCTGGGGGGCCCAAGGCAGCTGCCTCTTGAGCCCTGCTAGCCACTGCCCCGGGTGTCAGGCTGTCAGCTACACAGCGGGTGCTGCCATGCCATGTCTGCCGGCACTGAGTCCAGGCATTGTACTGTTAGAACTGTGAATGTGATCTAGGACCTTAGATGACATCATCAGCATGTGACCAGTAACCCAGCAAAATTACTGGTCACATGGCTATGAGGTCATCACAGGTCCTAGCAGGAGTGTTGCAAAAGAAGTTTGCCTTATCTGTGGAGCTTTTTTTTGTGAAGATGACATCAGAAAAAGGTGACAGGGGCTGTTATGGTAATATACTGTAAATTACTGTATAGTGGGGTGCTGTATACTGTGTGGGGGACTGTATACTGTGTGGGGCTGTATACTGTGTGGGGCTGTATACTGTGTGGGGCTGTATACAGTGGGGGGCCTGTATACTGTGGGGGGGGCCTGTATACTGAGGGGGGTCTATATACTGTGGGGGGCCTGTTTACTGTGGGGGGCCTGTATACTGTGGGGGCCTGTATACTGTGGGGGGCCTGTATACTGTGGGCTGCTATACTGCTTTACTATATACTGTGGGGTACTGTATAGTGTGGGGTGCTAAACTGCATACTGTGTGGTGCTGTATACTATAGGGTGCTATACTGCATACTGTGGGTTGCTCTGTAACACTAGGGTGAGCCAAGCCCTGGTCTCCTTCCTGCAGAGCAGTGCCCACTTCCAGCCCAGAGCACTGATCCTGAGCCGCTGGAGTCTTCAGAACTGGAAGTATTTACAGTCATTCACTGGACTCTACCAGATGTGTGGATTTTTTGTGTGTGTGTTGTGGTGGAGGGCGTGATTGCTTGCTAGGGTGTGGGAAGGCGGGATCCAGGGGGCCCAAGTAAATTTTTACCCAGGGTCCAATCAATATTAAAGACGGCCCTGGATCTGCGTCTCAGAAACCATGCAGCTGTATGAGGACAAGCAATGGCAATAGTGATCCCTCATCCTCATACTGTGAAGGAGATCGCTGCATGGCTTTCTGCCTTTAGGTGCATACACAAACTATCCAATTACATGGCGAATGAGTGTTTCACTGGTTCACTGGCTAATCGGCGACACATAATCGAGAATCTGCCAGATAATCGATAATAAGCATTTCTATGAAAGGTCGGGAGCGATTATCTGGCAGATTCTCAGCTCATGTAAAGAGACCTTTAGCACATCTACGGGCTTAGTAAATCTGGGCCATTATCTTTATACCAGGCACTGATACAGTATAAACTAAAGCACCCAGAATGCTGTGCAGCAGAAAGGACTGCACTATACAAGCTAAGGGGATAGATCTGTTGACTGGTTCCAGTAGCAACCATTAAAGTTTGATAAGCAACTCCAGACTATTAGATATGTTGTAACTCCAGGTAGGATAATTCTAGAAAAAAGTGAAACATAGGACCTGCAAACAGTTCATGGAGGTTGTGTATACATATAGAAAGGAAATTCAAAAGTGAGCATAGGGGTTCATTTATCATTTGAGGTTGTTTTTGTATCAGTTATAAGTCTGGCTTTGTTTAGTGATCCTGCACCAAATGTATGAAATGGTGCGCCTTAAAGCAGCACTGTCTCCCACTAAATGTTTTATTGTCTGGCCTGTTAGAAAGATATATAATAAATTATAGCAAACGTAATCTTTTTATTTGTGTGTTATCCATTCCTTTGCGGTCCTCTGTGTCATGTGATCGACACTGACTCGCCAAATGACACAGTGTCTTATGGGTGGACAGGAAGTCAGTTTCTCTATTCATACCTAGGACATCGAGGCTCCCATAGGAATGAATGGAGGAACTGACTTCCTGTCCACACATAAGATGCTATGACAGTCAGAGAGTCAGTGTCGGTCACATGACACAGCAGGGACCTAAAACCATAGGTAAGATTACCTTCAATTTACAACATGTACCTTTCTAACGAACCAGAGAATAGAAAAAGCCGTGGGAGTGCTTTTTTAATAATATATTTGGCGTAAGTGGAATGTGGTTTACACCCTTAGGTGTGACAGTATACCAGGGGGCTGTCTGACATGGGTTGCGATTTTTGTGTGACTTTTGTGAAAGTTAGTAGTAAATGAGCCATAATCCAGGTCTAATCTCACTTTTAGCTCTTAAATATAGATTACTGTAAAAAATGGTGAGGATCAAAAAATGCTTTAAAGATGTCATAGTTACCGCGGAAATGACGCAGTTGCCATGACTTGCGACTTTTTTACTCCACAAAACTGACATATCTGACATATAAATGATCCCTATAGTCTCTAAGAAACATGATAGAGCTTGGGTTTAAGGAAGCTTTGAGGAACAGGATAGAACCTAGGTTGCAGTTTCCGTAAGAAGATCAGTATTTACACTCTACAGGTACAGTATGACCATACATTTCTACCTAATTCATGCATAATAAAAAAAGAAAAACCTAGCACAAACATATTAAAAGTTCAATTCCATGACACAAAATAAATGACAATGAATAATAGCCATCCCAGCTCCATTTGTCTATGACGGTATTACATCTAGGGTAGAGCATATTCTTGGTTACTGCAGAAAGTGGGTTGTATTTCAGCTTGTTATAGACTTGCTATAAATCATTTGTTACATAGATAAAGTGCCTTGAGGTTAGATATTTCATTTTTTTTCTAATCCCATTCACTATACATCATGCCATAAAATTGGAAGTCATATTACCTTGTTCAGGAAAAGTCATGAATTCATTAGTATTGGCATCTTCTACAGTGTTACTTTCTTCTCCACAATCAGAGTGATCTAAGAGGGCAAGCCGTACTTCTGCAAGTGACTCTTCTTGATTGAAAAACCCAATTGTATGAGATGCAATAGGTTTACAGGTTGCTGAAAAACACAAATAGGATTATTTATATGTGCAATTCCCTGATTATCAATCAACATTTATTGAAATCCATTTTATTAGAAACCTAAAAGACAGTTGTCACGTATGCCTCCTAAGAACATGAAGTGGAGAAGCTATTGGAACTCTTCTTTAATTATATTCATTGTATCGAGCAGCATTGTGGAAGAAAGTACATTACGGTGTAAGGCCAGTTTCAGGTAGAGTTCTGGTTGAAACACCTGGACTATCTACACTTTAAAAATGCCATAATTGAATTTCCACACACAATTAGGACCTCTGTTCTTCTGTTCAAGAGATTTGTAGAGTTCATAAATCACTATGCAACCCAATTAGATTAACTTTATGCCGCCCTCACTGTTATCAGCTTCATGTTACCCTCACTGATGGCAGCATAATGTAGTAACAGATGCACTGATTTCAGTGGTTATGTCACTCATGAGCTAAAAGTGAGTGGTTGTAGAGAACCATCTTTATAATCATCACAGCCCACACCTGGAAATGAGTCACAGCTGCCTAAGAGTCATACTTATTCATGAGCTCCTGCTTTACCCACCCACCTACTCAGGGTCGGACTGGGAACTTGAAGTGGCCCTGGAAAAAAAAAATTAAAGTGGCCCCATGTTGTAGGCAGGTCCAAATTGATAGAAGGTAGGTCCAATATACGTAGGCAGAGCCAATGTAAGTAGGTGGGGCTAGCAATACTGTATTTCCCCAGAAGAACCAAATAGCACAGTGCAGCACAAAATACTGCCACCCCCACCACAGCATTCAACTCTATCACTGTCCTGAGGACGGCAATACAGTTGAATGCAGATAAGCGCTTTCTTCTGTCAGCCAGGTGCATAAGTACCAGATACTCCTAGCATTAGTTAATGCTATGAACCCGACTTGTGACTGTGAGGAGGGATTAGGTGGCCCCCTGGGCATCGGCCCCTCAGGAAATTTCCCTGTAGAGTCTATGTCCAGTCCTTCCCTGCACCTACTGATGATTGACAGTTCTCTCCCTGGGAGAAAACTAAAGAGAAGACTGTCAATCAACAGCAGGTCCGTGGGAAAAGTAGGAGATCATGAATAACCTTGACTCTTCTCAGGTACCCATGACTCTTTTCCAGGATGAGGCTGTGATGATTATGATGCTGGTTCTCAACAACCACTTACTGTTAGCTCATGAGTGACAGGCCATTAAAATCAGCATTTTGTCACTACTTTATGTTGGCCTCAATGAGGGCAGCTTAAAGTTGATGACAGATCCCCTTTAAGAGCAGCAATGTTTGTCAATTGAAATAGTTTTCTCTCCAAATACAAAAGCCAATATTGATAGATGTGGTCAAAATGATTCCTTTTTCAGATGAAGCAGAATTCGAAGGGCACGTTACACAGTGCAATGATCAGGATGGATTAAACCATTCATTCCCAATTTAAGCTTGCAGTAATCATTCCCTCTGTATGGGGATGAATGATCTCTACTGCGATCATTCTTACCCATACAGTTTCATTTTTTGTTGGCAGCATATCATTGTTTATATAGAGCGACCCAATGTGCTGCCAGAAAAACACTGGTTTTATGTGGCACATAAAAGAGGGCTCTCACGAGAGATGACCAGTTTGTTTGTTTGTCAGGTGATTGGTGCACATTTAAATAAATAGGCTCTTACATAAAAAAAAAATTTAATTGCATTTACTGGACAGTCTGCATCATCTTATGTGTTGAGATACAATGGATCAATAAGATGATTTTGCATCTATTTCATAAGTCAAAACCAGGAGTGGAATCGCAGCTTTTTCTTTTTGTGGTATCCACTGTTCAATTTAATTAAAAAAATGTTGACAACGCTGGTAACACAAAAATAAAACAATGCCTTTTTTATCTATCTATCTATCTATGATATATATATATATATATATATATATATATATTTATCTATCCATCTATCTAATCTACATATATTATCTATCCATCCACCGTACAAGTCAATTTGTTAATTTGCACGAATTTACACTTTTAAAGGAGCTGCACATCTGGCGGGGCTTTAGTAATCCCACATATGCGGCATTATTGCGAGTATCGACGCAGACATGACCATGAATCGTTTTGTAAGCGCCACATGCACAAATTTTATAGCATATGCACAATCCCTGATTCGTTTCACTAGCCGGGTGATTGGCACATGCGCAAACACTCCCAGTACAAGTTTATCATGGCCGCATGAGATATGTAGTTATGTTAATCTGCCGGCAGATTAGGTATTCAGCATCTGTAGATGGACGCTCCCTCACAGATGTAAAATTCTTACACAGTATTGAAGCAGAACAGGGTTCAATAGGGGAATTTACAGCCTGGGTAATAGGAACAATCCTATTACACCTTGCTGCACTGACTGGGGATCCAGACTGCCATTATACTGCTGCTCATTTCAGGTTTGCAATACCTCTGTAATGCCAGCAAACCGTTCTTGTTATTGGGGTCTTATTATTCCTTGTGCGGTGTAGTTATATACAGTCAGGTCCATAGATATTGGGACATCAACACAATTCTAACATTTTTGGCTCTATACACCACCACAATGGATGTTAAATGAAACAAACACGATGTGCTTTAACTGCAGACTGTCAGCTTTAATTTTAGGGTATTTACATCCAAATCAGGTGAACAGTGTAGGAATTACAACAGTTTGCATATGTAACTCCCACTTGTTAAGGGACCAAAAGTAATGGGACAATTGGCTTCTCATCTGTTCCATGGCCAGGTGTGTGTTATTCCCTCATTATCCCAATTACAATGAGCAGATACAAGGTCCAGAGTTCATTTCAAGTGTGCTATTTGCATTTGGAATCTGTTGCTGTCAACTCTCAAGATGAGATCCAAAGAGCTGTCACTATCAGTGAAGCAAGCCATCATTAGGCTGAAAAAACACAACAAACCCATCAGAGAGATAGCAAAAACATTAGGCGTGGCCAAAACAACTGTTTGGAACATTCTAAAAAAGAAGGAACGCACCGGTGAGCTCAGCAACACCAAAAGACCTGGAAGACCATGGAAAACAACTGTGGTGGATGACCGAATAATTATTTCCCTGGTGAAGAAAACACCCTTCACAACAGTTGGCCAGATCAAGAACACTCTACAGGTGATAGGTGTATGTGTGTCAAAATCAACATTCAAGAGAAGACTTCACCAGAGTGAATACAGACGATCACCACAAGATGTAAACCATTGGTGAGCTTCAAAAACAGGAAGGCCAGATTAGAGTTTGCCAAACGACATCTAAAAAAGCCTTCACAATCCTATTGACAGATGGGACCAAGATCAACTTGTACCAGAGTGATGGGAAGAGAAGAGTATGGAGAAGGAAAGGAACTGCTCTTGATCCTAAGCATACCACCTCATCAGTGAAGCATGGTGGTGCTAGTGTCATGCCGTGGGCATGTATGACTGCCAGTGGAACTGGGGTTCTCTTGTACTTATTGATGATGTGACTGCTGACAAAAGGGGCAGGATGAATAGAACTGTTTCGGGCAATATTATCTGCTCATATTCAGCCAAATGCTTCAGAACTAATTGGACGGTGCTTCACAGTACAGATGGACAATGACCCAAAGCATACTGCAAAAGCAACCAAAGATTTTTTTAAGGGAAAGAAGTGGAATGTTATGCAATGGCCAAGTCAATCACCTGACCTGAATCCGATTGAGCATGCATTTCACTTGCTGAAGACAAAACTGAATGGAAAATGCCCCAAGAACAAGCAGGAACTGAAGACAGTTGCAGTAGAGGCCTGGCAGAGCATCACCAGGGATGAAACCCAGCGTCTGGTGATGTCTATGCGTTCCAGACTTCAGGCTTTGCAGCCAAGTATTAAAAAGTGAAAGTTTGATTTATGATGATTATTATGTCCCATTACTTTTGGTCCCTTAACAAGTAGGAGGCACATATGCAAACTGTTGTCATTCCTATACCGTTCAGCTGATTTGGATGTAAATACCCTCAAATTAAAACTGACAGTCGGCAGTTAAAGCACATCTTGTTTGTTTCATTTTAAATCCATTGTGTTGGTGTATAGAGCCAAAAATGTTAGAATTGTGTTGATGTCCCAATATTTATGGACCTGACTGTATATATTCTAAAGCCTTTTTTGTATTAGTGGGGGGAAAAAAAGGGGGTTATTAGCCGTTGAAGTTAGAAAATTGCAGGGCTTTCTTTGCGTGTATTAGTGGCAAAAATATACAGACGTGGACAAAATTGTTGGTACCCTTTGGTCAATGAAAGAAAAAGTCACAATGGTCACAGAAATAACTTTAATCTGACAAAAGTAATAATAAATTAAAATTCTATAAATGTTAACCAATGAAAGTCAGACATTGTTTTTCAACCATGCTTCAACAGAATTATGTAAAAAAATAAACTCATGAAACAGGCATGGACAAAAATGATGGTACCCCTAGAAAACACAGAACATAATGTGACCAAAGGGACATGTTAATTCAAGGTGTGTCCACTAATTAGCATCACAGGTGTCTACAACCTTGTAATCAGCCATTGGGCCTATATATATGGCTCCAGGTAATCACTGTGTTGTTTGGTGATATGGTGTGTACCACACTCGACATGGACCAGAGGAAGCAAAGGAAAGAGCTGTCTCAAGAGATCAGAAAGAAAATTATAGACAAGCATGTTAAAGGTAAAGGCTATAAGACCATCTCCAAGCAACTAGATGTTCCTGTGAGTACAGTTGCACATATTATTCATAAGTTTAAGATCCATGGGACTGTAGCCAACCTCCCTGGACGTGGCCGCAGGAGGAAAATTGATGACAAATCTAAGAGACGGATAATCCGAATGGTAACAAAAGAGCCTAGAAAGACTTCTAAAGAGATTCAAGGTGAACTTCATGCTCAAGGAACATCAGTGTCAGATCGCACCATCCGTCGTTGTTTGAGCCAAAGTGGACTACATGGGAGACGACCAAGGAGGACACCATTGTTGAAAACGAATCATAAAAAAGCAAGACTGGAATATGCCAAACTACATGTTGACAAGCCACAAAGCTTCTGGGAGAATGTCCTGTGGACAGATGAGACAAAAATCGAAGTTTTTGCCAAGGCACATCAGCTGTATGTTCACAGACGAAAAAATGAAGCATATCAAGAAAAGAACACTGTCCCTACTGTGAAACATGGAGGAGGCTCTGTTATGTTCTGGGGCTGCTTTGCTGCGTCTGGCACAGGGTGTCTTGAATCTGTGCAGGGTACAATGAAATCTCAAGACTATCAAGGAATTCTAGAGAGAAATGTACTAGCCAGTGTCAGAAAGCTTGGTCTCAGTCGCAGGTCATGGGTCTTGCAACAGGACAATGACCCAAAACACACCGCTAAAAACACCCAAGAATGGCTAAGAGGAAAAAATTGGACTATTCTAAAGTGGCCTTCTATGAGCCCTGACCTCAATCCTATTGAGCATCTTTGGAAGGAGCTGAAACATGCAGTCTGGAAAAGGCACCCTTCAAACCGGACACAACTGGAGCAGTTTGCTCATGAGGAGTGGGCCAAAATACCTGCTGAGAGGTGCAGATGTCTCATTGACAGTTACAGGAAGCGTTTGATTGCAGTGATTGCCTCAAAAGGTTGCGCAACAAAATATTAAGTTAGGGGTACCATCATTTTTGTCCATGCCTGTTTCATGAGTTTATTTTTTTACATAATTCTGTTGAAGCATGGTTGAAAAACAATGTCTGACTTTCATTGGTTAACATTTATAGAATTTTAATTTATTATTACTTTTGTCAGATTAAAGTTATTTCTGTGACCATTGTGACTTTTTCTTTCATTGACCAAAGGGTACCAACAATTTTGTCCACGTCTGTATATATTATTTGCAGTTCAGGCCCGCAGTTATATGTTCTAAAGCCTTTTTTTTTTGTTGTGTATTAGTGGGGGTAAAAAAAAGGGGCTTATTAGCCGTTGTGTGGTGAAGTGAGAAAATTACAGCCCTTTTTAGGGTGTAAAAGTGGCAAAAAAATATATATATTTTGCCGTTCACAGCCGCAGTTATATGTTCAAATGGTTTTTTTTGCCGTGTATTAGTGGGGAAAAAGAAAAAGGGCTTATTAGCCATTGTGTGGTGATGTGAGGAAATAAAAGCCCTTTTTGGCGTGTATTAGTGGCAAAAAAAAACTTTATTTGCTGTTCACCACCGTAGTTATATGTTCTAAAGGCTTTTTTTGTTGTGTATTAGTGGGGGTAAAAAGAGAGGCTTATTAGCCGTTGTGTGGTGAAGTAAGAAAATTACAGCCCTTTTTGGCGTGTATTAGCGGAAAAAAAAACGTTATTTGCCGTTTACGGCCGCAGTTATATGTTCTAAAGCCTTATTTTGGCGTGTATTAGTTGGGGGAGGGACTTATTAGCCGTTGTGTAGTGAAGTGAGAAAATTACAGCCCTTTTTGGCATGTATTAATTTCCTTTTTATTTACTTATTTAATCTAACAGTATGTCAGACAGAGAAGTGCCAGGCTCTGCACAGGGGAGGGGCACAGGCCTAAATGTTTCTGGCGCAGGCAGTGGGGACGGTGGGTTCGTCAGACACAACCCTTAGTTGGCATGGCCCGGGAGCAGACCCTGTGCCCTCACCTGTCCTCAACCTGCCTCTATCCTTTTTTGTTCTCTCAGCCAGAGAAGTACTATATGACGTGGGCTCAACTCCACCTTACAGAGTGAATGAGCTACTAGAGGACAGTCAGCAGCTACTGCCCAGCCAAGATCCGGAGGAGACATCCGCCGCTTCATCTGGTAGGTGGGCAAGTAGTGATGAAGAGAGTGGCATGGGAGCTGGTGTTTTGGGCAGTCAGGCTCCTGGCTCTGAGAACATTGAGGAGGACATCAGTGACGTGCAGACACTACTCGATGATGATGTAGCCAATCACAATTGGGAGCCGGGTGACGTAGGGGCTTCATCATCATCGGGGGAAGAGGGTGGCAGCTTGCACGTGAGGCAGTGGCAGAACCAACAAGTCGGTAGCGTGGCCGGGAGTCAGCAGGGTGGCAGCAGTGGGAGGTCGGGAGCCAAATGTGCCCAGGGTAGACCACCTGCTTTGCAGGAGCCTACCGGCCAGGAAAGTAGTGGTGCAGGGGTTCACGGAGGAAGTGGCGGTAGCAGTCAGTTAATACGGAGTGTTGGGGGTAAAATCACCTACTCGGCGGTGTGGCAGTTTTTTTTTAAGCTGCCGTGGAAGGTGAACATGGCCATTTGTCGAATCTGTGGGCAGAAGGTGAAGCATGGCCTTCCTCCTGGTAGTCGGTCATTCCGTCAGCAATTGATCACCGAAGCGATTGCCAAGAGACAACAGTATGCGTGCACTCATCCAACGGTGCAGAAGCTGAACGTGCTCCTGGCCAAGTTGCTGGTACTGCAGTCTCTCCCTTTCCAAGTGGTGGACTCTGCACCTTTCAGAGAACTGATGGCTTGTGCTGAGCCAAGGTGGAGAGTCCCAAGCCATAATTTCTTTGCCAAAAAGGCAGTACCAGCTCTGCACACATATGTAGAACAGAAGGTGGGTCAGTCCTTGAGCCTGTCGGTGTCTGCCAAAGTACACGGCAGCGCCGACGTGTGGAGCTGTAACTACGGTCAAGGACAATATATGTTTTTAAGGCCCACTGGGTAAATGTGGTTCCTGCCCAGCCAAACCAGCAACTTGGCCAGGTGACGTCGCTTCCGCCTCCACGTTCTCACGGTCCTGCGACAATGTCCGCCTCTGTCTCCTCATCCTCCACCTTGTCTTCAATTTCCACTGCAGGGACAATTGACAATGCCCCACCAGCATACCACATGTGCAGAGCACAGCGGTGTCACGCTGTTCTGCACCTTGTTTGCCTGGGCGAACTGAGTCCACACAGGGGAGGAATTGCTCCTCGTCCTTTATCAAGAAATCAAATCCTGGCTTTCTCCACGATAACTCAAAATTGGAACCATGGTGACCGACAATGGAAAAAACTTGGTGTCGGAGCTGCGTCAAGCAGGGCTGAGCCATGCTCCCTGCATTGCGCACATGTTCAATCTGGTTGTCAAGTGTTTCCTGAAGTCTTCTACCCATTTGCAAGACATCCTAAAAATGGCCAGGAAACTTTGCATGCACTTCACCCACTCGTACACCGCCAAGCACACCCTTCTTGAGCTACAGCGGCAGAACGGCAACCCCCAACATTGGCTGATATGTGACGTTTCCACCCGTTGGAATTCCACCCTCCATATTTTGGACCGACTGTACGAACAGAGAAAAGCCATAAATTATTTCTTGATGATACAGGCAGACAGAGGTACTCCCCTGTGTAACTTCAATGTTAGCCAGTGGCAGCTCATGCATGACACCTGCTGTTTGGTCATGCCCTTTGAGAAGGCAACTTTATTTGTCAGTCGCCAGGACTACAGGATGAACAACGTCATTCTACTGATTCATATCCTGGAAAATTCACAGTAGAAAAGTCACTAGTATACGTATCTGTAATCTTGCGCTGCAGGTTTTCAATGCGATGTGGGAAGATCACAGAAGCAAGTAAATCAAGAAAGTGGAAAACCACGCTGCTTGATACACCTCCTCCCTTCTTGGTACGGGTTACAAAAGGCACAGACGGGAAAAGATTTGCAAGGGGCATACCCGAGGATCCCTCCTCTCTCCAACACTCCTGTGGGTAATTAAAGGTTGCAACAATAGTGAAGCCCAGACTGCCACCGTCACGTGCAAAGATTTATTGTACTTACAACAGTATCTCTGATAAAACGCATAAAACAATGGTATGCACACTTCGGTATCGAAGTGTGCATACCATTGCTTTATGTGTTTTATCAGAGATACTGTTGTAAGTACAATAAATCTTTGCACGTGACGGTGGCAGTCTGGGCTTCACTATTTTATGCGTTTTATTAGAGATGCTGTTGTAAGTACAATAAATCTTTGCACGTGACGGTGGCAGTCTGAGCTTCACTATTGTCGCGACCTTTAATTACCCACAGGAGTGTTGGAGAGAGGAGGGATCCTTAGGTATACCCCTTGCAAATCCTTCCCCGTGCCTTTTGTAGCCCGTACCAAGAAGGGAGGAGGTGTATCAAGCAATGCGGTTTTCCACTTTCTTGATTTACATATATCCTGGAAAAGATGCTGGTAAATATGGCTGATCATGGGGATAAGAGACGTGGCACCTACAAACCGGATTCCAAAAAAGTTGGGACACTATACAAATCGTGAATAAAAACTGAATGCAATGATGTGGAGGTGCTAACTTCTAATATTTTATTCAGAATAGAACATAAATAACGGAACAAAAGTTTAAACTGAGAAAATGTACCATTTTAAGGGAAAAATATGTTAAATCAGAATTTCATGGTGTCAACAAATCCCCAAAAAGTTGGGACAAGGCCATTTTCACCACTGTGTGGCATCTTCCCTTCTTCTTACAACACTCAACAGACGTCTGGGGACCGAGGAGACCAGTTTCTCAAGTTTAGAAATAGGAATGCTCTCCCATTCTTGTCTAATACAGGCCTCTAACTGTTCAATCCTCTTGGGCCTTCTTTGTTGCACCTTCCTCTTTATGATGCACCAAATGTTCTCTATAGGTGAAAGATCTGGACTGCAGACTGGCCATTTCAGTACCCGGATCCTTCTCCTACGCAGCCATGATGTTGTGATTGATGCAGAATGTGGTCTGGCATTATCTTGTTGAAAAATGCAGGGTCTTCCCTGAAAGAGATGATGTCTGGATGGGAGCATATGTTGTTCTAGAACCTGAATATATTTTTCTGCATTGATGGTGCCTTTCCAGACATGCAAGCTGCCCATGCCACACGCACTCATGCAACCCCATACCATCAGAGATGCAGGCTTCTGAACTGAGCGTTGATAACAACTTGGGTTGTCCTTGTCCTCTTTGGTCCGGATGACATGGCGTCCCAGATTTCCAAAAAGAACTTCGAATCGTGACTCGTCTGACCACAGAACAGTCTTCCATTTTGCCACACTCCATTTTAAATGATCCCTGGCCCAGTGAAAACGCCTGAGCTTGTGGATCTTGCTTAGAAATGGCTTCTTCTTTGCACTGTAGAGTTTCAGCTGGCAACGGCAGATGGCACGGTGGATTGTGTTCACTGACAATGGTTTCTGGAAGTATTCCTGAGCCCATTCTGTGATTTCCTTTACAGTAGCATTCCTGTTTGTGGTGCAGTGTCGTTTAAGGGCCCGGAGATCACGGGCATCCAGTATGGTTTTACGGCCTTGACCCTTACGCACAGAGATTGTTCCAGATTCTCTGAATCTTCGGATGATGTTATGCACAGTTGATGATGATAGATGCAAAGTCTTTGCAATTTTTCGCTGGGTAACACCTTTCTGATATTGCTCCACTATCTTTCTGCGCAACATTGTGGGAATTGGTGATCCTCTACCCATCTTGGCTTCTGAGAGACACTGCCACTCTGAGAAGCTCTTTTTATACCCAATCATATTGCCAATTTACCTAATTAGTGTTAATTGGTCTTCCAGCTCTTCGTTATGCTCAAATTTACTTTTTCCAGGCTCTTATTGCCACTTGTCCCAACTTTTTGAGGATTTGTTGTCACCGTGAAAATTTGAATCAACGTATTTTTCCTTTAAAATTATACATTTACTCGGATTAAACGTTTGATCTGTCATCTTCGTTCTATTACAAATAAAATATTGACATTTGCCATCTCCACATCATTGCATTCAGTTTTTATTCACAATTTGTTTAGTGTCCCAACTTTTTTGGAATCCGGTTTGTACATCTCACGGCTACATAGTAAAGAAACTACTCACCAGCAGCTATAAAGCAGACCCTGAACCAGCAGGTGGTGGCATACTTGGAGTGCACCCTGACGATCTTCAGCTGTCATTGAAGATCCGCTGGACTACTGGGCAGCCAAACTGGATTTGTAGCCGCAACTGGCCTAGTTTGCCCTGGAAAAGCTGTCCTCCCCGGCCAGTAGTGTGGCATCAGAGTGGGTGTTTAGTGTGGTGGGGGCCATAGTTACAACAAGGAGAACTCGCCTGTCCACCCAAAAATCAGTAGTACCAAATGTGTTTTGGAGCAACAAGCTCCTTTTTCAGTGGGTCCTACCACCTCCTAGGAGAGGCTAAAGAAGGAGCTTGTCGCTCCGAAACGCGTTTGGTACTACTGTAATCCAGAAAGACCTCCGGCACAACTGTTATATGCCACTTGACCCAGCAGTGTGATTTCTGAACCCTTACAAGACCGAAGCTTCACAAGCCACAGCATGCTATATATCGGAGATCGGATACAGAGTGACCACATGGGACGCCATGTGTGACGCCGAATAAGGGCAGACACCAGCTGCGATAAGGGGAGTCGGACGGTTCTATTTATAAGTAGAATACGGCTCAACTGCAAGGCGCTTTCCGGATTAATCAACAATGTGGTAGCATTTCATCATTAACTATAGAGAGTGGTAGACAATGTATACAATATAGCAATTAAATAGATCAAGCTGCTATTTGTACTGCCACCTATATCGAATAAGATACCTTATATCTGTACAATATGAATTGTGAACATTGATCAACTATATTTGGATGAAATTGTTCAATCAACTTTTATATATACTAATTTGCAAATGGGATTGGACTATTTTTATTTTTCTTATTAACAATGATGGATATGTATTTTTATTTTTATTTACAATCACGGATATTGATTCTTTCATACTAATCATGAACATTGATTCATGAACTGTTCGGACCCCAATGACTCTATAATCATGATAATTGATTAGGGGGATAAAGGGAACCATGAAATATTGACATAATTGTGAGATATTGATTTTCTTTGGGAAGGGCATTTTACTGTGTGAAATAGAAATAATAGTGGTTATAATAAGCCTCTCTACCTCTGAATCCAGTAGTTGTGTGGATATTGCATGGGATGGGTTCCTATCCTTCTCAGTCACACCATCTACACTGAGTTGGACAGGAAAATCACCACATCCAGCCATTTATGTGAGATTTGGTCTCCAAGTACAAAGGGGACATTTTATAGAGGAAGAAGAATAGGAGTAATAACGGTATCTTTTGAATTGTATAACAGTTTAAATATTCCCTAGGGTGGGTTCCAGCCCTCTTCAGTCACAGAGACAATTGCAACATATACCACTGTTGCTGAAGTGGACGGGAGAATAGCATTTCATATGTTAGTTTTAAAAGGAAATTTTTTATATTATTTTTTCATTATCATATTTTTATTATTATTATTTTTCTGAGATATATATTTTATATATTTTTATGTTTATATATATCTGAATGTAATAAACAAACGTTCTTTGTACAGTTCCCGGTGACTGAGTGCCTGTTAATCTAATTTACTTATATTTAATACATTTATGGACATTGGGGTAGTCCACTAACAGTGCACCTAAGTCCAGAGACCAAACAGGAGAGCCACTATATACACATTCATTTCTCTACCTCCACACTATGTCTCCTTGCCACTCTGTGGTCTCCTGATGCTGCTGCCATCTCCACACTATGTCTCCTTGCCACTCTGTAGTCTCCTGATGCTGCTGCCACCTCCACACTATGTCACCTTGCCACTTTGTGGTCTCCTGATGCTGCTGCCACCTCAACACTATGTCACCTTGCCACTCTGTGGCCTCCTCATGCTGCTGCTGCCACCTCCACACTCTATCATTGTGCCACTCTGTGATCTCCTGATGCTGCTGCCACCTCCACACTATGTCACCTTGCCACTCTGTGGTCTCCTGATGCTGCTGTCACCTCCACACTATGTCACCCTGATGATACTGCCACCTCCACACTATGTCATTGGGCCACTCTGTGGACTTCTCATACTGTCCCCACCCTCCCCACTTCATGACTGGGCCACTATTTTGCCTTTTTGGCTTTAGTTGACATCATCATTTATTTGACCCTTCTTCTCATCTGTCAGAAGGAAGGAAAAATTAGACACACAACAGATCCTGTCTGTGTAGCAGCTGTAAGGCCTGTATGGTCCCATCAGAATTGGCTTATGATTTTGTAGCCAAAAGCAGGAGTGCGTACAAAACACAGAAGACATGCAAATATTCCATTCACGTGTCACGTGTTTTGTATTCAATCCTGTTTTTTTTGTTGGGCATTAGCAATACTGATGGATTACTGACCAAATAATGACCCAGTGAAGGTGGATGCTCAACAGACAGGATCCTTTTTTGGGGGGTTATTGATTTGACGGATCAGAGGAAGGGCAAAATAATCAGTGACGTCAACACAAACTTACTGCTGACACCCTCTCCACTCTGTCAGGGGGGCTCTATTTGTATAACCGTTTAATAGAACAGGTTCTGTAGACATCTATGTGGAATTAGCGGACGACGGTGTAAAAGAAGATGTGCGCTCTTTCACGCTATAGTAGGATCTTGGGCCTCTGCACTGTTCTTTATACCAGACCCGAGTTCACACTTGAGTTATTTGGTGAGTTTTGGCCCTGTAACTGCCCAAAGAAGTGAAGTGTGCAGTGATTCTAAGAGCGAAGCCTGTCATCTGCGTGTCATACTGACTCACAGTATTGTTTCACTACCACAGCAGACTCACTATGCGTGTTTCTGCAAGGCACAGTGTTCTACTCCACTATACAGGATCTCTGCAGCCAGGAAATAGCTGTTTTTTAACGCAATTCACAATGAATTAATTCGGATTGAATCAAATCTTTTTGGAAAATTCGGCAAACCAACTAAATCTAATTTTCGAGAAATTTGCTCATCTCTAGACATTAACCAATAATTGCTGTACACTGTGCACAACAATAGCTGCAAAACAAGATTCAGGGCCTGGTTGGTAAAGGGCACGTCATAGGTCATAAACTGTAACAGAAAGAAAAACACTCTTGTAAAATGTCTACAAATCAGTCCTTGCTGCTACATATCAGCACTGCTTTGTTCATTTTAAGTAGCAGAAGAAAGCAGCCGATAAGTTATCTAAAGGCAATCTACACTACATAGCTATGCCTGATACTCCCCCAACTCCACGCCAAAAAAGGAAAGTCTGGAAAAAGATCCCAAATAAAAAAAAAAAAAAATATGACAACAAATGTGAGGTTTTGGTCTTCATTTGGCAGAACATAGCAATTAAAAAGTTCTCCAGGCTTTTCTAAATATCCAGCAGTTTTCTGACCTGTAGAGGCAAGGTGTGCTCAGTACTTTCCCTTCTGTCATGCCACTAGAGTGGCTGCAGGCTCTTCCTCTCAGGTCCTGGCTGAATCTGTTCCTTAGTCTTCCTGTTGAGCTGTACAGGAAGACTCAGTAAAACATTGGATCGGGACCTGAGCGGAAGAGCCTATAGCCAGTTCAGGCAGTCACATGCTCACAATAGAGACAACAGAATCAGAGGGGTAGGTACTGAGGAAACCATCTTGACTCCACAGGTCAGAAGGCTGCCAGAAAAGTATGGAGGACCCCTTTAAGTTACCATCCCAAATGAAGGAACATACCATGCTATTTCCCTTCAGGCACAACTGACACCAGTTTATCACGACCACAATAAATTTTTTTGTAAACTGTATATTTTTGTGTGGCAGAAAACCCCTACAAACACAAGGAAAATACACAAAGTCCACCCAGAAGTTGAGCTTTCTTAGATTCAAACAGAACCCCAGTGCTGCAAGACCATAGTGCTAACCACTGAGCCATCATGCTGCCCACCGTTCTGAATTACATCGCTGCCTCTTTGAAAGATCAGAGATATAGCTAGTTAGGTCTATGACAACGTTCATTTTTAATTTTTCTGGACAACGTACAGCGAATATTTTTTACAGACATATTAGAAAATTAATTTTATTTGGGAGAAAAGTTGCCTATGTTTACGGGCTGTCGAGGAATTTTACGAATTAATGGCAACCCTGCTCCAACCGTGAGAGGGGAGCTGTGACTATTGTATGACAACCTTATGTTGGAAGGAAAATAACATGCAAATTAGCTCATACCAGCCAAAGCAGACACCCTGACTGGTATGAGCTAATTTGCATACTTTTTTCTATGAAACACTGCCTGAAAAATAAGTCTCCATGTTATCTCTGTGTCTTTTCAATGAGAAACAGTAACCAGCTGAATGGTTCCCTTGAGATCAGTCACTTAGGGGAATCTCCCATAGATACTGCTTTTATCCTATTTGCTGCCTTAGGGTAGGTTCACATGGATTTTTTAAGGCAGATTTTCCCACAGTTTTTCAGCCAAGGCCAGAAGTAGATTCAGCAGGAAGAAGAAGTACAAGTCTTTCCTTTATATTTCCCATTCCTTTTGGAATCAATGTTTCTGGATTTGGCTGAAAACCTGCAGGAAAATCTGCCTCAAAACCTCCTCCAAAAAACTTTGTGTGAACCTACCCTAAAGGAGTATGGCCGTAGGTTTAGGTTTCTGCATGACGTTTTACAAACCAAAATCGGGAGTAGATAAAAAAAGGCTTCTCAAAAACTGCATCTAGAAACCTGAATGTGTAGCCGTACCCTAAGCTAAAAAGTAAAATGGAGAAATACAGGGATGGGTTGTACATATGGCAAAATTTTGTTAGCCTATCCCTTAAAGAGGTAGGCAAATTTCTTACTTATGGTGCCCCCCTGGCTGTTGCGAATGCTATAATCATATGAATTTGATTATATTTAATACCAGCGTGCATTTTAGGTCACCATTACTGCAGAAATTTGTAAATATTATCTCAACCAAATTGTATTTTATCAATAATAATATCAATACTAAACTGAAGTCACCAAAAGTGGTCTGATGGTAGGTCATGGCAAGCAATTAAAGGGGTTGCACCGAGTGTTGATGTTCTGACCCCTGTCCACAGGATAGGGGATATCTAACTGATCACTGGGAGTCTGACTGCTGGGACCCCCACTCATCCCAAGAATGGTGGATCCCTTTCCCCTGATATGATGAAGCAACAGGTTGGGATTGGACATTAACACTCCAATTCTTCTCTATGGGACTGCCGGAGATAGTCGAGTAAAGCCGTCACCTATTTCTGGCGGTCCCATAGAGAATGAATGGAGTAGAACACTCTTGACCTGCCGCTCCATAAGATTGTGGGAATGGGTCCCCAATTCTCTGGATAGGCCAGACCGCAAAATACATATGGTCATGTAAATGCACCCTAATACAGTACCAGCAAATGTGATGTTCGCTTTGCATATATTTTCTGGGTGGCAATTGACCTGTTGTATGGTTTTAGAAACTGCAATATGCCAATTGTTTCTGTGCGGATTTCAGTAATACATACAGATTTTATTGCTGATTTGATGCAGAAACACAGAGAAATCCACACAGAAATTCTGTTTGAAAACCTGCACTTTTTTTTACTATTTTTTTTTCATACATGAAATATTTTGCAAATGGGAAAAGGAGAAACCTTAAGTGAAGAGCAAATTGAAACCACCAGAGGGAGCCAAGCCGAGCAATGGTACATTAGTAAAATAAGAAGTGCACATCTTTCTTATAATACATGTAATTTATATCCATACTGTAACAGCATGAATTAATATTACAGTTAGGCTTGAGCGAATTAAGCTTCAGATTATAGATCTGTAGCATTAAAATGTATTGGCTCCATGTAGGCAAAATTAGTATTGCCTGAAGTCGCTTAAGACTTTGGTGAATTACTTCGATATTCCTATCTGCGTCTTTAAAAACATTTTAAAATAGGAATCTGAAGTCGGCTTTGGTACCAAGGTACAAGCCAGTACCAAAGCCCACTTGGGCTTCCTATTTTAAAATGTTTTTAAAGAGTAAATAAACATTTGCATACATTTTTGTTAACCTGTGCCTATTTTTAATTTTTTTTGTAATATAGTTTATTAATGTTTTTTGTATCTTTATTACTCTTTTCCCACCCTTAGGGCTTGTTCACATGAACGTATGTGTTCCGTTTCCGTATTGCGGACCGCATATGCGGATCCGCAATACACGGACACCGTTCCGTGTGAATTCAGCACCACGGATGTGGACCCATTCACTTCAATCGGTCCGCAAATCCAGACATGCGGAACGGAAGAACGGAACGCTACGGAAGCACTATGGATAGGAATACCGAAGTATGGAGTACGAAGTTAACATTTTTATGAATAGGACCACAGGGCAGAGAGTGCAGGCAGGAGTGCATATTGCTGCTCCTGCCTGTGCCCCCCAGAAGATTACTAAATGCTGGCATAGCACATTGGTACAGAGTCTACAGTTTATGAATGGGGCCGCAGCACCGCAATGAGTGCCAGCAGGAGCGCATATTGCTGCCCCATGGAGGCTTACTAACTCCTGGCATAGCACATGGGTACCCATGTACTATATCTAGATGAGCTGAGCGCAACGGGCTCCTGTCTGTGCCTGCGTTCCTAAACTAAGAGAACTGCATGTCAGCTCTTAGCTTAGTGCAGCAAGCAGAAGCAGGAGCCTGCTCCGCTCAGCTAAACCTGGTAGTACAGGGTACCCATGTGCTATGCCAGGAGTTAGTAAGCCTCCAGCGGGAAGCAATATGCGTTCCTGCCGGCACTCATTGCGGTGCTGCGGCCCCATTCATAAACTGTAGACTCCGTACACTGCTGAGCAGTCAGCGGTATACAGAGAGGTAGATTTTAAGCGCACAGTGAATGGTGCACTTTAGGGAGGGAAAAGTGTAATAAAAATACTAAATACATTAATAAACTACACTGCCTGATCAAAAAAAAAAGTCACCACCAAAATAAAAAAAAGGTCACACACTATAATATTTAATTGGAACGCCTTTAGCTTTGATTACGGCACGCATTTGCTGTGGCATTGTTTCGATAAGCTTCTGCAGTGTCACAAGATTTATTTCCATCCAGTGTTGCATTCATTTTTCACCAAGATCTTGCATTCATGATGGTAGAGTCTGACTAGTGCGCAAAGCCTTCTCCAGCGCATCCCAAAGAATCTCAATGGGGTTAAGGTCTGGACTCTGTGGTGGCCAATCCATGTGTGGAAATGATGTCTCATGCTCCCTGAACCACTCTTTCACAATTTGAGCCCGATGAATCCTGGCATTGTCATCTTGGAATATGCCTGTGCCATCAGGGAAGAATAAATCCACTGATGGAATAACCTGGTCATTCAGTATGTTCAGGTAGTCAGCTGACCTCACTCTTGGAGCACATACTGTTGCTGAACCTAGACCTGACCAACTGCAGCAACCCCAGATCATAGCACTGCCCCCACAGGCTTGTACAGTAGGCACTAGGCATGATGGGTGCATCACTTCATATGCCTCTCTTCTTACCCTGATGCGCCCATCACTCTGGAACAGGATAAATTTGGACTCATCAGACCACATGACCTTCTTCCATTTCTCCAGAGTCCAATCTTTATGCTCCCTAGCAAATTGAAGCCTTTTTTTCGGGTTTGCCTCACTGATTAGTGGTTTTCTTACGGCTACACAACTGTTCAGTCCCAATCCCTTGAGTTCCCTTCGCATTGTGCATGTAGAAATGCTCTTACGTTAACTATTAAACATAGCCCTAAGATCTACTGTTGTTTTTCTTCAATTTGATTTCACCAAATGCTTAAGTGATCGCTGATCACGATCATTCAGGATTTTTTTCACGCCACATTTCTTCCTCGAATACGATGGGTCCCCACTATCCTTCCAGTTTTTTATAATGCGTTGGACAGTTATTAACCCAATTTTTGTAGTTTCTGCAATCTCCTTAGATGTTTTCTCTACTTGATGCATGCCAATGATTTGACCCTTCTCAAACAGACTGACATCTTTTCCACGACCACGAGATGCGTCTTTCGAGATGGTTGTTTAAGAAATGAGAAGCAACTCATTGCACCAGTTGGGGTTAAATAACTTGTTGCCAGCTGAAAGATAATCGCCCATGCAGTAATTATCCAATAGGAGACTCATAACTATTCTCTTAGTTAAATCCAGGTGGCGAATTTTTTTTTTGGACAGGCAGTGTATATTACAAAAAGTGTTATTAGGGCATTAGGGACAGGTTAACAAAAATGTATACAAAAGTTTAGTTACTCTTTAAAGACGCTGATAGGAATACCAAAGTAACTCAACAAAGTCTCGAATGATGCCTACGCGGAGCCAATACATTTTAATGTTGTACGGAAACAGCATTAAATACGAAGTTCTTTAACAAATCGACTTCGGATCTCTGATCCAAAGCTCGATTCGCTGAAGCCTAATTACAATCCAATAAACATTTGTATATACACACTTGAATAACTGTACTATACAATGAAACATATGCTCTACATACTGTACATTCAGAATCAAATAAACATATACATATAGATCATAATATTTTAATGAAAACACAATTTTATCTTTCCATATTTTGTGGTGGAAGAGGAATGGGACCAGACCTATGGACCACTTCCTCTAAGGCCACTTCCACATTGCCATCCAGCCTCTAACCCCATTAACCATAATGGGGCCCGGCGGAGATTCATATACTCATATATTCCTTTTAGTCCATATACAGAGCAGCCAACAGCCTGTACAGCATTATATGGAGGTCATACTGTTCTGTACTAAAGGTTCTTTTACATGAGCCAATGATTGGGGCAATTATCAGAAAGGAGAATTACTAGGAAGACTGGTTCCTGATAATTGCTCTGTGTAAAGCTGCTGCCAATCACCTGATGAATGAGCAAATAAATGAGCATTGTTCATGTGGTCACCTAAATCATAATTTCTGAGCAGCAACTATGAATGGTGCGAGAATTTAGTGAGAAATACAGCAAAAATGTTGTCATATTTTCAAAACAATGCAACAAGAATGCATACAAAGTGCCATGTGTGAATATACCCTTATGAGCTGAGGATTCTGCTGTAGATCCCAATAAGAGTAGGACACTATTATCCACCCAAGTACTACTACTATATAAACACACCTAATAAGAATAATAAATCAGTCAACAGCAGCTTGTTGACAGTTTTCACATACTGACTAGTACTTTTTACCCCACTTAAAGGAAAAAACAGATGAGCTGAAAAATATGTGAAAACTGCAAGAAAAGTATTGGTGATAACATATAAAGATGCTAAATTTGAAAATGCCTGATACCTGAAGCTGATGAAAAACTTGCAAATGAGCCACTCTGAGGACTTCCTGATGATCCAGTGTGTGGAGCTATGATTTCCAGCTCGTCAAAAGCCTCCTGAGTGCCATTGCTGAATTCTGAGGTTTGGGATCTTTTCTCAATCTCATCCATACTACTAGACTCTGGAAACAATGGAGAAGGTATGGAAATTAGCTTGACTGATACAAATAATGTATGGTTTCATATTGCCAGGTTACCTGTATCATTTTATAGCATTGTCATGATGGTGCTAAGGATCATTGCTCAAGAAAGAAATTATAACAGCCTTTTCTTTTTCCAAGTATTTTACAAACTCCTGGAAGTACATTATATTTATAGGAGTATTCTGACAATACCAAGTTATCGACTGGATAGTGGATCACTGCTAGATCTGTGGAAGTCTGACTCCTGGGACCCCATCAATCATGAGAAGTGGGTCTCGAGCCCCTTGTTTGCATGGAACAATAGTCGAACATGCGCAATGCCACTCCATTTACTGTCTACGGAACTGCTGGAGATAGCCACACACTGTACTCTGATATCTTTGATAGTATCATAGACTTTGAATGAAGTGGTATTGTGCAGGCTCAACCCCAAACAGTGGAATATGGACCCCCGTTCTCATGATTAGTGGGTGCCCCAGTGGTTGGACTCCCACCAGTTGTCACTATCCAGTGGGTAGGGGATAACTTAAGAACATTGTAGTACTTAAAGGGGTTGCGTCACTTCAGTAAATTGCATTTATCATGTAGAGAAAGTTAATACAAGCCACTTACTAATGTATTGTTATTCATTTTTCCATCACATTTTACACTGCTTGCTTCCATGGTTACAACCACCCTGTAATCCATCAGCGGTGGCCTTGCTTGCACACTACAGGCAGGGCCCGTCTTTAACAAGGGGCAAAAGGGGCAGCTGCCCTGGGCCCAGTTGCTCCTGGGGGGCCCAAGGCAGCTGCCTCTTGAGCCCTGCTAGCCACTGCCCTGGGTGTCAGGCTGTCAGCTACAGAGGGGGTGCTGCTATGCCTGCCTGCCGGTACTCCAGGCAGCGTACTGTGAGAGCTGTGATTCTCTAGGACCTTAGATGAGATCATCACTATGTGACCAGTAACCTAGCAATATTACTGGTCACATGGCTATGAGGTCATCAAGGTCCTTTCTACCAGGAGTGTTGCTGTAGAAGTTTGCCTTAACTGTGGAGCTTTTTTTTGTGAAGATTACATCAGAAAAAGGTGACAGGGGCTGTTATGCTAATATACTGTAAACTACTGTATAGTGGGGTGCTGTATAGTGTGGGGGCCTGTATACTGTGGGGGGGCTATATACTGTGGGGGCCTGTATACTGTGGGGGCTGTATACTGTATACTGTGGGTGCTGTATATTGTGGAGTGCTATACTGCTGTACTGTATACTGTGGGGGGCTGTATACTGTATACTGTGGGTGCTGTATATTGTGGAGTGCTATACTGCTGTACTGTATAGTGTGGAGGGGCTGTATACTGTATACTGTGGGTGCTGTATATTGTGGAGTGCTATACTGCTGTACTGTATACTGTGGGGGGCTGTATACTGTATACTGTGGGTGCTATATATTGTGGAATGCTATACTGCTGTACTGTATACTGTGGGGGGCTGTATACTGTATACTGTGGGTGCTGTATATTGTGGAGTGCTATACTGCTGTACTGTATAGTGTGGGGGGGCTGTATACTGTATACTGTGGGTGCTGTATATTGTGGAGTGCTATACTGCTGTACTGTATACTGTGGGGGGCTGTATACTGTATACTGTGGGTGCTATATATTGTGGAATGCTATACTGCTGTACTGTATACTGTGGGGGGCTGTATACTGTATACTGTGGGTGCTGTATATTGTGGAGTGCTATACTGCTGTACTGTATAGTGTGGGGGGCTGTATAGTGTGGGGTGCTGTATCGTGTATAGTTTGGGGTGCTGTATATGGTGAGGCGCTATACTGCTCTACTGTATACTGTGAGGTGTTGTATACTGTGGGGTGCTGTATACTGTAGGCTGCTATACTTCTCTACTATATACTGTGGGGTACTGTATAGTGTGGGGTGCTATACTGCATACAGTGTGGTGCTGTATACTATAGGGTTCTATACTGCATACTGTGGGGTGCTGGGGTGCACTGTAACACTAGGGTGAGCCGAGCCCTGGTCTCCTTCCTGCAGAGCGGTGCCCACTTCCAGCCTGAGCCCAGCTGTCCAGAACACTGATCCTGAGCCGCTGGAGTCTTCAGAACTGGAAGTATTTACAGTCATTCACTGTACTCTACCAGATGTGTGGATTTCTTGTGTGTGTGTTGTGGTGAAGGGCGTGATTAAGGTGTGGTAAGGTGGGATCTAGGGGGCCCAAGTACATTTTTGCCCAGGGTCCAATCAATATTAAAGACGGCCCTGACTACAGGAAAAAGTGCTGGCCTCTCTGGTGGCCGGCACCATGGGAGCTCACATAGGCCAGTGCTTTTTTCTATAGTGTGCAAGCACAGCCACCACTGATTGATTGCAGGGAACCATGGAAACGTGCAATGTATAATATGATGGAAAAATGAAGCCAGCAAAGGAAGTAATATGGACAATCAAAATACATTAGTAAGTGGCTTGTAATAACGTTCTCTACATAATAAATGCTATTTGCTAAAACCCCTTTAAGTTGATTTCAACTACTATTCCATCCACTAACACGTTTTATTTCGTGCTCATGAATATTCTTAAGTATTTTATCTTTTATTCTGACATTTGGATTTCTTCTCATAGTCCACTCAAGTCATTTCAGAGGTACATGATTGGAGTATTATTCCCATTCTTGTAAGTGGCTTTGAACAAATCTTTATTATGAGAAGGGTTCCCAACGATAAACTGATCACAGAATAACCATCTCCCACCAGCAAGGGATCAGATAATCTGCAGTGCCCCCACAGGAGAGGTGAAGAATTACAGAATTCTTCAATCTTTTGGGGGTTCAATAGTTTAGTGTCAGAATATTTTGCCTCCATCATCTTGATTTTGTGCCATATTTATGAATAGTTAAATGTGCCATATATTGTGAGTAAAAGGTCTTTATGTTGTTAAATGCATCTAAGGCTGAGTTCACATCAGTGTTCAGCCTTTCCGTTCTCCTACTCGGTTATAGGAGCAGGAAAACCGAAAGGACGGATTCGGCACATAACTGAGCCGAACTGAGCCTACAGACCCTATAGATATAGACTATAATGGGGTCCGTTAGGTTTACGCTCAGAAGATGATTTTGGAGCGGAGCCAAAGTAGTGCATGCAGGATTTTTATCTCCGCTTAAAAAATCTTCCTCTGGGCGGAAATCTAACGGACCCCATTATAGTCTATGGGGCCCATGGGCTTCGTTCGGCTCAGTTATAGCCATCCCAGTTATAGCCATCCCATGTCACATCTTAGATAAGGATGTGTCATGGGATGGCTATTTGTGCCACAGGGCTTTATATTAACAGCATTTTATACCATCTTGGAGCTTTTATAACTTTTGATCAAAAGATGCACCAAAACCTGACTAAGACTATGACAAAAGAAGACGCAAAATAGGACCAGAAGAAAAATCATGGAAAAGTCATGTCTAGCATGTTGCAAAGCATGCACTTAAAGAGGTTATACTATTATTAATGCAAAAAATAAAAACACATCACATAGTATATGACAGTCTCTTTCTAATAAAGCTAGAACCAGCCCTGTACCTCACGTGGATCCAGAGATCTCCTCATTCATTACTCTACTAGATTTATATCAAGCTGACAGCTCAAGGGGGAGTGTCCTTTCTGCTGCAGCTCAGGGGGCGTGTCCATGGTCTCCCTATCACAGCTCAGGAGCCAGTGAAACTGAGCATGTGCGGCCATCTCAGTGAGCAGGTCAAAGAAATAAGAAAAACAAACAGCAGGTGGCGCTATACGGATATATTATATTGAATAACTCAATGGCCATACACATTTTTTAATTACAAGCAATTACAAAAGTATTCAGATCCAGGTGCTGATTTGAAAAAAGTTGAATATTTTTGGTGCAACCCCTTTAATATATCCGGTGCATCCAGAATGTGCCACAAATTCTGGCTCAAATAAAACAAGATTCTAGGCACACACACATTAATAAAGCTCTCCCAATGTTTATATTTATGAAGGCGCTCTTCTTAGAAGATGTGGTATTCCCCTAATCATACAATGCAAAGACATGCATCCACTCTGACTAATAGGTCCCAAACATGGGACCCCCTCTATTAACTCAGAATCCTCTAGTGGGGTATTTGAGAATAGATTTGGCTCTTTAAAGCAAAATTCAGAATTAACATTTGCCTGGAGTATTGGATACAACCCGCATCCTCGTTGACCTTAATTTCAGTGATGTATGGGGGTGATCTGTCCATTATCAGCCTGACATGCACCACTCAACTTAACATGCAGGCAGATATAATCTTTCACTAATTGCTTCTTCATTTAACCAGATATAAGCGAATACACCAGGGGTCAGCAACCGCCGGCACTCCAGCTGTGGTATAACTATACCTCGGAGCATGCACCATTCACTTCTATGGGAGTTCCAAGAACAGCCTAGCTAATGTGCATACTGGGAGTCGTAGTTTCACCACCGAGATTGCTGATCCCTGCTGTACACATTCATTCTCATTTCCACATTTGCATGCCAGAAGCAGTTCGGATATGGGATAGAACTGATAGCTGTAGGTATAATTATAGAATATATTCTAGTACTTAGCATAAAATATGAACCAGACTTCTCCCTTTGTCAGTTTCTATTCTCATGTGCGCAGGATTAAAGATGGTGAGAAGGGAGAAGGAGGGCATTTCCAAACTGGATGAAAAGCAAACATTATGCGCTGCAGCATCCCGAAGAGATGTGCAACTCTGCTGGGAAAATTCAAGACAAAAGCACGACGTGGCAAGACAGTTCAAAGCATATTGCACCTGTCAAAATGTCTGTCATCTTCTATAGAAGTGTATCACTCTCCGAATCAAAAGGGAAACTCAAGCAAAGTCACTCAAAACAACACAGCACTTTGTTTCCTGCCTCCAGTCAACTCCCCCATGTGAACGCCATTTAACACCATGTTAAAGATTGCCAAAAAGAAGCAGACAATAGGGAGGACTCTCTCATTGTCAAGGACAGTTACACTTTAAAGATAACACTGAAAGAAGGTTAAAATGGGTCAACAGGCAATTGCCGAACATGTGCGTTTTACCATGGCAAAGCGCAAAAATAAAACAATGGATTCTAAATAAATAAAAAACACATACATATGACTGTGTCAACGGGACATTGATGCAGACAGCATTAGTCAAGGTCTAGATCGTGTGCATTATATAGTTGAGAAGCCATAGCTACAGATAGATATATTTTTGAACACTCCCAGGTATCATTTTGCACCGCCCCCCATACCCATAGTCAACGGGGAACTGAAAATAGATTGTAAAAAACACACCATTAAAATGGAGCCTGTCACCAAGACATTCACTGTTAAAGCAAGCACAGAACTAGCTCAGCTGAATGTACTGATACCTTTCACTTAGTGATCTGTTGATCCATTCTGGAGAAAAAGTACTTTTAATCCACATGCAAATGAGCAGTTAAGTGCACTGAGGGCGATCCAAAACAACTCTGTGCACCCAGCTCCTCCTGCTTCCACACCCTCCCCTCCTTGTTGATTGCAAGGGCCAGGTTCCTGCATAGTCATCTGGCCTAGCCCTGTCAATCAGGAAGGAGAAAGAGGGGATGGCAGAAGTAGGCAGATCTAAGGTGCACAGAGTCATTTGGGCTCTCCTCAGTGCATTAAAATGCTCATTTGCATATGGATTTAAAGCACTTCTTTTCCAGAATAAAGCCACGGATTGCCAAGTGAGCTGAACTAGTCATTCGAACTGGTTTAACCGTAAAATTCTACTGACAGACAAAATAGCCCTATGCCCATCGGTGTCCCTGAGGATGAGTAGCAGTGGAAGGAAAAATTTATACATGACTAAATTTAAAGTGAACCTGTAATCAACTTTATGCTGCCCTCACTGAGGTACAGCAGACACACTGATTTCAGAAGTTTTTCACTCATGAGCTAAAATTAATAGTGTTGATCACGAATATTCGAATTTCAAATTTTTTCGTGAATATTGGTACTTCGAAAATTCTTGAATATTTCGAATATAGTGATATATATATTTTTTTATCAGTACACATGATCCCTCCCTGCTTCTAGCTTGTGGGTCAATGAGAAGGCTGCAGTATATTTGGGAGTAGTGTTTGCGAATTTAGGAGTAGTGTTTGCGAATTTTCGTAATGCGAATTTTCATAATACAAATTTTTTTATTGCAAATTTTTCAACTTACAACTTTTAGACAAAGAAGATTATAGCACTATATTAGCTAAATTGCTCTATATTTGATTTTTTTTCTTCGAATATTCGCTATATTGCTATAACTTAGTTTTTTTTTTAATATTCGAATAATATTCGAATAATATATAGCGAATATTCTAAAAAAAAATGAATATAGAGCAATTTAGCTAATATAGTGCAATAATCTTCTTTGTCTAATAGTTGTAATTTTTTTCTCATCTGAAGTTCAGATTGGAAAAAAATGACAACTATAAAATAAAGATTATAGCACTATATTACCTAAATTGCTCTATATTCGTTTTTTCGAATATTCGCTATATTGCTATATATTCTTGTTTTGGAATATTATGACTATTCGACAAAACTAAGTTATAGCAATATAGCGAATAGTCGAAAAAAAACTAATATAGAGAAATTTAGCTTATATAGTGCTATAATAAACTTATAAGTTGTAAGTTGAAAAATTTGCAATAAAAAATTTGTATTAGGGAGATTAACAAGTGGCTCAAGAACTGGTGTAGGAAGGAGGGGTTTGGGTTCCTGGAGAACTGGGCCAACTTCTCTATCGGCTACAGGCTCTATCGTAGGGACGGGCTGCACCTCAATGAGGAAGGGGCAGCTGTGTTGGGGAAGACTGGGGGGGGGGATTACATTATAGGAGGGGAAGATAGTGCAGATAGAGACCGTGGGCATGGTAGTGGGACTGGGGGAGGAATAGAAGGAGGGACTAGAACAGTTCAGAAGGGAAGGTGTAGGGTAAAAAAATATACATAAACCTCTCAAATGTATGTATACTAATGCCAGAAGCCTGACTAATAAAACTGGGGAACTGGAATTAGTGATGTGTGAGGAGGACTATGACATAGTAGGAATAACTGAGACAAGACATGGCTGGATGATAGCTATGACTGGGTGGTTAATGTACAAGGTTACAGTCTGATTAGAAAGGATTGTCAAAATCGGAGAGGGGGAGGGGTCTGCCTTTATGTAAAGTCGTGTCTAAAGCCCACACTCCGTGAAGATATAAGTGAGGGACATGAACATGTGGAGTCGCTGTGGGTAGAGATACATGGAGCTAAAAACAATAATAAATTACTAATAGGAGTTTACTATAAACCACCTAATATACCAGAGTCCACAGAAAATCTACTACTAAACGAGATAGACGAGGCGGCAAATCATAATGAGTTGGTTATTATGGGGGACTTCAACTACCCAGATATAGACTGGGAAACTGAAACTTGTATATCTCATAAGGGAAATAGCTTCTTGGCAATAACCAAAGACAATTACCTTTCCCAACTGGTTCAGGACCAGACTAGAGGGACGGCCATACTGGACTTAGTATTGACCAATAAGCCTGACAGAATAACAGACGTGCATTTGGGGGACACCTGGGAAATAGTGACCATAAAGTAATAACCTTCCAATTATCATTCAAAAGAGCGTTTCTTCAGGTAGGAACAAAAATACCAAACTTCAAAAAAGCTAAATTTAGCCAACTAAGAGAGGCCATAGTCCTCAAAAATAAAAATACAGCCACAAAATGGGATATCTTTAAAAGCATTCTAAAATCTCATTGTGAGAGGTACATACTGTATGGGAATAAAAAGTTAAGGAACAAAAATAAACCAATCTGGATAAACAGAACTGTAAATAAAGCAATAAATGACAAAAAGAAAGCATATAAAACACTAAAACAGGACGGTAGCACGGAAGAACTGAAAAACTATAAGGAAAAAATAAAACATGTAAAAAACAAATAAAAGCGGGCAAACTAGAGATCGAGAGATTCATTGCCAAAGAGAGTAAAACTAACCCTAAAATGTTCTTCAATTATATAAATGTTAAAAAGTATAAATCTGAAGGTGTCGACCCTTTAAAGAGTAATGAGGGGGGAGTCGCAGAGAGCGACGAGGAGAAAGCAAAGCTGTTACATATTTTTTTCTCCAATGTATTCAGTGAGGAAAATAAACTGTCAGATGAAATGCTGAATGTAAAAATAAATTCCCCATTAAAAGTGTCCTGTCTGACCCAGGAAGAAGTGCAACAGCGACTTACAAAGATTAAAATAGACAAATCGCCAGGACCGGATGGCATACACCCCCGTATCCTAAGGGAATTAGGTAATGTCATAGCCAGACCCTTATTTCTAATAATTGCAGACTCTATACTGACAAGGAATGTCCCACAGGATTGGCGCATAGCAAATGTGGTGCCAATATTCAAAAAGGGTCCAAAAACAGAGCCCGGAAACTATAGGCCGATAAGTTTAACATCTGTTGTGGGTAAACTGTTTGAAGGTTTTCTGAGAGATGCTATGTTAGAGCATCTTAACGGAAATAAGCAAATAACGCCATATCAGCATGGCTTCATGAGGGATCGGTCATGCCAAACTAATTTAATCAGTTTCTATGAGGAGGTAAGTTCTAGACTTGACAGCGGCGAATCAATGGATGTCGTATATCTGGACTTCTCCAAAGCATTTGACACTGTACCACATAAAAGGTTAGTATATAAAATGAGAATGCTCGGACTGGGATAAAATGTCTGTATGTGGGTAAGTAACTGGCTCAGTGATAGAAAACAGAGGGTGGTTATTAATAGTACACACTCAGATTGGGTCACTGTCACTAGTGGAGTACCTCAGGGGTCAGTATTGGGCCTTATTCTCTTCAATATATTTATTAATGATCTTGTAGAAGGCTTGCATAGTAAAATATCAATTTTCGCAGATGACACTAAACTGTGTAAAGTAATTAACACTCAAGTGGACAGTATACTACTACAGAGCGATCTGGATAGACTGGAGGCTTGGGAAGATAAGTGGCAGATGAGGTTTAACACTGACAAAGTTATGCACATGGGAAGAAATAATGCAAGTCATCCGTACATACTAAATGGTAAAGCACTTGGTAACACTGACATGGAAAAGGATCTAGAAATTTTAACAGCAAACTAAGCTGCAAAAACGAGTGTCAGGCAGCTGCTGCCAAGGCCAATAAGATAATGGTTGCATCAAGAGGGGCATAGATGCCCGTGATGAGAACATAGTCCTACCACTTTACAAATCATTAGTCAGACCACACATGGAGTACTGTGTACAGTTCTGGGCTCCTGTGAACAAGGCAGACATAGCAGAGCTGGAGAGGGTCCAGAGGAGGGCAACTAAAGTAATAACTGGAATGGGGCAACTACAGTACCCTGAAAGATGATCAAAATTAGGGTTATTCACTTTAGAAAAAAGATGACTGAGGGGAGATCTAATTACTATGTATAAATATATCAGGGGTCAGTACAGAGATCTATCCCATCATCTATTTATCCCCAGGACTGTGACTGTGACAAGGGGACATCCTCTGTGTCTGGAGGAAAGAAGGTTTGTACACAAACATAGAAGAGGATTCTTTACGGTAAGAGCAGTGAGAATGTGGAACTCTCTGCCTGAGGAGGTGGTGATGGTGAGTACAATAAAGGAATTCAAGAGGGGCCTGGATGTATTTCTGAAGTGTAATAATATTACAGGCTATAGCTACTAGAGAGGGGTTGTTGATCCAGGGAGTTATTCTCATTGCCTGATTGGAGTCGGGAAGGAATTTTTTATTCCCCTAAAGTGGGGAAAATTGGCTTCTACCTCACAGGGGTTTTTTGCCTTCCTCTGGATCAACTTGCAGGATGACAGGCCGAACTGGATAGACAAATGTCTTTTTTCGGCCTTATGTACTATGTTACTATGTAAGCTCTTGTCAACCACTTAATATAAGCTGAGTGACCGACTGCAGGAATCAGTATATACAGTTGCAAGAAAAAGTATGTGAACCCTTTGGAATGATATGGATTTCTGCACAAATTGGTCATAAAATGTGATCTGATCTTCATCTAAGTCACAACAATAGACAATCACAGTCTGTTTAAACTAATAACACACAAAGAATTAAATGTTACCATGTTTTTATTGAACACACCATGTAAACATTCACAGTGCAGGTGGAAAAAGTATGTGAACTCTTGGATTTAATAACTGGTTGAACCTCCTTTGGCAGCAATAACTTCAACTAAACGTTTCCTGTAGTTGCAGATCAGACGTGCACGTGCTAAGGAGTAATGCTTGACCATTCACCTTTACAGAACTGTTTCAGTTCAGCAATATTCTTGGGATGTCCGGTGTGAATCGCTTTCTTGAGGTCATGCCATAGCATCTCAATCGGGTTGAGGTCAGGACTCTGACTGGGTCACTCCAGAAGGCGTATTTTCTTCTGTTTAAGCCATTCTGTTGTTGATCTACTTTCATGCTTTGGGTCGTTGTCCTGTTGCAACACCCATCTTCTGTTGAGCTTCAGCTGGTGGACAGATGGCCTTAAGTTCTCCTGCAAAATGTCTTGATAAACTTGGGAATTCATTTTTCCTTCGATGATAGCAATCTGTCCAAGCCCTGACGCAGCAAAGCAGCCCCAAACCATGATGCCCCCACCACCATACTTCACAGTTGGGATGAGGTTTTGATGTTGGTGTGCTGTGCCTTTTTTTCTCCACACATATTGTTGTGTGTTTCTTCCAAACAACTCAACTTTGGTTTCATCTGTCCACAGAATATTTTGCCAGTACTGCTGTGGAACATCCAGGTGCTCTTGTGCAAACTGTAAACGTGCAGCAATGTTTTTTTGGACAGAAGTGGCTTTCTCTGTGGTATCCTTCCATGAAATCCATTCTTGTTTAACAGGGAAGTTAGCATATGCCAGAGACTTTTGTAAGTGACAGCAAGGCATTTGGAGATACTTTTATAACCCTTTCCAGCTTTATGCAAGTCAACAATTCTTAATCGTAGGTCTTCTGAGAGCTCTTTTATGCGAGGCATCATTCACATCAGGCAATGCTTCTTGCGAAAAGCAAACCCAGAACTGGTGTGTGTTTTTTATATGGCAGGGCAGCTGTAACGAACACCTCCAATCTCCTCTCATTGTTGGACTCCAGTTGGCTGACACCTCACTCCAATTAGCTCTTGGAGATGTCATTAGTCTAGGGGTTCACATACTTTTTCCACTGTGAATGTTTACATGGTGTGTTCAATAAAAACATTTTATTCATGGTGTGTTATTAGTTTAAGCAGACTGTGATTGTCAATTGTTGTGACTTAATGGAAATTCGATCACATTTTATGACCAATTTGTGCAGAAATCCATATCATTCCAAAGGGTTCACATACTTTTTCTTGCAACTGTATGTCACTGTGGCAGGCACAGCACTATGAAGTGCCTTTTGTGCTGTGGCATTAGAAGAATTTTGATATCTCTGACTTTTAGTCTAACCAGACTGTCTATTACTCTGTAATTCCTCTAGCGCCATTCTATGGAAAAAGTAGGTTTAAAGAGCACACCAAATGCTTGAAATAACTTCTTTATTAACTTCAACTTTTCTTCATATATAACTTTGCCGCCTCCGGAGCAGATAGTCCATGTACATAACACGTGTTTAAAAGGTATCAGCACTGACCATAACCATAACTACTGGCATCTGAAAAGTGATGAAGTTCTATTTTCTTGTACTTTCCAAAATCATGAGGTACAAATCATCTGGGTATCCGAACTTCCCTCAAGTTTTGCAAGTCTCTAATCCAACTCTCCCACCTTGGCCTAAAATTTTCAGGTATGGGCTCGTCCCATCCCAACTTCTGTCTGCATAATTCTTGTAGTATTTATTTTGCTCTGAGGATTACTGGGGCCAAGAATCCCAATGGATCATATATAGAAGCCACTGTGGAAAGAACGGTGCGTCTAGTTGCAACTTTCTCTTCAATAGATACTAAAAAGTAACATAGTAACATAGTACATAAGGCCGAAAAAAGACATTTGTCCATCCAGTTCGGCCTGTTATCCCGCAAGTTGATCCAGAGGAAGACCCCTCTCTAGTAGCTATAGCCTGTAATATTATTAAGCTCCAGAAATACGTCCAGGGCCCTCTTGAATTCCTTTATTGTACTCACCATCACCACCTCCTCAGGCAGAGAGTTCCATAGTCTCACTGCTCTTACCGTAAAGAATCCTTTTCTATGTTTGTGTACAAACCTTCTTTCCTCCAGACGCAGAGGATGTCCCCTCGTCACAGTCACAGTCCTGGGGATAAATAGCTGATGGGATAGATCTCTGTACTGACCCCTGATATATTTATACATATTAATTAGATCTCCCCTCAGTCGTCTTTTTTCTAAAGTGAATAACCCTAATTTTGATAATCTTTCAGGGTACTGTAGTTGCCCCATTCCAGTTATTACTTTAGATGCCCTCCTCTGGACCTTCTCCAGCTCTGCTATGTCTGCCTTGTTTACAGGAGCCCAGAACTGTACACAGTACTCCATGTGTGGTCTGACTAGCGATTTGTAAAGTGGTAGGACTATGTTCCTATCACAGGAATCTATGCCCCTTCTGATGCAACCCATTATCTTGTTGGCCTTGGCAGCAGCTGCCTGACACTGGTTTTTGCAGCTTAGTTTGCTGTTTATTAAAATTCCTAGATCCTTTTCCATGTCAGTGTTACCGAGTGTTTTACCATTTAGTATGTACGGTTGACTTGCATTTTTCCTTCCCATGTGCATAATTTTACATTTATCAGTGTTAAACCCCATCTGCCACTTATCTTAAAAAGAAGAACTTGTCATTCTCTACATTCCATCTCAATCCAAGTACATTCTGAACTAGAAGATGATCATAATTTAGATCTACATTTTTCATTGTTGCTGCACGGTCAGAGTCACTGATGGATTCCATTATGTCTCTGTTGTTTGAGATACATTTGTGTAGGCGCAGGTTTCCTCTTGCGCATAACTCTTGGCTTTCTTTCACTAGTTTGATTTCAGATTCTGTGTACTCTAGACTTATAAGATCATCATCTACATAAAAGTTTTTCTTCAGAAAATTTGATGCTGATGTGCAATCCTTTTCATTCTGATTGGCCAGGTACTTCATACCTTAATTGGCGCAACCTGGAGACAATGCTGCTCCAAACAAGTGTACTTTCAGTCTGTATTCTGCTGGCTCTGAATCTGTATCTCCGTCCTTCCACCATAGAAACCTCAAGAAGTCTCTATCTCCATTCTTCACATGAAACTGGTGGAACATCTTTTCAACGTTACACATGACTGCTACGGGATACTTTCTGAATCTACAGAGCACTCCAGGCAGAGTATTTTTAAGATCCGGTCCTTTTAGTAGATGATCATTCAATGCAACACCATCGTACTTTGCTGAGCAATCAAATACCACTCTAATCTTATCTGGTCTGGTTTCTTTGAGTGGTAAACACCTTGATGTGGGATGTACCACACTTATCCTTCTTTAGGCTGATTATTAACTTTCACTGCATGTCCTTCTTCAAGGATGTCTCCCATGAATTTCAAATAATCATTCTTAAGTTTGGAATCTCTTACCATCCTTTTCTTCAAACATTTCAGTCTTGATAGGGCAAGATTTCTGTTATTTGGCAGACGAGGTCGTTCTCTAAAAGGACACTTTTTTCTTTAGAACTTATGTCTGCAAAGTCGGATTCAAGGATCTTGATTACTTTCGCTGGACTTACAGTTGGTAGTCTGTCACCTATCCTGTCACCTATCTTGAGTTTGCGATCTGCTGTTTTCCTCTAACAACACCACATCCTAGATCAGTTTGAACAGCGTAGGGTTCACCCTTTCCTCCTCTGATTACCTTTCGTGCTACCAAGGCTTCGGGACAATTGTAGCCTATCAACAGTCCAACACCAAACTCCTACAGCGGGGACATTTCATGAGATATGACAGATAGGTGCTCCCATTCATTGGCTGTTTCACAGGTAGGTATGCGATCTGGATCTAGAGGTATATCGTCTTTTGTATAAGCTGGATGTAGATCTAATGTGAAGTTTGAATGAAGTCCTCTAACTCTCAGTACTTTGACCCTTTGACCGTTCACTATTGTGTCTCTCCCCGTCATTGTGGTGAGTTTGAGCTTCACTGGTTCTGTAGCCACTTGTAATTTCTTGCAGATTTCTTGATCAATGAAGGTGACATCACTCTGGGCATCCAGTAGCGCATAGGCATATACCTTTTTGTTCCTCATTTTAGGATTTGAAATGCACACTGGAACAACCATTGATGTGCCGTCGCTTTGTCCTTCCCTCACTCTGCAAGAGAATACCGATACTTTCTTTCCTTCCCCAGTATCTTTAGGTACTGAGGATTAATCTTTCTTTGGATGTTCTTCATGTAGTGGTGTAGGATGGTGTCCTTTGCAAACGCTGCATGTGGATTTTTTCTTACACTCCTTAGTAACATGGCCTTTTCTAAGCATCCGAAACACAGTTGGTTATCCAGTACCAATTTTTTATTTTATTCTGGGGACTTCTCCTTCAATTGTTGGCACTTGTGTATGGAGTGGTTCTCTCCACAGAACATACATTTGAAGATAGTCTGAAGATTTGTCGGTTCTGTGTTGGTTGCAAAGCTAGTTGCTCTTGCACGTCTTATCTCTCTTGCAGGCCTTTTTTCTAAGGATTTGTAAATGTTACTGGATTACATGCTATCCGTGCTTCCTCATTGATGAACTCAATAAAACTTTAAAACTTGGGAAGTTCTTACCTAGATCTAACTGTTTAGTCACATAGCAATTCCATCTAGAAGCCACTTCTTCAAGTAGCTTAGTTAGCATCCTGTGGTTTTCTAGATAGTCGTTCAGTACTTCCAGTCCTTGAACATGTGGGATAGCATTGCTGCATGCTTGCAGGAAGTCACCATACATTTGGAGTCTGAAGTGTTCTTTAGGATCTATTTTAGGCCAGTTATTCGGTATCTCTCTAAAGGCTCTTTGTACTAAGAAAGGATGACCATATCTTGCATTTAATTTTTCCCAAGCTTGCTTGTAGGCTTCTTCGTCTCTTATAAAAGTTACCTTTAAGAACTTCCTTTGCTTCCCCAACAACATATCTCTGAAGGTAGAATAACTTATCAACTGGAATGAAGCAATGATGCTCAGTGATCATTTCAAAGCTTCCCTTCCACTATATGAACTTCAGTACGTTTTCTTGAAAATACAGTAGGTTGTGGAACGGGAAGTCTAGCTAGGACTGTTCTCTGTTGTCTTGCTGGGGCAATGGTTGTAAAACTCTCCTGAGCATTGCCATGACATCTAGGAATAGAATCATCCTCTTCTATTTTCTCACTTAGTTCTGAATTAGGTGAGTCCCTTTCTTTATCTTTTCTGGTAAATTATATAGAGGGTAAATTAACACACCTTTTTCCTGACACTAGACTAGGCCTCTCTTTGTTTTTCTGAGCAGGGATGGCAGGATAATAACTTATTTCTCCACTACATGCTGGAGATTCCCTTCCATCCTCCTGGGTGTATGAATGAAAGTAGGAGTCTGTTTCTTCACTTGGTACAGATTTAAACTTATGACTACTCTGATTCATATCCTCTTCGTGTACTCTGAGTCTGGCTTCTATGATCTTAACTTCTTTCTGCCTTTCCAGACTTTTCATCTGTTGGCGCTGTGCCTCCATTTCAGCTTCCATTTGATGGCGCTGTGCCTGCATTTGATAGCGCTGAGCCTCGATGCCAGCTTCCATCTCAATTTCTGCTTTCTTGACAGCAAGTTGTTCAGCTAATTCCTTTCTTTTGGCTGAAGTACTTGAGGATTCTGATATGTGGGTGGCACTTCTGCAAGCGAAGGAAGTCACACTTGAGATTGTGGTTCCCCCTAAGGACCTAGCATAGTCTCTCATAAAAGCTTGATCATTCTCTTTCTTGCTTTAACTTCATCATAGTTTGCTGCAGATGAAAGTTCTCTCATCAGCTTTACTAAATCTTTAGTGACAGCAGTACATGTGTCCATGTTCCTTACAATATCCTGGGAAGGTGTCATAGATGACCGCAGGTTGACATATGATGCCTTAAGTTCTGATTCAGATTCTTCTACCATCTCTACCATGTCACTCAAGTTCATTTTTATACTTTCTTGTTTTAGCTTTCTACGAATGTCCTTAATGTATGATTTTCACCTATTATACATCCGGGTGAACTTTTTCTCTTTCAGTGCTGCTTCTTGCTCCAAAATTTCCAGCATTTTTGGGGTTGGGTTTTTGGCACGTAATGAACGTCTTAGTTAATTTGTTTGGGCTAGATTTGTTTGAGGCAAGACTAGTGCTGCATTAGACTCTTCTAACTCAGACAGGTTCTCTTACTCTTCACCTTCTACCCTATCTATCTTTGTATCCTCTAACAGTGGCATGGTAATACTAGGCTCGGACATTTTACTTTAAATGCTATAACAATCAATACAAATAATTGAACAAAACTGGATTATCACACATCGGGCTGCATTGAATGTTTGTACCCCAAATAACGAATGGCACTGTTGCACTTTAATGAAATCAGGACATTGACTACCATTCCTTGAAATATAGTGCTGTATTTGGGGTGAGGCCTCTAGAGGTGAGCACCTCGTTCCAAAACCGATAGGTGGGTATAGCCGCTGTTTGCTACGATATATACAAATCTCTGACTTTTAGTCTAACCAGACTGTCTATTACTCGGTAATTCCTCTAGCGCCGTTCGATGGAAAAAGTAGGTTTAAAGAACACACCAAATGCTTGAAATAACTTCTTTATTAACTTCAACTTTTCTTCATATATAACTCTGCCGCCTCAGCAGCAGATAGTCCATGTACTTAACACGTGTTGAAAAGGTATCACAAAATGGCAGTATGCATAAGATGGTGGTTCAACTGTTCAATCTTGTCATTCAACATAAAATGCTGGATATATTTCTCTCTTGCGTATCTGTACTCTCACTTTAAGTTATTTAAGCACTTTATGATCTCTCTGAGAGGTATATCTGAAGTCTAACTAATAGTTCTACTTGCTCAACCTGGTTTGCAGTTTGCAATATGCAGTTAGCAGTAACTATTTTCAGATTGTATTGTTGGTTTGCAATTGTATGGTTGAGCAGTTTGGATTGCAATATGGAATTTTAAATTTGTAATTTGGAACAGTGAAATTTGTAGTTTGCAATTATATGCAATTTGTATGGATTGTATGGTTGTAATTTCTATAGTGGAACTGTAAATAAACATGAATAAATGGTTAAGTATACAGTTCTAATCACAATACTATTAATAGGAACATTATACTGTTCTAAATACCTATGTTGGCCTCTCTGCTTCCATAAAACACAGCTCTTAGTGGAGTGAATGTCTGTTCAGCTTCTCTCCTCTAGTTTAATTATTCTAGAAGCTCCTGCTAGGGGAATTTCCCACACAGGCTGTGTGTGAGACTGGCTGTGATTGGTTAACACTCTTGCTGTGTGTGAGGCTGGCTGTGATTGATCTAGACTCCTGCCCAGCAACAACAGTTTAACTCTATGCTTTCTGTTGTTTCTGCTGTGTCATTGAGCTTTCCTTACATTATATAATGAATCTTAAAGGCATACTATCTTTTCTGCTTCTGTGAACACAAAATATAACTGTTACATGACATCCAAAATACGAAGTCACTGTAAATAATTCTGCTTTTGTCTTTAACACACAAACATAGGAACTGTATTTAGGTTATTGGTAGGGATGAGCGAACTCGAACTGTATAGTTCGGGTTCGTACCGAATTTTGGGGTGTCCGTGACACGGACCCGAACCCGGACATTTTCGTAAAAGTCCGGGTTCGGGTTCGGTGTTCGTCGCTTTCTTGGTGCTTTCGTGACGCTTTCTTGGCGCTTTTTGAAAGGCTGCAAAGCAGCCAATCAACAAGCGTCATACTACTTGCCCCAAGAGGCCATCACAGCCATGCCTACTATTGGCATGGCTGTGATTGGCCAGAGCACCATGTGACCCAGCCTCTATTTAAGCTGGAGTCACATAGCGCCGTCCGTCACTCTGCTCTGATTAGCGTAGGGAGAGGTTGCGGCTGCGACAGTAGGGCAAGATTAGGCAGATTAACTCCTCCAAAGGACTTGATTAATCGATAGATCTGCAGCTGTGCATCATTGAGCTGCTGAAATTCAATTGCTCACTGTTTTTAGGCTGCCCAGACCGTTTGTCAGTCACTTTTTTCTGGGGTGATCGGCGGCCATTTTGTGTCTTGTGCGGTGCTGCGACCAAGTGCATCCAAGCTGCGACCAAGTGCATTTAACCCTCAATGGTGTGGTTGTTTTTTGGCTAAAGCCTACATCAGGGTGAAGCTGTCACACCAAGTGCATTTAACCAGCAATAGTCTGTTTATTTTTTGGCCATATACTACATCAGGGGCAAGCTGCGCCTGTCACCAAGTGCATTTAACCCTCAATGGTGTGATTGTTTTTTGGCTAAAGCCTACATCAGGGTGAAGCTGTCACACCAAGTGCATTTAACCAGCAATAGTCTGTTAATTTTTTGGCCATATACTAAATCAGGGGCAAGCTGCGCCCGTCACCAAGTGCAATTAACCCTCAGTAGTGTGGTTGGTCAAGCTGTCACACCAAGTGCATTTAACCAGCAATAGTCTGTTCATTTTTTGGCCATATACTACATCAGGGGCAAGCTGCGCCCGTCACCAAGTGCATTTAACCCTCAGTAGTGTGGTTGGTCAAGCTGTCACACCAAGTGCATTTAACCAGCAATAGTCTGTTCATTTTTTGGCCATATACTACATCAGGGGCAAGCTGCGCCCGTCACCAAGTGCATTTAACCCTCAGTAGTGTGGTTGGTCAAGCTGTCACACCAAGTGCATTTAACCAGCAATAGTGTGGTTATTTTTTGGCCATATCCCAGTCTAATTCTGTCACTAAATCCATACCGGTCACCCAGCGCCTAAATACTAGGCCTCAAATTTATATCCCGCTAAATCTGTCGTTACCGCTGTACTGTTGTGGCTGGGCAAGTTATTTAGTGTCCGTCAAAGCACATTTTTTGTTCAGGGTTGAAATACAATTCCCAATTTAGCAATTTCATAATTTAGTGGTTTCTGCTATATCAGAGCTATTTGAAATCTATCCCTAAAAGGGTATATAATATTCAAGGTGCACATTGGGTCATTCAGAATAACTTCACACACACGCTACTGTGCATTTCCAAGTCTAATTCTGTTAGTAAATCCATACCGGTCACCCAGCGCCTAAATACTAGGCCTCAAATTTATATCCCGCTAAATCTGTCGTTACCGCTGTACTGTTGTGGCTGGGCAAGTTATTTAGTGTCCGTTAAAGCACATTTTTTGTTCAGGGTTGAAATACAATTCCCAATTTAGCAATTTCATAATTTAGTGGTTTCTGCTATAGCAGAGCTATTTGAAATCTATCCCTAAAAGGGTATATAATATTCAAGGTGCACATAGGGTCATTCAGAATAACTTCACACACACGCTACTGTGCATTTCCAAGTCTAATTCTGTTAGTAAATCCATACCGGTCACCCAGCGCCTAAATACTAGGCCTCAAATTTATATCCCGCTAAATCTGTCGTTACCGCTGTCCTGTTGTGGATGGGCAAGTTATTTAGTGTCCGTCAAAGCACATTTTTTGTTCTGGGTTGAAATACAATTCCCAATTTAGCAATTTCATAATTTAGTGGTTTCTGCTATATCAGAGCTATTTGAAATCTATCCCTAAAAGGGTATATAATATTCAAGGTGCACATAGGATCATTCAGAATAACTTCACACACACGCTACTGTGCATTTCCAAGTCTAATTCTATCACTAAATCCATACCGGTCACCCAGCGCCTAAATACTAGGCCTCAAATTTATATTCAGCTGAATTTGAATACAATACATTGGGCCAAATAATATTTTTGTTGTTGTGGTGAACCATAACAATGAGGAAAACATCTAGTAAGGGACGCGGACGTGGACATGGTCGTGGTGGTGTTAGTGGACCCTCTGGTGCTGGGAGAGGACGTGGCCGTTCTGCCACATCCACACGTCCTAGTGTACCAACTACCTCAGGTCCCAGTAGCCGCCAGAATTTACAGCGATATATGGTGGGGCCCAATGCCGTTCTAAGGATGGTAAGGCCTGAGCAGGTACAGGCATTAGTCAATTGGGTGGCCGACAGTGGATCCAGCACGTTCACATTATCTCCCACCCAGTCTTCTGCAGAAAGCGCACAGATGGCGCCTGAAAACCAACCCCATCAGTCTGTCACATCACCCCCATGCATATCAGGGAAACTGTCTGAGCCTCAAGTTATGCAGCAGTCTCTTATGCTGTTTGAAGACTCTGCTGGCAGGGTTTCCCAAGGGCATCCACCTAGCCCTTCCCCAGCGGTGGAAGACATAGACTGCACTGACGCACAACCACTTATGTTTCCTGATGATGAGGACATGGGAATACCACCTCAGCATGTCTCTGATGATGACGAAACACAGGTGCCAACTGCTGCGTCTTTCTGCAGTGTGCAGACTGAACAGGAGGTCAGGGATCAAGACTGGGTGGAAGACGATGCAGGGGACGATGAGGTCCTAGACCCCACATGGAATGAAGGTCGTGCCACTGACTTTCACAGTTCGGAGGAAGAGGCAGTGGTGAGACCGAGCCAACAGCGTAGCAAAAGAGGGAGCAGTGGGCAAAAGCAGAACACCCGCCGCCAAGAGACTCCGCCTGCTACTGACCGCCGCCATCTGGGACCGAGCACCCCAAAGGCAGCTTCAAGGAGTTCCCTGGCATGGCACTTCTTCAAACAATGTGCTGACGACAAGACCCGAGTGGTTTGCACGCTGTGCCATCAGAGCCTGAAGCGAGGCATTAACGTTCTGAACCTGAGCACAACATGCATGACCAGGCACCTGCATGCAAAGCATGAACTGCAGTGGAGTAAACACCTTAAAACCAAGGAAGTCACTCAGGCTCCCCCTGCTACCTCTTCTGCTGCTGCCGCCTCGGCCTCTTCTGCTGCTGCCGCCTCGGCCTCTTCCTCCGCCTCTGGAGGAACGTTGGCACCTGCCGCCCAGCAAACAGGGGATGTACCACCAACACCACCACCACCTCCGTCACCAAGCGTCTCAACCATGTCACACGGCAGCGTTCAGCTCTCCATCTCACAAACATTTGAGAGAAAGCGTAAATTCCCACCTAGCCACCCTCGATCCCTGGCCCTGAATGCCAGCATTTCTAAACTACTGGCCTATGAAATGCTGTCATTTAGGCTGGTGGACACAGACAGCTTCAAACAGCACATGTCGCTTGCTGTCCCACAGTATGTTGTTCCCAGCCACCACTACTTCTCCAAGAGAGCCGTGCCTTCCCTGCACAACCAAGTATCCGATAAAATCAAGTGTGCACTGCGCAACGCCATCTGTAGCAAGGTCCACCTAACCACAGATACGTGGACCAGTAAGCACGGCCAGGGACGCTATATCTCCCTAACTGCACACTGGGTAAATGTAGTGGCAGCTGGGCCCCAGGCGGAGAGCTGTTTGGCGCACGTCCTTCCGCCGCCAAGGATCGCAGGGCAACATTCTTTGCCTCCTGTTGCCACCTCCTCCTTCTCGGCTTCCTCCTCCTCTTCTTCCTGCTCATCCAGCCACACACCTTCACCACCAACTTCAGCACAGCCCGGGGTAAACGTCAGCAGGCCATTCTGAAACTCATATGTTTGGGGGACAGGCCCCACACCGCACAGGAGTTGTGGCGGGGTATAGAACAACAGACCGACGAGTGGTTGCTGCCGGTGAGCCTCAAACCCGGCCTGGTGGTGTGTGATAATGGGCGAAATCTCGTTGCAGCTCTGGGACTAGCCAATTTGACGCACATCCCTTGCTTGGCGCATGTGCTGAATTTGGTGGTGCAGAAGTTCATTCACAACTACCCCGACATGTCAGAGCTGCTGCATAAAGTGCGGGCCGTCTGTTCGCGCTTCCGGCGTTCACATCCTGCTGCTGCTCGCCTGTCTGCGCTACAGCGTAACTTCGGCCTTCCCGCTCACCGCCTCATATGCGACGTGCCCACCAGGTGGAACTCCACCTTGCACATGCTGGACAGACTGTGCGAGCAGCAGCAGGCCATAGTGGAGTTTCAGCTGCAGCACGCACGGGTCAGTCGCACTACAGAACAGCACCACTTCACCACCAATGACTGGGCCTCCATGCGAGACCTGTGTGCCCTGTTGCGCTGTTTCGAGTACTCCACCAACATGGCCAGTGGCGATGACGCCGTTATCAGCGTTACAATACCACTTCTATGTCTCCTTGAGAAAACACTTAGGGCGATGATGGAAGAGGAGGTGGCCCAGGAGGAGGAGGAGGAGGAAGAGGGGTCACTTTTAGCACTTTCAGGCCAGTCTCTTCGAAGTGACTCAGAGGGAGGTTTTTGGCAACAGCAGAGGCCAGGTACAAATGTGGCCAGCCAGGGCCCACTACTGGAGGACGAGGAGGACGAGGATGAGGAGGAGGTGGAGGAGGATGAGGATGAAGCATGGTCACAGCGGGGTGGCACCCAACGCAGCTCGGGTCCATCACTGGTGCGTGGCTGGGGGGAAAGGCAGGACGATGACGATACGCCTCCCACAGAGGACAGCTTGTCCTTACCCCTGGGCAGCCTGGCACACATGAGCGACTACATGCTGCAGTGCCTGCGCAACGACAGCAGAGTTGCCCACATTTTAACCTGTGCGGACTAGTGGGTTGCCACCCTGCTGGATCCACGCTACAAAGACAATGTGCCCACCTTACTTCCTGCACTGGAGCATGATAGGAAGATGCGCGAGTACAAGCGCACGTTGGTAGACGCGCTACTGAGAGCATTCCCAAATGTCACAGGGGAACAAGTGGAAGCCCAAGGCCAATGCAGAGGAGGAGCAAGAGGTCGCCAAGGCAGCTGTGTCACGGCCAGCTCCTCTGAGGGCAGGGTTAGCATGGCAGAGATGTGGAAAACTTTTGTCAACACGCCACAGCTAACTGCACCACCACCTGATACGCAACGTGTTAGCAGGAGGCAACATTTCACTAACATGGTGGAACAGTACGTGTGCACACCCCTCCACGTACTGACTGATGGTTCGGCCCCATTCAACTTCTGGGTCTCTAAATTGTCCACGTGGCCAGAGCTAGCCTTTTATGCCTTGGAGGTGCTGGCCTGCCCGGCGGCCAGCGTTTTGTCTGAACGTGTATTCAGCACGGCAGGGGGCGTCATTACAGACAAACGCAGCCGCCTGTCTACAGCCAATGTGGACAAGCTGACGTTCATAAAAATGAACCAGGCATGGATCCCACAGGACCTGTCCATCCCTTGTCCAGATTAGACATTAACTACCTCCCCATAACCATATATTATTGGACTCCAGGGCACTTCCTCATTCAATCCTATTTTTATTTTCATTTTACCATTATATTGCGAGGCTACCCAAAGTTGAATGAACCTCTCCTCTGTCTGGGTGCCAGGGCCTAAATATATGCCAATGGACTGTTCCAATGTTGGGTGACGTGAAGCCTGATTCTCTGCTATGACATGCAGACTAATTCTCTGCTGACATGAAGCCAGATCCTCTGTTACGGGACCTCTCTCCTCTGCCTGGGTGCTGGGCCTAAATATCTGACGATGGACTGTTGCAGTGGTGGCTGACGTGAAGCCTGATTTTCTGCTATGACATGCAGACTGATTCTCTGCTGACATGAAGCCAGATCCTCTGTTACTGGACCTCTCTCCTCTGCCTGGGTGCTGGGCCTAAATATCTGACAATGGACTGTTGCATTGGTGGCTGACGTGAAGCCTGATTCTCTGCTATGACATGCAGACTAATTCTCTGCTGACATGAAGCCAGATTGTCTGTTACGGGACCTCTCTCCTCTGCCTGGGTGCTGGGCCTAAATTTATGAAAATGGACTGTTGCAGTGGTGGGTGACGTGAAGCCTGATTCTCTGCTATGACATGAAGACTGATTCTCTGCTGACATGAAGCCAGATTGTCTGTTACGGGACCTCTCTCCTCTGCCTGGGTGCTGGGCCTAAATTTATGAAAATGGACTCTTACAGTGGTGGGTGACGTGAAGCCTGATTCTCTGCTATGACATGAAGACTGATTCTCTGCTGACATGAAGCCAGATTGTCTGTTACGGAACCTCTCTCCTCTGCCTGGGTGCTGGGCCTAAATTTATGAAAATGGACTGTTGCAGTGGTGGGTGACGTGAAGCCTGATTCTCTGCTATGACATGAAGACTGATTCTCTGCTGACATGAAGCCAGATTGTCTGTTACGGGACCTCTCTCCTCTGCCTGGGTGCTGGGCCTAAATTTATGAAAATGGACTCTTACAGTGGTGGGTGACGTGAAGCCTGATTCTCTGCTATGACATGAAGACTGATTCTCTGCTGACATGAAGCCAGATTGTCTGTTACGGGACCTCTCTCCTCTGCCTGGGTGCTGGGCCTAAATTTATGAAAATGGACTGTTGCAGTGGTGGGTGACGTGAAGCCTGATTCTCTGCTATGATATGAAGACTGATTCTCTGCTGACATGAAGCCAGATCCTCTGCTGACATGAAGCCAGATCCTCTGCTACGGGACCTCTCTCCTCTGCCTGGGTGCTGGGCCTAAATATCTGACAATGGACTGTTGCATTGGTGGCTGACATGAAGCCTGATTCTCTGCTATGACATGCAGTCTGATTCTCTGCTGACATGAAGCCAGATTGTCTGTTACGGGACCTCTCTCCTCTGCCTGGGTGCTGGGCCTAAATTTATGAAAATGGACTGTTGCAGTGGTGGGTGACGTGAAGCCTGATTCTCTGCTATGACATGAAGACTGATTCTCTGCTGACATGAAGCCAGATTGTCTGTTACGGGACCTCTCTCCTCTGCCTGGGTGCTGGGCCTAAATTTATGAAAATGGACTCTTACAGTGGTGGGTGACGTGAAGCCTGATTCTCTGCTATGACATGAAGACTGATTCTCTGCTGACATGAAGCCAGATTGTCTGTTACGGGACCTCTCTCCTCTGCCTGGGTGCTGGGCCTAAATTTATGAAAATGGACTGTTGCAGTGGTGGGTGACGTGAAGCCTGATTCTCTGCTATGATATGAAGACTGATTCTCTGCTGACATGAAGCCAGATCCTCTGTTACGGGACCTCTCTCCTCTGCCTGGGTGCTGGGCCTAAATATCTGACAATGGACTGTTGCATTGGTGGCTGACGTGAAGCCTGATTCTCTGCTATGACATGCAGACTAATTCTCTGCTGACATGAAGCCAGATTGTCTGTTACGGGACCTCTCTCCTCTGCCTGGGTGCTGGGCCTAAATTTATGACAATGGACTGTTGCAGTGGTGGCTGACGTGAAGCCTGATTCTCTGCTATGACATGCAGACTGATTCTCTGCTGACATGAAGCCAGATCCTCTGTTAGGGAACCTCTCTCCTCTGCCTGGGTGCTGGGCCTAAATTTATGAAAATGGACTGTTGCAGTGGTGGGTGACGTGAAGCCTGATTCTCTGCTATGATATGAAGACTGATTCTCTGCTGACATGAAGCCAGATTCTCTGTTACGGGACCTCTCTCCTCTGCCTGGGTGCCGGGGCCTAAATATCTGAGAATGGACTGTTCCAGTGGTGGGTGACGGGAAGCCAGATTCTCTGCTATGGGACCTCTCTCCAATTGATTTTGGTTAATTTTTATTTATTTAATTTTAATTTTTATTCATTTCCCTATCCACATTTGTTTGCAGGGGATTTACCTACATGTTGCTGCCTTTTGCAGCCCTCTAGCCCTTTCCTGGGCTGTTTTACAGTCGTTTTAGTGCCGAAAAGTTCGGGTCCCCATTGACTTCAATGGGGTTCGGGTTCGGGACGAAGTTCGGATCGGGTTCGGATCCCGAACCCGAATATTTTCGGGAAGTGTGGCCGAACTTCTCGAACCCGAACATCCAGGTGTTCGCTCAACTCTAGTTATTGGCAGTTCTAGCTATATAAACATATAAGCTATTTTAGCAACCTAGGACAGGTCTTAGCTGGCCAGCTACAGTCACTACTTTATGCTGCCCTTTATTGAAGTATTTTTAACCTCCATTACTTTTGGCAGCAATCATGTGACCCTTCATAAGTCTTGCTAGATCCCATAGTGTCCTCTGTATGGACAAGAAGTCAGTTTTTCTATTCATTCCTATGAGACTAACAAGGGGGCTCTCATAGATATCACAGATATAAATAGAGAACCTGTCTTCCTGTCCACACATCAAATGCTGTGGGATCTAGCAAGACTCATAAGGAGCCAAAAGTAACAGTGGGGGAAAATACATGAAAAAAAAAACTATTTGTAAAATAGACAATTACGTATATATGTAGTCCTGTACATTGGGGGGGGCAATGTTTCAGGGAGTGCCTCTTTAAGAGGTGGATATAAATCAAGTACTGGTTGCTGCTAACTAGAAAGCCTATGCTAGTAAATACAAGAATGGTACCACACACCTAATAGCGTGGATGGTGCCCATAAAATGGCTCTTCAGCCCATGTACTACAGTAGTTTACCGCACACTTCTTGACTTCTTGTGAAGTACAATACGTCAAGGCTTATTCCTAGAGATGAGCAAAGTTTTGAAAAATTCAATTCCACAGCTTCGCTGAAGTTTGACAAGTCATTTTATTTGTTTTGAATTAATTTGTCACAAATCGCTATGTTAAAACCCCATACAGTCTATCCATCAATGGGACCGTTTTAATGGCAGACAGAAGTGCACCCATCTAACGGACATTAAAACAGTAATACACTAGGAGCTGGGCTGGTCATGATGCCATCACCACTAGCTCCCGCATGGTCACATTGTGATATCATCACCACGTGATCACGCTTGGAGCGAGCAGGCCTTTTTCAATGAATAGAGCACTAAACTGTCGCTGCTCGAGCAAGTGGATGAGGTTCTTTCAAACAACTCCAGCCGCCATTTTAGGGAAAATGATTTGTTACCACAAAGTCCGAGGATATTCGGCTTAGTTTAGAATCTAATTCGGATCAAATTCCACTCGGATGCTGCTCTTCGTTCAACACTATTTATTCCCTTTAAATTAGAAAGTTCAGCATAGAGACATGAATGAATAGGTAGCCTTTCAGCAAATAATGCAAACAGGTATCTAACGATTAATTAATACAAAATGTTTCAGTCACATCATTGACCTTTTTTAAGCCAAATCTGGTGTGAAAGTGCTGGCAAGACAATGGAACTGAAGTCAGCACCACTGTATGGAGGCTGAAATAAACCTTCTGTGTGTAGCTCTATTGCTGGAATTCAACTCCACAACTGCACAGCTCTGTTTCTGTGTAGTGGACAGAACTCATCACTGCTGCACTGCTTCCATTGACTTTAGTGGGAACACCGCTTTAGTAATGAGCTCCCTCCACTACACTGTTGACCCTGGTGTTGACAGTGCCGACTTCCGGTAACAGACCTACATGCAAAAAGCTGATCGGTGGGTGTGTGGGGTGATGTCCTATCCCAAGGAGTAAAAGCTGTACAACCCTTTTAAGTCTCTGCTTGAAGGTTAAATAATTAAAGGCTTTGGATGTTTTTGGCTGAAATATTTATTATACCTGCTTTTTTACATATTCTGTCTAAAGAAAGATGTTCTGCATGTTAACATATCCAAGGGAATAGAAAATTAATATTTTGTATGCTATCAAGCATTTTTAGAAGCATCCTAAAAGTGCATATACAGGCAATCCTCGCCCACAGTTGTACTTTGTGAAAACTGCAGTGCAGCAGCGTATAATCAGCACTTTCTAGACAGAAGTTTAGAACCCTTGCAAAGTGACACAATTTCATGGTTTTAAATAAGCTGCTCCTGGGTTGCTGACTGCTTGGAAAATTCACGTAGGGAAGAATTGCTGTTTTAAGACAGGTCAAAGACAGCCCCATAATGACCTTATTTGCTATTCCATGAGCAGAATAAGTAAGATTTTATTGAAATCTCTGTGCTTATTTGAAATCTGATATGTGGCAGATATAGATGTCTATAATAATCCCAGGGTTTTGGGCCTGCATAACATACCGATTCAGTCAAGTGCATGGCTCCAGAAAAAACAAACCACATGCATCCCGTTGGCTTACGGATGTCCACATATGTTTGCGTTTTACAGATGGAAATTGTAATGGCCATCTGAACCCGTCTATTTGTGGAAGCTACATTATTGTGCGAGCTATGTTATTTGGGTGCACTTCTGACATAGTGGAGCTAAACTGCTTCTAAGGGTAACAAGATGGCTTTTCAGACATGAAACCTTACAAATATTACAGAAGATGGCCACAGAGGTGAGTAGAGATTGAAACAGTTGTGCTGTTGGTGCTAGTTAAAACTGCTGCACCCCTAATCACTCAAGTGTTGCTTAGGGGTGCTGCTTTGGTTAACTCCCTGCACCCTTGCTTGGTAATGTTATAGGACTTGCGGAGAGTTGATCCCTGCGCAGGTGGTCAGCACTCAAATAAAAAAGTTAACCTGGGTTAGACTTCCTCTGTCCATGAGCCCCATAGGAGCTGTCTGTATGTTACACACACCCTATATTACAGTCTTAGCAGGTATGTTTTTAGGGTGTCAGTAAACATTATTGTATTGTTTTAAAGGGATTATAACTAATATAATGATTTTTGTGAACACAATATTAAAGGGGTTGTCCCATTACAAGAATGTTATCCCCTATCCTCAGGATAGAAGATAAGTGTCTTAATCAGAGGGGGGAGATAGCCAAGGGCTTGTACTCTCATACGCATGTCTGCCACTTCAATCAAACAGGGGAACATCGGCCCCCGTTTTGATGATCAGCAGGGCCCCAGTCATCAGCCCCCCTTCAATCAGACATGTTCAGAACTTTAGATAGGAGATAAGTTCTTGTACCCTTTAAAGGTAGCAACAAAAAATTTTTTATGAACTTTTCTTACACAAGGGACTCAAAACACAGGCTTGGTTGTGGAGCAGAGGAGTCAAAGGTTTCCATACAGGCACTTAATTAAAATACCCTATATACAGGGATGCAAGAGAAGAAATGTCCTAAAAAAAAACTTTGATATCAGTTCTGGCAGATTATTCAATAGTAATCAATTTATGAAGTTCAGGGCTTGTTTCTCAGGTCCATTTTAGCCTGCTTCATACCTCTGTTCACTGAGTTAGATATGAATTAGTACATATATATATATATATATATATATATATATCTTAGTATGGACACGTGGTCAGGTTTCCTGATGGAGTTTTAGAAGCCAAAATCAGGAGTGGTACATAAAAGGAGAGAAAGTATAAAGGACAGATACAGCTTCTCTTTTTTTAATTAACTCCTAGTTTTGGCTTCCAAAACTGCATCGGGAAACCTGACCATGTGGCCATACCCTTGCAGTTTTCTGAAACGCTCTGTTGCTGGAGAACACATATATATTGCCATAATATAGGTTTATGTTGATGGATTAACACTGATCTGCTTCCAAGGGCCATAAAGGTAATAAGGCCCTTACTAAACAAGTTAGCTATAATATACTTCATTTAGGTTAATAAAAGGTGCACCATTTTATGCATGCTCTACACTTAAAAGTTTAAATATTCTAATGGACCAAGGGGAAGTCAACAGTGTCCAAATAATCAGTCCACCTCTGCTGTTCTATTGTAAATTATGCATGATATGGCCTAAATATTGTGAGGCAACAAAGGAACCTGGGCATGGTAACCCTTATAACATAATGTTATTAAAAATGTATTAAAGATCCAGGAAGAAATACAGGAAATGACTAACCATGACTTATACCACCTTATCACTTATATTGCCGGTGCATAGAGGAACGTACTTAATAAATGAATGTCTAATATTCATTCAGTGATTGCTAGTCAATAATAAGTTAAATTGAATTTATTTAGAACAAAATACTTGCTGAGTCAAGATCATCTTAAAAGCGGCACAATACCCCGTGTGGCACGCGATACAGCGCATTCCTATTGTGCAGCACAAATTCTTTGCAACACTGGGAGACATGACAGAACAAAAATACTATTAGAAATGTTTGAAAAGGAACATTTTTGGCCACGATAGAAGCTTTTGACATTATTTATTAGGTTCAAAAATGCTTGACAAAAGCTTAACAATGGACCTGTGGAAACCACTACATCTGAGGCACTTTCTGTTGTTACGTGCAGCCATTGATTTGAGGATGGCCAGCATTAGGGGAACAATTCCCTCACAGCAGTCTAGGCGAGCGAGCATTCAAACACACACAAGCAGAAGCCTGTGAACAAGCCCATATGGAATCAGAAAGAGAAAAAATAAACATTTATTAACCTCTTTGTGGGGAGATCGGTGGAAGGACTGGCCAGTGATGAAGGAAACGGTCATGCCACATTTCATCAAAAGAAGATGCAAAGTCTAAGTCCTGTGAGTCTATTCTCACTGACTGCGAGGAGGCCTTCTCAAGGTTTGGGTTACCAAGGGAACTACTACTGTGTAGACCAGGACTGTAGTGTCGTTCACTTTCTGATCGAAAAGATTTCTCCACCTGCTTAGTGACTCTACCGGAGCTATTCTTGATTGCTGCCTCAGATTTGGAGGCCATATTTACAGATAAGGATGATGATGAAGAAAGCAGCTGGGAAAATGGAGTACTGCAAGACCTGTAGAGGCTGCTGCAGCTGGAAACCTTCCCAGACAAATCTGGAAGAAAAAACATATTAGATATAATAAAAGCTGCCATTTAACAATATGCATTGCACTCTACATTTTAGAACATGAATTGGAGGAGAACTAAGCCACCCAAACCATGTTTAAACGTTGACTTCAATCTAATCTTGTACTACTGCTAACACATATAGAAGAGATCTCATAAGCAAACTGTGCTAGAAATGTAGTATATACCGGTATATTAAACTATGGTTTTCAATATAGTAAAATAAAATATACGTTGATATCATTACACTCTATGGACACAGTTTACCAAAGTATATGCCAAACATATAGTGTGACCCAGCCTAAAACATGAATATTTTATGAAATATACTGGGGGAGATTTAGAAAAGATTGGCATTTTCAACACCAATTTTGATATCCTATGCGTTGGAGTAAGATGTACCTAATTCTTAAAGGGCACCTGTCAGTAGATTTGTACTTATGAGACTGACTGACCTGTTGCCTGTGTGCTTGGTAGCTGAAGACATCTGTGTTGGCCCCATGTTCATATGTGTTCGCATTACTGAGAAATATGAAGTTTTAATATATGCAAATGAGACTCTAGGAATAATGGTAATGCCAGGCAATGAAAACATCATAAGGCCTAGCCGTGTCAATCAAAGTGGAACGGGTGCAGCAGTTTCAGAGAGAGCAGAGACTCTAGGAGTAATGGTAACGACTCTGTTGCTCCTAGAGGCTCATTTGCATATATTAAATCCTTATATTTCTCAGCAATGCGGGCACATATGAACATGGGGCCAACACAGATGCCTTCATATTCTAAGCACACATGCAACAGGTCAGCCAGTTTCATGGGTTCAAATCTGCTAAGAGATGCCGTAGGCAGATGGCTCATAATAAATTAGGTGCATCCCTCCGTGCAACAGAAAGTCAAATCTACACCAGCTAGGGGCTTGCGTTGCGTAGACTTGAACTATAATTTACCCAGTTTCATGGCGTACATTATAATAATTCTTTGTCCCTCCGGCTAAGCCCACCCCTTCTCACCACTTTAGAAAGGTAGTAGAAAGCATGAAAAGTCGCAACTTATGGCACAAATATGGAGTGTGCCATAATTTGTGGCTTTTGTGACATAAAAACCTTAAGAAATCTCCCTCTTTGAGTGTAAATGTACATTATCCATAAGGCAACATAAGAAAGAAAAATATGTCTAGTTACTTACAAAATTTTTCCCGAAGTCTGCACCATTTACGCTGACGTTTATGCTAAATAGATGATCCTTTAAAATGTCAGGTGAATTGCATTAATATAGTGCACTATACGTACGCCATATTTCACATGTAAATGCAGAATTTTTCTGCCATACAGTACTTTATTCAGATTTGTCCTGACTACAATGTAGACATGTGGTCATATAATGTTAAGTTTTTACACTCTTCATGCATAAGGTACTTTGTTATTTCTATGTTTAAAGCATCATTGAACTTTTATAAAACTTTTTTATAGCCACATATGAAAGGTTTTGATCGGTGAGGGTCTGAGTGCTGAGATCCCCGATCGCTAGAACTAGAAGAGAGAAGTACTCACATTGCACACTCTCTCACCTCAATGCAGGAGACAGAATTGAGAGAGGCCCATAGACTTTCTATTGAGCCTGTCTCCTGCAGGTAGACATCACACTATGTGAGCTCCTCTCAGTCCTCGATCTTGCAATTGGTGGAGGTCTCAATGACATACAGTATAAGGCTACTTTCACACTGTCGTTTTGGCTTTCCGTTTGTGAGATCCGTTCAGGCTCTCACAAGCGGTCCAAAACTGATCAGTTTTGCCCTAATGCATTCTGAATGGATAAGGATCCGCTCAGAATGCATCAGTTTGCCTTTGTTCCATCTCCATTCCGCTCTTGAGGCGGACACCAAAACACTGCTTGCAGCGCTTTGGTGTCCCCTGACGAAACTGAGCCAAACTGTTCTAACACAATGTAAGTCAATGGGGACTGATCCGTTTTCTAAGACACAATCTGGCACAATAGAAAACGGATCAGTCTCCCATTGACTTTCAATGGTGTTCAACACGGATCCGTCTTGGCTATGTTAAAGGGAACCTGTCACCAGTTTTATGGTGTCCTAACTAAGGGCAACATAAATAAGTGACTGATTCTCTTAGCAAAATGTTGGGTCACTTTCTTTAATTGACCCAGTCAATCTGCTAACATCTTGTATTGAAAAGCTCCAGCTGATAATGATGAGTCATGAATATTCATGAGCTCCTGACTCTCCCCGCCCACCTGCTGCTGAATGACAGTTATTTTCCATATGAATCAGCAGCAGATGGGCAGGGGAATAGCTATAGCAGGTCATAAAAAAAACAACAACGCTGGACTCAATGACATCACGCTGGACTCAAATCAGCTCATTAGCATGCTGCATGCGGCATCTTTGTGTGTATATTATGAGGTAACCATCTGTCACACCAGTAAGTGAATACATCTAAGGTACTTTTTAGTAGTTAATGATTTTATATAATTAGTTAGATTATAATCAAATATCCACATGACAGGTTCCCTTTAAAGATAATACAAACGGATCCGTTCTGAACGAATGCAGATGGTTGTATTATCTGAACGGAACCATCTGTGCAGATCCATGACGGATCCGCACCAAACGCGAGTGTGAAAGTAGCCTAAGCTAAAAGGTGTTGTCCAGGTGTTGACCAATTGTATTTTCTCCCAAAGCAGCACCCCTCATGTCCATCTGGTATTTAAGCTCCACATGAACATCAAATCTACCTACTAGAATCAGTGAAGCTAGTTATACTGTATATGGCTAATACATAGAGTGATATCATGCTGTGAGAGAGACCATAATAGTGGCCAAATATTGCTACCTCACAGTGCTCAAATAGGATCATAACAAATGACATAGGCAAATATACAGACAGTGCATACACTGTAAATATACACACCAATGTATCATCCCCTCACCTTGGTGTAATCCTCCCATCTGTCCACGGCAGGTAACTACCTATACTGAGTACATTTTGTCAGTCTAGGTCCATTTGATTGAGGTTGCCTTGTCGTAGCAGGTGGGCTTACATATTGTAATAACGTAATGTCATTTCCAGTTATTCAAATATTCAGAGTTTGCATATATTTTATCACCCATGGTTTTATGCTTTACAGTATGTTCTATGGTTGCCCTCCCACTGTCATTTAACACAGATTGTAACAACCAATGACCTTATACCTTCAGCAGTAACTGTTTTTCTTATCTTTACCTGAGTCTTCCTTTTCTTTGTAGATGCTGTTAACTTCATGAAATGATGCTTTTGACCACTCCATATTTTTTCCTGAGTGAACACTACTGGTCAAAAGTTCTTGGGTGTAGACACTCTCGGTTTCACTAGATTTTGAAAAGATTGCTATTTCCGGAGCCAGAATCAGTTGTGTTGAGTTCCTTTCTTCTTCATTTTGCGATGTGTTGATCACTGCATCATTAGATGTTATTGGTGCTAGACCATCATCTATTGTTACATCAGGCTCACCATCACTAGAAGCCATGCTTGGTAAAGGCTGCTTGGGAACCTTCTGTAGAACACATCTAGGTAAAATCACCTCAGCCGTTGGCTTCTTTCTTCCTCTCATGTAAGCTGAAAGAAGCAACAAACAAGTAAGGGACTTGGTGGAATAGTAATTAGTGGGTATTTTTGCATTGCTAAGGCCCTTTTACATGGGTCAATGATGAAGCCAGTTCAAACAGGGCAACAATCAGACAATAAAAGAACAAATGCTCGTTTGTCAACTGATTTGATCTTTTACGCTAGCATAAAAATGCTTAGTCAACAGTAGAACATCTACCCATGTAAATAGGGAATGTGCTGCTGACACAACGTAAACTGTAAGGCTTAATGCACACGATCAGGATTGCGTGCGGAAAATCCGCACCGTCGGTCATGTACATTGTATTCTATGAGAATTAAAAATTCTCAATGCACACAATGCAGATTTGTTTTCCGTGCGGATTTTTAATCCGCAGCATGTCAATTTATTTTAGTTTTTCCTGACCGGATTTTCTTCATTCACTTAGTAAAATCAGCACACGAAAATCCGCACCAATTGCTGCTGATTGCCTGCACGGATTTGGATGCGAACACCTGCGGATTTCAGTGCAGATTCTCCGCACATGAATCCTGAATGTGTGCATGTACCCTAAGGGGATGAATGATTGTATCAGTAATGGTTTTTCATCCATGCAGTTTCCATTGGGTACTGAACAGGCTCTTTAAAATCTGTCATGGCCTTGTATCAGGCCATGTAAAACCACCCTTCTGCTTCTGCCTCCATTATTCATGGTTACCAAGTCATTCTCTCTCTATTCTTATGCATTTTATCTAAGACTTGTATTTATCTGTTCACAAACAATCTGTCCCTAATGGAAATGCTAGCCTCTTAAAAAATAAATAAAATAGGCCATTTAGTACATTTATACACAGTAGCATATATAAAATGTGTAATCATACAGGGCATATTGGTGGTGCAGAAAGCTGCACCATTACCACACTGCAGCTAAACGTGAGTAGGACCTCTAGTACATACATGCACTTTATACCATTGTAACAGCAATTGCGTTTTTTGAAAAATGTTACTTAAATCATTATAAACTGCAGCAAAAACTGTCTCTATTTACCTGCTCTGTTGCCATTATAAGTTAACACACACTTCACACAGTGTAGTTTCGCTATTGAAAATATTATCAGTAGTGTTGAGTGAATCAAAGCATCCGAAGTGGAATTTGATCAAAAATTTAGGAAAGATTCAATTTGCAATGAATCCGGATTATCTCGTGCTTCGTTGTAGCAAATCATTTTTTTCCTAAAATGGGGGCTACACGTGTTACAAAGTGAGAAACCCGAGAATGCAAGATCACCTATCATTCCGTGCAGACTGCCAATCAGCAGCTAGGCAGCCCCGTGATATCACAGCCCTTTAAAACCCTCATCCCGTGCGGTTTCGCCTTTTCACTGTGAGATGAGCATAGGGAGAGACGTGACAAGCGCTAGGGACAGTGTTGCTAAAAGTCTTTTAACTGTGAAATATTGGATAGGGAGAGAGCAGGGACAGGGTAGCGAGATCATAGGTAGAGTTTTTACATACTGTAGGGTGAGCATAGGGAGAGCACAGGGAGAATGCAGGGACAGTGCAGGCTCTGTAATCTGAACCTGAAGGGATCCATAGAAGACAGCCCACTTTGCATCAATGAATGTGGAGGGCACAGATTTAATTAAACAGTGTCCTCCTTGGTTAATAGATAAGCAATTCTATTAGGCTTTGATTCTCAAATTGGGGTGAATAAGCTGTCTAATTTTACTGTTTTTGGGGTGTCCACCTTATTTAATATATAAGCAATTCTATTACGCCTTGATTCTCAAATTGGGGTGAATAACCTGTTTAATTTTACTGTTATTGGGGTGTCCCCCTTGTTTAAAAGATAAGCAATTCTATTAGGTCTTGATTCTCAACTTGGAGTGAATAAGCTGTCTGGTTCTACTGTTATTGGGGTGTCCACCTTGTTTAAAGGGGTTGGCCACTATATAAGTACTTTCCACTATATAGTGGGAGGTAGGTTAAAAAACAGTTTCCTAATATACTTTATAAAACAAATAAGAAAGGTAATGTTTTTATAATGAGCCCCGCTCTGCGTGCAGCCAGTTCGTCCATGGCTGCACGCGACATGGAGGAGCTTTAGAGAAAGCTCGTCCATGGCTTTATTACAAATGCACATGCGTTACTTTTCCTAATAAGAGCAGCGCATGCCCAGTCTGCCCCTGCCACTGGCGCGCTCCCTGCTCCGACTCTGTCTCTACAACCTGCTTATTCCTGTCAGAGTTCGGAGCGGGAAGAAAAGTAAGAGCTCGCCTGATCCCCGACGCGCTCTTACTTTTCTTCCCGCAGGATCCACCTTTACAGGGATCAGGATTGGGCTGTATAAATGTTGCTTTGTGGATTGTTGGGATTTCAGTGATCTGGAGGATTTGGGAGGGAGAAGTTTTATATTATATTCACTCAAATCCTGCAAAATATCTTTTTTTTTATTTTTTTATTTGGGGTTTTATACAAAATATGCTATATATCTTATAGTGTACAATATATACATTATTATTCCAGGCATTGTCTAAATGTGTGATTTGTGTCAGAAATTTATAGTGAATTCATCTTTGCTCAAGACATGTAGTCTACTACTTGTCATATATAATCCTATAAAGTACGTTGAGAGTTGTATAAGCAGCTGCTTTTTTGCAAATAACCTTCTAAAGGATATACAGATAAAATTAAAGAGTGCCACCTGATAAGCAACACACAATCCTGTGTTGAGTGAAGATATTCAAATTATGGGTGGGTTAGTACACCTTGTAAATAAGGTTTGTAGAGAATGTGCAGTAGAATGTAAGAAACTAAGGAAATAGAGATCTCCTTCATTGGGGCGTTGCTAGAGATATACTGTACAACTGTTTTCACATTAACCTCTTGTATTATATAGTTCAATACATGTATATGTTACATTGCATGCTATTCCACCAGTCATGTCACTATAACAATATGTGTTATCCTATATTTCATATCAGAGCTGTATCATGTTCATATTACCATATAGATGGAAATTATCAATACACCGGAGGTTTTGGGGATGATTCTGCAACGTTCAGTTTAACAGAGGAGATCCATTGATGGGCAAAGACCAACAGTCACCATATATAAAATCTACACAGTATAATGTCCAACAGTAGAAAAAAAAGATAAAGAAGATCTGAAAACTGTCATTTGGCACCACATCTAAAGGAGACTTTGTGATCTTTACATAGCTAGAGGGTATGAATAGTAAAGAACCGTTACTGGCAGTCTACCAAGATCATTTGTTGGGGGCCCAATTTTAGGGTCCATGGACACAATGCATTATAGAACTATACAGTACCATGCTGAGCTGTAGTCCAGTGTATTTCCAAATGGAGGCACACATAGGTTTTATTTCTTCATGGATTTGAGAATTTTGAAGAAAACAAATCTTCCATGCTGCAAGGGTGTTCTTCACCCAATAATTTTAGTGGAGAGGTAACCAAGTAGTCAGGATGGGCGTATCTGACATAAAACTATTGAAAGAAGCATAGAGCACTATCTGCCTTTTTAAAGTAAAAGGTATTGTATAGTTTTATAGAGCGCAGGACCTCTTCTACGACATCCATATGCAATAATAGCATTGCCGTGCGCATGGAGGCATCACATCACCCATACGAAAGACAAATCAGTCATACAGACCCATACGAACACTGCTTCCATACAGTCTCCATACATGTAGGCTGGACACAGAGCTATTGTATTTTCACATCCCTGTCCCGAAAAACATCAGGGATAATATATTAATATTCAGATTCAAGCTCAGTAGATCACTGTTTTCACTTGTGGATACTATATCCACTATGACCAGTCTTACTTATCTTATAATGCTGGATTAGCACACAAAGGCCAGCAGCGGGAGGGGTATAGGACAATTTATACGATCAGCAATGCTTCCCAATGGAATGACATTCTTTTTATCACATTAAAAAAGTATATGGAAAGCCCAATGTCACTAATTCTGCACCTGTACAATGGCCACTTATCCAAATCTGACACCCCTATTGTAACATTAAAATGATGCGGTATGTAAAGATTTAAAATGACCATCTATGCATGATTAATTGAGTTTGTAAGTATTGTTGCTAAACGATACAATATTTCTAAAGATTTCAATAGTTCAAAGATTGCCCTCTGGCCGTCTGGCCAATACATCTTCCAGCGCACACCGTTTACAAGCATTTTTCTTCTCAATATGTTGTCTTTGGTTGGTGCGACATTGTTTGAGTACAGGTCTGTTTGGGTCACTGTGGTTTTCTTTACCTCTCAGCAGTGGTCCTGAGTGCAGCACTTTGACCATACATCTTCCATGTCAGGGCTATCAAAGGCACATGGATGTGTCCTGGTGGCCAATCAGGAACAGCCCTGCATCTTCACAGGGGGACATATTGGTAAAGCAAGTCTTATTTAATGACAGTCATTGTTCAATATGAACAAAAGAAGGTCCTGCATATTTACATGCCGCCTTGTATATGGGTCATCTATATGGCACATTCATCATATCGAGAGGAAAAACAACGCATACATTTTGTCAAAATCTGCCATTGTCATATGCGTAGGGATGTCTGCTGACACAGGGATAGAACAAAAGTTTTGATTAATCACTTTCGCTCCGTATTCCAGCGCAATTCCATAATCCTGATAATAACAGGCCCTTTCAGCTTTAGAACCTAAAGAAGCCATGTACCAGACTATGCCATTGTCTACTATCTGTGTGATCATAAGAAGTATTTGCTTTAATCACAGGATCAACACAAGCAGTTTGAACTAGAATTTTAATAAATTTAACAACATTCTTAAAGCTGAGCTGACACAACTAAAAGTCAATAAAGCTGCGGGACATTTTGTCTGGCGGGGGTAAGAAACTGATTGCCGGCATTAAAAATACAGCACCTCTAAAGCTTATCTGAGGCAGATAAATGAGCTTTAACTCTGTTTGATTAAGTGATTTTTGCATATGTTCATTTATCAATCCGATATTAATTAAAGTACAAATCTCTTGTTCAAATACAGTGGCTTTATCTGAGTGCGGAGTGGGCCCCTATCACACATATATGCAAATGCATGCTGATTGAGCCAACGCTTTGCATGAAAGGATGTTTGATAAGAAACTAATGTCAAGTAACAGCAAGAAAGCATGCATCCGTAAATCATTCATCTTTGCTTAATAGTGCAGAAGGCTATTCTGTCACAGATCAGTATGTCCCCTCAACTAGCATGTAATAGGAAGGGGTAGAATACTCGCTTGCCTATGACCTTACCTTGATGCCAAGGCTGGGGTTGTCTACTTCTATCAAATGCAGGGACGGACTGGCCATAGACCCTACAGGGAAATTTCCTGGTGGGTTGTTGCCCAGGGGGCTGCCCAACCTGTAGGGTACATAATGATCTGATGCTCTCAGGGGCATCAGGTGCTTATTAGTGATCAGCGGCAGGGGCAATATTCGAATTTGCAATATTTTGCGACTATTTGGTAGAATATTCGTTATATATTCGAGAATTCGAGATTATATTCTTGATTGAGAAAATCGGCGTAATGCGTGCGAAATACAGGCATGGTCACTTATGCTAAATTTTTCAAGCTGGTATAAGTTTCCTGAGACTGGAGAAAATGGTTGGCACGGCCGAACATTACAATAGCTTTATATGCAGATACGGTGCTCCAATATGTTCTCGCTTGTGAATTTTCGGCAATATCTGCTACACTATAGATCAATCTAACCTACACTGACTATCTCCCCCTAACTATCTGAATTATATATATAAGTTAACTGTCTAATGTAATACAACAAAGCACAGAGCACAGCAATGACACCGCTGTCTCTTTCATAACTGCAATAAACTTTAGAAAATAGCTGCTGGGGAGGTTCTTATATAGTAAGGGGTAGGCACAGTGGCGTACCGCCAATATAGGCAGCGCACGCAGCTGCTATGGGGCCCGTGGCAAGGGGGGGCCCGGAGTGCATGAAAGGCTCCGCCGGTCCGCCCCATGTCTGTAGTTTTGTATTAATCATTGCCAGTCTTCCGTCCCGATCCCTATCTAAAGCTTGGGCGGGCCCTGCTTCCCCTCTGCTCAGCCCCCTCCCCCCTCCCTCGACCCAGCCAGTGACATACCGCAATGCCGCTCATTCTGCTCTGGGCACTCGCACTGCACTGGCCAATCAGCATTTAGCGGTGCAAAGCTCCTGCTGCTGATTGGCCAGTGCGCGAGTCGCAGGCTCAGAAGACAGCAGCAGATCAGAGCAGAACTGTGCAGGCGGCTGGATGGGCAGGACGGCAGGCTTGTGCTTACCGCTCTCACGTCACGCGCTGCCGCTGCCACTACCTGCCTCATACTGCCACTGAGACCCAAGTCCCATCCCAACTACAACCAGCCCCCAGCATCGCTGGCATGCCCCTTGCCTGTTGCGTGCCACTGCAAATCTGCCACCAAGGACAAAGTAAGTTGTACACTCACAGCAGTGAGTGACAGACTCTACGTTTAAAAAAGTTCACAGGGTGTGGTGAGGGATGGGTATTGTGGGAAAAGGGCAGCAGCAGCAGCAAGAAGAGTTCCTGCAGGTTTGGGGGGGCACTGTTCTAAAAGGGTTATTATATAGAGGATTTAGGAGGACAGTGTGCCCCAGCCCCCCCCCCCCCCCCCCCCCAATGAACTCTGCAGTTTAATTGCTAATTTGGAGTACTGTGTCATGGGGGGATGGTTAGTGGGGGGAAGAGGGCAGCAGAAAGCAGAGTTTCTGCAGGGTTGGGGAACACTATTCTATAAGGCCTCTTGCACACTGCCGTGTTTCACGGCCGTATGCGGGCCGTGGAACCGCGGCCTGGATCCCTCCTGAGAGCAGGAGCGCACGGCGTCACTGGTTGCTATGACGCCGTGCGCTCCCTGCTGCCGGCACAGTACAGTAATACACTGGTATAGATCATACCAGTGTATTACTGTATTGCGGCGGCGGCAGCAGGGAGCGCACGGCGTCATAGCAACCAGTGACGCCGTGCGCTCCTGCTCTCAGGAGGGATCCAGGCCGCGGTTCCACGGCCCGCATACGGCCGTGAAACACGGCAGTGTGCAAGAGGCCTAAGGCTCATTATTATTCAGAGGACTCAGGACAGTGCACCACCCCCTAGTAATTTAACTCCTCAGGTCCCACGATCAATTAATAGTAAAAAAAAATTATAGATTCATAGTTAAAAAAAAAAAGTGAAAAAAACAAACAAAACAAACACTGATATATTAAACATTTAAATCACCCCAATTTTACATATAAAAATATATAAACAATAAAAAAAAATCATATTATCTATTGCCGCGGCCGAAAATGTCTGCACTATTAAAAAAAAGAACCTGTACGGTGAGCGCCTTAACAGAAAAAAACAACAACAAAAAAGGGCAGGTGGTGGGATGGGCCAGGGATGGGTAGTGGGTGGAATTAGGGGGCCCAATTCAGATTCTTGCTATGGGGCCCAATGATTTCTATGTACGCCCCTGGGTAGGCAACTGTCCTATTGGTTGCTAGGGATGTTGCTAAGCTGTGACAAAGCCTTCTCATTGGCCCACAAACTAGAAGAAGGGAGGGATGATCTCCTGATGTGTACTGTCTTAAAAAAAAATATACAATAATATTCGTCATTACGAATATATAGCACTATATTCTAAATATTCGCAAATTCTCAAAGTGCCTATAAAAAAATTGCTTTTCGAATATTCGCACTCAAGACTAGTGCTTATGCACCTTGCCGGCGGCCACAGGTGCCCTCCTGAATTCAACTGTGTAGTCGTCCTCAGGACAGTGATACAGATAAATATGGCAGCAAGGGCAGCAGTATTTTGTGCTGCACTGTGGTATTTGGTTATGCTGGGGTGGCATTTTGTGCTGTACTAAGATATCGCTGACCCCTGCCTACTTCTGTTGGCACTGCCTACTCGTATTGTCCCTGCCTTATGTCAATTAGGATTTGCCCCTCTCCCTTTCCGGAAACAGTGCTACTCTTTGTCCTGAGGATGCAGATACAGTTTAAAAGAATACTTGTCTGAAGTTTGAGATGGGCCACCCTTTTCACCTGGGTCTGTTCGCACCCCCTGTGACCATGATCATAATGTTCCTGTAAGAACTTATAAGGACATGCCTTTGGGTATAGGCACATAAGGTGGCATGTTATCTGAGGAATACTGTAATGTTAGGAGAACACAACAACTATTTGCCATGCAACATTTAGATCATAAATGTCACACTGCCAATTACATCTAAGGACAATGAATAACATTGAGCAGAAATCCCACAGGGTTGGGTTTCTACTAACTGTCAGGTCGCGGTCACAGCACCTTGAGAGACTAAACCTGACCATACTCACTAGCTTGCCATTTTCCAGGAATAATTAGCGATTATGTGAAGGCCCCTATCCTGCATTGCCTACTGAAAGATTGATACTGTACCTGCTCCCTGCCTCTCCAGTACTGCATTACCTGTTCCAGTCCCCAGGTTTGCATCCCCGGGCATGGAAGTAGTCACCTGTGCTGCTGCAGCCATAGACATGTGCAAACATCACAGTTGAAGCTATTCATTGGCTGCAGCAGGACAAATGACCAAGAATGACCAGAAGAATGACCAGAAGAAAACAAGCTGGGGGTCTAGAAGATGGCATTTAAGGGAGTAGGTGAGTATGAATCTTTCAGTAAGTGATTCAGACTAGGGGCCTTCAGTTAAAGGTAATTATTCCAGTAAAACCCCTTTAAGGAAGTCTCTTTGGTATATACTCAAAAATATGTAGGTGAATAATAATTGTAATACAGTATATATGGTATTCTAAAGGTAGCACACCAGATGCTGCTTTACTATATACAGGAGTGTGCTACACGGTTCACATCATCTCCCACATTTCTCCAGGACTGAGGTCCTGAATTTGATAGGGTCTGTAAAAAGATATTAATGGGTTAACTACCAAAAATAAGCTAATCTAATCAAATCGAATTTTCTAAATATTAGGGTTATTTCAAATCCCAATTTTTGGCTATTTGATTAGGTCGAATTTCTCAAAATGGCATCATCCATTTTTTCATATCCAAAAACAGGAAAGATGAAGATGGAGGATCACATGACCCCAGGCCAGGGACGGATTAAGTTTTTTTTCTGTTTGAAGAGTGCTTTGTGAGCGCCACAGTCTCTTTCTATATGACATCACATTCATCGTTCACATGGTCTAGGTGCAACTCTGTCCCATCTGAGTGATTGGGGCTAAGCTGCAATACCAAGCGCAGTGCTATCAATAAACAGAGCTGTGCTTGTAAGGAACAAATAGGCTGCGGCGCTCACTGGAACATTGCGGTCTCCTCAAACAGCTGATTGGTGGGGGTGCCAGGAGTCATACCCCCACCATCTCATAACTCTCTGTGTATAGATGTCATAGATGACAGTGAAATATTGTGTTATGTGTGGTGCTACATAGGACTGCAGGGAACATCTACTACGTTATCTGTACACAGAAATGTATCACTGTTATCTGGGCTGTTACAAATTTGCCAAATTTAAAATAGATATGATTATAAAAGATATGAAAGAGAATACAGCACCACATACCTCTTACATACATGGACATCTCCTGTCATGTAGACCTTCTCTTTCCTCTTCTCCTCCGTTTGACCCAGACCATGACAAATTATTTCAGCCACATCTTGTCTTTACAGAGTTTGTTACACAGACACGTTAGATTTCTCCATCAACCTCCCCATCCTGGCGTCCCAACAATGTCATCCTGCTGCCACTCCCAATACTGTGCCCACTGTGCTCCCCAATGTGGACTATACTGCTGAAAAGAATAGTGACCCCAGTAGACATAATTGGGGTCATTTATCAAACTGGGATAAAGCAGAACAGTCTTAGTTGCCCATAGCAGCCAATCAGATTCCACCTTTCATTTTCCAAAGTACCTGTCAGAAATGAAAGGTGAGAACTGATTGCTTGCTATGGACAACTAAGCCAGTTCTATTTTACACCAGTCTGATAAACTATCCCAAAGATCCCTATAGTGTCTACAGCAATTATAATGCCCCCTAGAGTGCCCCCCAGTAATAATAACATCCTATATTGTGCTCCAGGTAATAATGCCTGTATAGTGTCCCCAAAAATAATGTCCCCTAATATGTCCTGTAATAGAAATGCCCCTACAGTGCCTCCCCAATAGTAACGTCCCCCACACTGACACCACATAGTAATTTCCCCCACACTGCCCCATATAGTAATTTTCCCCACATTGCCCCATATAGTAATTTTCCCCACACTGCCCCATATAGTAATTTCCCCCACACTACCCCACATAGTAATTTCCCCCACACTGCCCCCATATAGTAATTTCCCCCACACTGCCCCATATAGTAATTTCCCCCACACTGTCCCCATATAGTAATTTCCCCCACACTACCCCATATAGTAATTTCCCCACACTGCCCCATATAGTAATTTCTCCCACACTGCCCACATAGTGATTTCCCCCCCACTTCCCCCATATAGCAATTTTCCACACATTGCCCACACATAGTAATTTCCCCCACATAGTAATTTCCCCCACACTGCCCCCATATAGTAATTTCCTCCACACTGCCCCAGATAGTAATTTCCCCCACACTGCCCCATATAGTAATTTCCTCCACACTGCCCCCATATAGTAAGTTTTCCGACACTACCCCCACATAGTAATTTCCCCCCACACTGCCCCAGATAGTAATTTCTCCCACACTGTCCCATATAGTAATTTCTCCCACACTGTCCCCATATAGTAATTTCTCCCACACTTCCTCCCATGTAATAGTTTGCCCCCACACTGCCCCCATTAAGTAATTTTCCCCCATACTGCCCCATTAAGTAATTTTCCCCAAACTGCCCTATTAAGTAATTTGCCCCCACACTGCCCCATTAAGTAATTTGCCTCCACACTGCCCCCATTAAGTAATTTGCCTCCACACTGCCCCCATTAAGTAATTTGCCTCCACACTGCCCCATTAAGTAATTTTCCCGCACACTGCCCCATTAAGTAATTTGCCCCCGCACTGCCCCATTAAGTAATTTTCCCCCACATTGCCCTCCATTAAACAATTTGCCCCATGTAATCATTTGCCCCCATTGTCCCTGCAGTAAAATGACCTCCTCTGACCCCCAAAGTTGGCACACTCACACAAGAAAAAAAAGGCTAATCCTGTCCGTGATGGTAAGGCAGGCGCTCATTCAGCAAAGCCCTGGTCCCCAGCACAGGCACGCGATGATGTCATGGAGCGTGATGACGTCATTATGCACGCCTGCGTCTGGCTTTTACTACCACATAGGCCTCAGGCTTAGTTGAGCCCCCCAGGCAATGCCTGACCCGGGTCGGCCGACCCAAACGCCCCTATTATAATCCACCATTGCCCCAGGCATTTGTCACCAAAAAGGAGAATCTTTTGGACCATTTTTTTTAACATAAAAAAATTCTACAGTGCAGTTTCTTTTTAAAGAATCTGTTTCTTATCACCAGCCATGCATTTTCCTTTAGCCATATACTGTATGTCGCTGTCACTTTAAGAAATTCTTAATGCTGGTTTGGTGTTAAAGAGCTTGAAATGAGTTGGATGTGATCCTAGTAGGTCCCAGAATGTCATCCCCAACTTTTCAGGGCCATTGGAGCACTTTCTATTCCAGTCCAATTTAATCTGATCTAAATCAAATTTCATGAAATTAGCTCACCACTATTAACTGCCTTCATATGAAACAGAATCTGACATACATGTATTTGCCCATGAGACAGGGAATGGATCGGAGACAAATGTGAGGGCACTGGTGCAGTATGGTGCTTTAAAATATTTTGATGCTATAAATAAAATCCTAAATGGTTATTGTTTATAATAGATAACAAAATCCTATAATTATATATTTTTCCAAAATACATTTAAAATGTAATACAAACCAGAGAAAATGCTGTTTCGTTATGCGTAGCGACTTCCGTCTTGTACATGTACGATATATGTGCAATGCTTTGTGTATTTCTTTACTTTATGAATTACATAAATGATGTAAAAAGGCAGGAACACGAGAAATTTAATAATCCATGCCTCTAATTATAGTTTACTCCTATGCCTAGTAAAGAAAGGCACAGATTTAAGGCTTCTTAATGTTTGAATACACAAAATCCTAGTATTTTCCCCTTTGGACGTGTATGAAGAAAATTTACAAGTGAAAGGGAAAGAAAACGAGTTTAAGTTTTAATTTGGGGGCCAGCTATATTGTTATCCGTCAAACTGCCAACTAACTTCTCCCTGCTTACAATGAAAAGAGTGTCACTGGCAGAGAACTGCCCGCACTACAATCAAGTAATCTCTTTCATCCACAGTCCTGATCCTTTTAATAAACAAAATACGAAAAGGCAGTCAAAATTACGTCTCGCCTATTTGAAAAGCTAGGAAATCCTGAGAGTACAATTCCCCACTTGTTATGTTCTTGGACCATGTGACTTAAAGTCATTCTGAGGGATAAAAGGCCCAAGCTGGTATCAGGGTTCTGCCATGCTTTTCCCTTAGTTCCCAGTCTTAGCCCATCTGTTGTTCAGAAAGCCAATGAATGGCATGTGTCAAGAGAGTCATCACTGAGCAAACTGCCCAAAGAAATCAGCTAGGGGACTTCCTTTTTTTCTGTCTTGCACAATGGTTGTGGAGGCAGCCACCATATGGCGAATAATTAGTTTTTGACCCTACTCCAGTAAAATGTTCATGCCTCTACCGGGCTCTATCAATATGTGTATTAATGAGTCGGACTGGAGAATGCCTTTGCATTAACAAACATTGTGATACCTATTGTGTAGTCTTTTTGGAGAGAAATAGTTGCACACACAGTGGCCTAGATTTACTATGAGTTAGACAGGGTAGACAGCCACAGAGGGACTCTTTAAATGCAACAAAATTAGAGTACTTTCACACTAGCGTTTTTCTTTTCCGGCACTGAGTTCCGTCAAAAGGGCTCAATGCCGGAAAAGAACTGATCGGTTATATCCTAATGCATTCTAAATGGAGAACATTCCGTTTAGGGATGCATCAGGATGTCTTCAGTTCAGTCTTTTTGACTGATCAGGCAAAAGATAAAACCACAGCATGCAACAGTTATATCTCTGGCCCAAAAAACTGAAAACTTGCCTGAATGCATTTTTTCCCATAGGAATGTATTATGTAATAAATGCCGGATCCGTTTTGCCGGAAGACACCGGAAAGAGAGATCCGGCATTTCAATGCATTTTTCTGACTGATCAGGCATTTTTAAGATTGATCAGGATCCTGATCAGTCTTACAGATGTCATCAGTTGGCATACGGCGACGTAACTGCTTGCCGGATTACTCTGCCGCAAGTGGGAAAGTAGCCTTACTACAGTGGCTTAGGTTGTATGTTAAAAACTAGCACATCTATAAATTGCATGTCTAAAAGCTTTCAATTGTCTTAGTTATTTATTTATTTTTGTCACACTTTGGTGCAAAAGTTACATCTCGGGTCCTTGCTCTTTCCCTCTTAGACATTTATCTTTCCTGCTAAGCTACACCCTTTCCAGCCAAAGCCAAACATGGCAAAAAAATTAAATGCATTGTTTTGGGTCAAAATCCACTAAAATTTAAGACAAAGAGTTAATAGAAAATCCAATATGTATTCCACTATACATTGCACAATATATAGCTGGTCTTATTAACAAGAGGCAAGAAAGTGCATTTCCAGTAAATTTTCCATTTAAGTGTATACAGCTTCAGTTTAAAGGGCTTCTGTCACCCCCCAAAACTCATTTTTCATTTTTGGGCATATTAAAATCCTTATTGTACGACTATTCCCTATATAGGGCTCTTACCTTGCTCTGTGGCTTTGTTTAATTAAAAATCAAGCTTTTAAAATATGCAAATGACTTCACTACCAGCAAGTAGGGCGTCTACTTGCTGGCGGCCGCCGCATCCTCCTTTTAAAAAAATGCCCCCTCCTTCAGTTGATTGACTGGGCCAGCGAGCGCTCTCCTCTTCTGGCTGGCCCTGTCTGCAATTCAAATCCCGCGCCTGCACCTTACGTGTCTTTATTCAACGCAGGCGCTCTGAGAGAAGGACTCTCGCTTCCTCAGCACTTCCTCAGTGCGCCTGCGCCGATGACGTCTTCTCTTTTGGGTTTAGAGAAGATTTTGCTTATTCAGCACAATGTAATGATATGAAATGCCTTACAGAGTCGGGAGGTGTAAAAAGTCAGGCATCGTGCATGTATGCGTCCATTATGACGTGATGCTGTGCGACATCAGGCCACAGTGCAGAGCTGCAAAGTGGTGGCGCAGTCCGGAGCAGGAGCGATTATTATAATTTTTTTTTACTTAATTATTTGTGTATGCAGAGTGCTGTTGCATTGTGTTTGCTTTTGCGCTTTCAGCTATGGAGACCTGCACCTGCGCACTGGGATGTGCGGACTAAAGCCTCATGCAGACATCCGTGGAACACGGTCCGTGAGATACCGGACTGCCATTGCAGAAGTGCACGGCGTCATTGTTTGCTATGACGCCGTGAGCTCCTGCGATGCCAGTCCGGTATCTCATGGACCGTGTTTCACGGACGTCTGCATGAAGCTTAAACCGCATTTATTTTTTTGCAGTCTGCATTAGAGGTGTGGCTGACTTCATTGGTCATGCAACCCTAACTAACCTGTCTGTCCCACAGGCTGATTTTAATTAGTGCAAATGTAAAGCTGTAGCCTTCTCTTCCTGCATTTATTGGAGGCCATTTGGCACAAAGAGAGGTAAAATACAGAGTGGGCTCAGCATACATGTGGAACCTGCATTCCCTTTAATGGAGGCCAGTATAGTACCAGTGGAGGTAGTATTTAGTGTGGGTTCCTGTCTTAACCGCCTCCCGACCATGTAACGCACGGATGCGTCCGGGAGGCGGTCGATTCATTCCTCCTGGACGCATCCGTGCATCATTTCGCGACAGGCGAGATTTCCTGTGAACGCGCGCACACAGGCCCGCGTTCACAGGAACGGAAGGTAAGCGAGTGGATCTCCAGCCTGCCAGCAGCGATCGTTCGCTGGCAGGCTGGAGATGCGATTTTTTTAACCCCTAACAGGTATATTAGACGCTGTTTTGATAACAGCGTCTAATATACCTGCTACCTGGTCCTCTGGTGGTCCCTTTTGCTTGAATCGACCACCAGAGGACACAGGTAGCTCAGTAAAGTAGCACCAAACACCACTACACTACACCCCCCCCCTGTCACTTATTAACCCCTTATGAACCCTTGATCACTCCCCTGTCATTGATCACCCCCCTGTAAGGCTCCATTTAGACGTCCGCATGATTTTTATGGATCCACGGATACATGGATCGGATCCGCAAAACACATACGGACGTCTGAATGGAGCCTTACAGGGGGGTGATCACCCATATAGACTCCCTGATCACCCCCCTGTCATTGTTCACCCCCCTGTAAGGCTCCATTCAGACGTCCGTATGATTTTTACGGATCCACGAATACATGGATCGGATCCGCAAAACACATACAGACGTCTGAATGGAGCCTTACAGGGGGGTGATCAATGACAGGGGGGTGATCACCCATATAGACTCCCTGATCAACCCCCTGTCATTGATCACCCCCCTGTCATTGATCACCCCCCTGTAAGGCTCCATTTAGATGTCCGTATGATTTTTACGGATCCACCGATACATGGATCGGATCCACAAAACACATACGGACGTCTGAATGGAGCCTTACAGGGGGGTGACCAATGACAGGGGGGTGATCACCCATATAGACTCCCTGATCACCCCCCTGTCATTGATCACCCCCCTGTAAGGCTCCATTCAGACGTCCGTATGATTTTTACGGATCCACGGATACATGGATCGGATCCGCAAAACACATATGGACGTCTGAATGGAGCCTTACAGGGGGATGATCAATGACAGGGGGGTGATCACCCCATATAGACTCCCTGATAACCCCCTTGTCATTGATCACCCCCCTGTCATTGATCACCCCCCCCTGTGAGGCTCCATTCAGACGTTCGTATGATTTTTACGGATCCACGGATACATGGATCGGATCCGGAAAACACATACGGACGTCTGAATGGAGCCTTACAGGGGGGGGTGATCAATGACAGGGGGGTGATCAATGACAGGGGGGTTAAAAAATGTCAAAAAAATTTTTAGACATTTATATTCCAGACTTCTTCTCATGCTTTAGGGCCCCTAAAATGCCAGGGCAGTATAAATACCCCACATGTGACCCCATTTCGGAAAGAAGACACCCCAAGGTATTCCGTGAGGGGCATATTGAGTCCATGAAAGATTGAAATTTTTGTCCCAAGTTAGCGGAAAGGGAGACTTTGTGAGAAAATACAAAAAAAAAAAAATTTCCGCAAACTTGTGCCAAAAAAAAAATTCTATGAACTCGCCATGCCCCTAATTGAATACCTTGGGGTGTCTTCTTTCCAAAATGGGGTCACATGTGGGGTATTTATACTGCCCTGGCATTTTAGGGGCCCGAAAGCGTGAGAAGAAGTCTGGGGTCCAAATGTCTAAAAATGCCCTCCTAAAAGGAATTTGGGCCGCTTTGCGCATCTAGGCTGCAAAAAAGTGTCACACATGTGGTATCGCCGTACTCAGGAGAAGTTGGGTAATGTGTTTTGGGATGTATTTTTACATATACCCATGCTGGGTGAGATAAATATCTTGGTCAAATGCCAACTTTGTATAAAAAAAATTGAAAAGTTGTCTTTTGCCAAGATATTTCTCTCACCCAGCATGGGTATATGTAAAATGACACCCCAAACCACATTCCCCAACTTCTCCTGAGTACGGCGGCGATACCACATGTGTGACACTTTTTATTGCCACCTAGGTGGGCAAAGGGGCACACATTCCAAAGAGCACCTTTAGGATTTCACAGGTCATTTTTTACACATTTTAATTTCAAACTACTTACCACACATTAGGGCCCCTAGAATGCCAAGGCAGTATAACTACCCCACAAGTGACCCCATTTTGGAAAGAAGACACCCCAAGGTATTCCGTGAGGGGCATGGCGAGTTCCTAGAATTTTTTATTTTTTGTCACAAGTTAGCGGAAAATGATTATTTTAATTTTTATTTTTTTTTCTTACAAAGTCTCATATTCCACTAACTTGTGACAAAAAATAAAAAATTCTAGGAACTCGCCATGCCCCTCACGGAATACCTTGGGGTGTCTTCTTTCCAAAATGGGGTCACTTGTGGGGTAGTTATACTGCCCTGGCAATTTAGGGGCCCTAATGTGTGCAAAGTAGTTTGAAATCAAAATCTGTAAAAAACGGCCGGTGAAATCCTAAAGGTGCTCTTTGGAATGTGGGCCCCTTTGCCGACCTGGGCTGCAAAAAAGTGTCACACATGTGGTATCGCCATACTCAGGAGAAGTTGGGCAATGTGTTTTGGGGTGTCATTTTACATATACCCATGCTGGGTGAGATAAATATCTTGGTCAAATGCCAACTTCGTATAAAAAAATGGGAAAAGTTGTCTTTTGCCAAGATATTTCTCTCACCCAGCATGGAAACATGACAGGTGCTCAGAAAGTCAGAGCTGCTTCAAAAAGCGGAAATTCACATTTTTGTACCATAGTTTGTAAACGCTATAACTTTTACCCAAACCATTTTTTTTTACCCAAACATTTTTTTTTATCATAGACATGTAGAACAATAAATTTAGCGAAAAATGTATATATGGATGTCGTTTTTTTTGCAAAATTTTACAACTGAAAATGAAAAATGTCATTTTTTTGCATTTTTTTTTTTAAATTTCGATTAATAACAAAAAAGTTAAAATGTCAGCAGCAATGAAATACCACCAAATGAAAGCTCTATTAGTGAGAAGAAAAGGAGGTAAAATTCATTTGGGTGGTAAGTTGCATGACCGAGCGATAAACTGTGAAAGTAGTGTAGTGCAGAAGTGTAAAAAGTGGCCTGGTCATTAAGGGTGTTTCAGCTAGGGGGGTTGAAGTGGTTAAAGACATCACCTTGTCATTGGCGGGCAGGCACAGGTGATTTTGTACAGGATGTACTGTATTTGTCAATAATCTCACATTTATAATGTAGCATTAGCTTTAGTACATTTTCTATAATGAGTATGGCATGATTGTATTTACTTGATTTATTTGTGTTTGCAGAGTGCTGTTGCATTGTGTTTGTTTATGCTTTTATTTATTTTTTGTCAGATCTGATGTCTGCAGGGATCTGACGGGGGGAAGGCACATTAATTTTGTGGTCTGACCTGAGTGATGCAGGGATCTGAGGGAAGAATACTTAGGGATCACATGAATTTGGGGACTGATCTGAGGTCTGCATGGATCTAATGATTTGGGGCCACATGAATTTGAAGTCTAATTTGAGGTCTGATTTAAAGGATGGTGGGATGGGGTTTATAGGGAGCCACATTAATTTGAGGTCTGATCTGAAGTCTGCATTTAAGGGAAGGAGGTTATAAGAGGCCCACATGAATTTGGGGTCTGTATGAATTTGTGGACTTTATAAAATTTGGGTCTAAACTGGAGTTTGTACGAATTTGGGGCTAATCTGTGGTCTGTACCAATTTTAAGGTCTGTCAAGAGGTCTGTAATAATTTTGGAATCTGGTCTAGGGTTTAATGCCTAAAGTGTGCCTTGGAGTCCATACTTTTTTTGTTCTGTAGCCCTGTCCTTTGGCCTTTTTTATTTTTGCTGTACAGTGTTTGGGGGGCATTGGGCAGCACTGTCAGTACAGTAATGACGGCACACGGGGCAGCAGTGGAAACAGTACTGGTGAAAGCTACAGGATGGCAGTGTTAAAGAAGCAGCTGGATAGAGGATTTTTTTTCCATTTATTAATACTGGTGTCTTCTTATATAGCAGAGAGGGTAGTACAACTCTGACCAGTGTCTGCACATGATGGTCTGGACCAAATGGAGAAGAAAAGGAAAGTGAACAACTGAAATAAATGGAGACATCACTTGTAAGTCACTGGATTTACATTTGGTATACTTGTGACTGCTTCTTATAAAATACTAGCTGAAGGACCCGACTTCGCACGGGTATATTTAATCTTTTCATTTAATGTTTGTGTGTGTTGTTAAAATATATCGACAGTATCCACTATAACAGTAACTTCTGCAGCACACCGCCCCCCTTAACAATGACCTCCACATCCCCCCACCCCTCAACACTGCCCCCCCACAGTGCTCTGTCTCCTTAAAATGGGACCTCCACAGCAGCCCACCCCCTTAACTTTGACCTTTACAGCAGCCTGCGCCTTTAACAGTGAGTTCCATAGCACCCCACCTTGAGAGTGACCTCCACAGGGGCCCACCCCTTAACAGTGACCTCTACAGCACCCCCTCTTAACACTGACCATAGGTTACAGTCCCCTTAACTGACCTCCACCATTCCTGACCCCCTTAACAGAGACCTCCACAGCAACTGCCCATTTAACAGTGACCTCCACTGTACCCATTTCCCTTAACAGTGACCTCACAGTACCCCTTTGCCCCTTTAATAGTGGCCTCCACAGTGGCCTGCCCTCTTAACAGTAACATCCACAGAGCCCTCCACTTTATTAATGACCTCCACAGTACCCCGTCTTCTTAACATTGATTTCCACAATAACCCGCCCCTTTAACAGTGACCTCCACAGAGTTCCAATCCCATAAAGTGTGACTTCCACAACACACCACCCCCCTTAACAGTGACCTCTATAGCACCCCACCCCTTAACACTGAACTTCATAGCAGACGGCCCCCTTAACTGTGACCTCCACCATTCCCTGCCCCCTTAACAGAGACCTCCACATTGCCCAACCCTTTAACAGTGACCTTCACAACATTCCACCCCCTTAACAGTGACCTCTATAGTGTCCACCCCTTTATTAGTGACCTCCACAGTAACCCATCTCATTAACAGGGATTTCCACAACAGCCCGCCCTCTTAACAGTGGCCTCTACAGCAATCTGCCCCTTAACACTGACCTCCATAGTGGACCGTCCCCTTAACGGTGACCTCCACAGCAGCCTGCCCCGGAGGTAGCCAGAGGTCCGGTTTTATGCCAGACAGTCCGGCTTTCAGACTGGCACATGGCCTGGACGGACACAGGGATGTCCTTTTGAACAGCTCACTCTCAGACAGCAGCACTGTGAAGTCTGAGCATGACCTGCAGGGAGAAAGTCACCCTCACTCCCACCCCTGCAGCTGACAAAAGTTTATTTTTACCTTCATTTTTTCAATCCCCGGCGGCGGCGGAGTGGGAGGGGGCGTGACTTAACTGGTCGGGGGCATGGCTTAGCGGGACCTTGGGGCGTGGTTTTTAAGTCCGTCTTTTGAGGGTGGCCTGAATGGCCACCCTACCTGCCCCCTTAACTTCCACAGCACTCCGCTCCCTTAACAGTGTCATCTACAGCGCCCTGTCCCTTTAAAGCTGACCTACAGCAGTGAAGAAAAATAGCTGGGTTGCTATGGAAACCTGGTGTAAAGCTGTGTGTATGTGGAGACTAAGGACCTGAGAGCTTCTATTGGCAGATAAGGGACATGTGACTGTGTGTATGGCAATTGGGATATGAAGAGAAAGAACTGCAGGTTTCTATTGGCTAATGTAGGTCATGTGATGTGCCATATTTGCATTTTTTGGGAATATCTCAGGATCGGTACGTGCTAGAGAGTGACCTGGTCTAAAACCTTCCCGAACACCTGATGTACCTATGTGCCAAATTTCGTGATTGTAAATGTGATGGTGCGGATTCCTTTAGAGGACATACACACATACACTCAGCTTTATATATTAGATGTTTAAATCTCATTATTAGAAAGTAGAGTCAGTATGTATTGATTTGAGGAGAAGGGGGAGCGCAATTTGCCTGCTCTGCCTATGGCACCAAAATACCTTGTCTCGGCCCTGCTCATTAGTGCAGCTTTAGAGGACAGGAGGTGAATATGCGCACTACCTTCACCACACTCTGGACTTCTGCAGGTGCTAATGCTGCCTATGTTCTCACTGCATACGGCTTTGGGATGTAGTGCGCCTAGTCAACCATCCTGCCCCAAGTGTCCTCCTTGTTGAAAACCGAAATATGATCACCCTACCTAATACCCTGCTGACCCCAGGATTCTGGTTCTCCAGAAGATTAATTTTCTGTATAAACATAGTTAGGGACTATGGGTAGTAAAACATAATGAGACACAGTAATTAAGGTCAGGGTGACTGGGTCAGTAATCGAGGAGAAGGAACAAAGTACCAAGGTGAAGGGCCAGGCAGACCAAACCAAGTTAAGGTGCATTTACACCTTGCAGTGAGCAGCAGATTGACATTTTCATACAGGTGCATTATTTCTGGGCAGCATATCACTATTTAGACAGCACAATCTGCTGTCGAGAAATTGAGGTGCCTGCATGAACGACAGGATCACACGATGAACGAGCGTTTCGCTCATTCATTGACTGATCGGCGGCACATTTACATGAGCAGATTGTCGGGAATAAGTGTTCCCGATAATCTGCCCAATTATTGCAATGTGTAAATCCACCTTTAGAGACTAAACAGATAGTTTTAGAGCAGAGCAGGATAACTATATAGAAGGCAAGAACAACTATAATTGGTACCAAACAAGTGCCTACATTTTAAACAGGATTTGTAAATTTGCCTCACTGACTGAAAAAGTGACCATTTTTGTAGTCTGAAAACCATCTCTAAGACATCATAAATAAGCCACCAGAAGAGTCAAATGAGATAAAATATCCCAAACAACCAGAGGAAATCAAAGTAAGGCTACTTGCACATCTGAGTTTTGCTGGATGCAAAAACACTTCTGTCTTGATAATACAACCGTCTGCATCCATTATTAACAAATCCGGTTGTATTATCTATAAAAATAATCATGACGGATCCGTCTCTAAAACCATTGTAAGTCAATGGATCCGTTTTCTTTTGTGTCAGAGAAAATGGATCTGTCACCATTGAGTTACAGTCTGAGTCATGACGGATACACTTGCTCCGCATCCCAAGACGCACTGAGAAACGCTGCTTGGAGCGCTTTTGTGTGCATCATGGGAACGCAATGAAACGGAACTCCGTTCCCTTAAGTTCAGTTTTGTCCCCATTGACAATGAATGGGGGCAAAACTGAAGTGTTTCCCCTGCTATAGAGATACTATGATGGATCTCAATAGCGGAAAGGGAAAGCACAGGCGTGAAAGTTGCCTAAGCAATTACTCCTTATAGGTAAAATGTGTCTTTAATAAAAAAAAAACTGCCTGTTACCTGGAGTGTTTGATTGACTGTTTGTGCAGGATAACAGTTTCCCATGTAGGTTTCTCCCATTCTTTGGATGTCCAGGAGACTTGTTACTAGCAATCTTAGAGTGGTGTTGCTCATCGGGAGACGTTGCCATATGAGCAATAAATCTAGGACATGGAGAATTATGTGATGCGTTTGGTTGCTTGTTCTGTAAAGAAATAAAATAAAGAATTGAGAGAATTTTAGTTGCCCAAATAAAAAAACAACCAAAAGTCGTCTAGCTAGTACCATGCAATCTTTATGATATTTGCATTGCACAGTTTATTTAAAGTATGCTCCAGTGAATGTAACTTCCTCGAAACTGGACTGGAAACAGGCTTCTAGAGAACTTGCAGAAAAATACATCCACTTCTCCAGCACTTCCATAAAACATATCTTTTTTTTAAATAAATTTACAATGAAAAACATCTTGTACGATAGCAAACAGTAGCCAACATGCTTCAAACTCCTAAAGGCCAGCTTTACTGTTAGACAGTTTTGGTAAATATGACCCTTAGGGCTGTATTAGACTGGCAGATTAGGCTGACAATTGTCGGGAAGGAAGCATTCCTTCCTGACAATTGCCTGCTCGTCAATGAAGGAGACTACTGCCATGACATGCAGCCAGGGGTGGACTGGCCATAGACGCTACAGGAAATTTTCCTGGTGGGCCGATGCCCCATAGGGCCACCCAAGCCCTCCTCACTGATGTTAGCTAGGCACATACACCTGGGGGCATGTTAGGGGTCGTTATTAGAGGAAGTCCAGACAGCATAAAAACGTATGGCCAGCTTGGTGTGTGGCCTACATCTTTCTCTTAAGCCCCTGCTCCACATCTTAATTGGAGGAGGATGAGGACAGTATGTGGTCACCACAGAGGGTCAAGCATCTGGGGAGGTATTTTGTCCTGCATTGTGGTATTTGGTTCTTTAGGATGGTATTCTGTGCTATACTATTGTATTGCTGACCCAGCCAACTTGTATTGGCTCCATCTACTTGTGTTGCGCCACCTTCTGTCAATTTGGACCCACCTACAACATTAGGGCCACTTTAGGTTCCCAGTCTGCCCCTGCATGCAGTGATCTCCTCCACACTCGTGCTCATACAGAATCATTGTTTGACAGTGTGAGATTGTGAAACAGCTACTTCTGCATAATGTCTGTACTTAAACTGTCATTTGGCATTCCGGGCACTAGAGGCCACTGTTTTGCAGCTATAGCCAGCACACTCTGAGATTTGAATATGCAAAACAGATGATGACTCATGCTGCTGCCTGTGAGTGAACCAGGAAGTGTGTTGATCTGGCATGGTGGAAGGATTGTGCTGTGAGGGACTGAATCCGATTCCATCCTGGCTTGCAGATGTCGGCAGTTAATGGACCCTCAGAAGAAGGAGAGTAGCTGTTATATCCTTTCTGTATCACTGATTGTGTAGCTGTTATATCCTTTCTGTATCACTGATTGTGGTTACTGATTGTAAAATATTGTGTGGCGCCTGAAGTTACAGAGACTAGCCTAGGCCTCGTATTAGTTAGCTAGTTAGGGTTACATCGTTTTTTTAGGCTGTACTGTACTGGACTGCAGCACAGTTATTGACTTGCAGGCTCTGTTGCGTTTGCCACCGGCTAGGGGTGTCCTCTGTAGGGGCACAGCACGACTTTCAGGCTCTGCTGTGTCCGCCACCGGCTAGGCCTGGCTAGTAGGCAGAGACATTGACTGTGGGTCCGGGATATAGCGTTTCTATGCATGTTTGTATTTCTTTGGTGATGCTTCTGTTATTATTTGTTGTCTAAGTAAAGTTTTTCTGTTCTTGCATATTAAGCTGGTGTCAGTGTCGCTTTCCTTGTCTGTGACTTTGCTGTATTCTGGGAAGCCCACCCCGGTACACGGCTTACAACAGCAGCAGAGCATGATTAGATGGCACGACCTGCTGCCGGCAAACGATTTTTGTGACTGCATAAAATATGTGATTATCCAATGAACGAGTGTTTGCTCATTCATCAGGTAATCGGATGCACCTTTACACCGGCAGAGTGTTCCTACAAACCCTTGTTAGCGATGATTTGGCCAACCCTCTGCCAGCCCTCAGTCTTAAACTGCACCAGATTTATCACAGCGGCTGATACTGGATAATATATCTGGAGCATCTTTAGACTGCCTAGTCTAAGTTTAAACCCCATATTTGTTGCCTTAGTTTACCTTCAAAAATGTGTAACATTTCTGCTGCATTGTTTTGCACAAACTGTGGCATTTTAAGTCATGCACCTTTCTCTCAAAATCATGAATCCTTTCACCAGACCAAGCTCCCCTTATCAGCAGAGTTGCAAAAAGTATTTAAAAAAGTATCTAATACAGTTATTAAATGTGATGCAAAGCATGTAGGTGATTATTTTTGGTGCAAACTCCCCAATGTTTTTTTTTTTTTTTTGTAATCCTAGTTGGGTGATTGGTGGCACCTTTACACAGGGCAGTAAATAAGAATGAGCATTTGTAGCATCCCTGATAATTGTCCTGATTCTCAGGCCATGAAAAATGGCCCTAAGATCCTGCAAACAGAGGATATTTAAAAATTGTACTCAATTGTATTGTACACAACCGTATGAATGAGTCCGCATCCGTTCTGCAAAATTACAAAAGTGCGGACCCATTCATTTCAATATGGCTGCAAAAGATACGGACAGCATACATTGTGCTGCCCGCATCCGTTGCTCCATGCCGCGGCCTCACAAAAAAAATAGAACATGTCCTATTCTTGTCCACAATTGCGGACATAAATAGCCATTTTCTATGACAGCCACGGCATGTGCGGTCTGCAAATTGCGGAACGCACATGGGTTGGTATCCGTGTTTTGTGAATGTAGCCTTAGGCCCCCTTCACACAGGTGTCGCGGGTGAGGGACGGAAGCGTTTAGGGTGCATTGCGGGAAACCCTCGCAAGTAGGCACGCAATTGCAGTCAGTTTTGACTGTGACTGCGTTCCGTTGTTTAGTTTTTTCCACGTGAGTGCAAAGCGTTTTGCACGCGCTGAGAAAAAACAAAATGTGGTACCCAGACCCGAACCCGGACTTCTTCACTGAAGTTCGGATTTGGGTTTGGTGTTCTGTAGATTTTATTATTTTCCATTATAACATGGTTATAAGGGAAAATAATAGCATTCTTAATACAGAATGCTAAGTATAATGTCAATTGAGGGTTAAAAAAATAATAAAAAATTTACTCACCTCATCCTCTTGTTCGCGCAGCTGGCATCTTCTTCTTTCTTCTTCTTTCAGGACCTGTAAAAGGACCTTTGATGACGTAATCTCGCTTAACCCCGTGGTGAGCGTGGTGACGTCAGCACAGGTCCCGCTGAATGAAGATACGTGGTGAGCGCGATTGCATCATCAAAGGTCCTTTTGCAGGTCCTGAAAGAAGACGATGCCAGCTGCGCGATCAAGTGGATGAGGTGAGTTTTTTTATTTTATTTTTTAACCCCTCAAGGCACATTTTACTAAGCATTCTGTATTAAAGAATGCTATTATTTTCCCTTGTAACAATGTTATAAGGGAAAAAATTACAGTGAATAGATTTTAATGGGGTCCGGGGTTGCTCATCCCTATCATCTCCTAGCAACCATGTGTGAAAATCGCACCGCATCTGCACTTGCTTGCGAATGCTTGCGATTTTCACGCAGCCCCATTAATTTCTATGAGGCCTGCGTTGCGTGAAAAACACTGAATATAGAACACAAGTGATGCGTGAAAATCACCGCTCATCTGCACAGCCCCATTGAAGTTAATGGGTCCAGATTCAGTGCGGGTGCAATGCGTTCACCTTACGCACTGCACCCGCTAGGAAAAATAGCCTGTGTGAAAGAGGCCTTACCCTGTGCATCGTCCCATGTAAAAGAGCCCTTTTTTTCAAGACTAGCAACTCTATCAGGAGGCAAAAGAGCAAGGGTGAGAGGGTGCCCCTCTTTTTAGACACAAAAATCTAATTTAATACTTCTGATTCCAACTCAAAATATTATGGGGGTGATTTATCAAAAGTGGTGTAAAGGAAAACTGGCTTAGTTGCCCATAGCAACCGATCAGATTCCACCCTTCGTTTTTCAGAGCTCCTTTGGAAAATGAAAGGTAGAATCAGATTGGTTGCTATGGGCACTTTTGATAAATCTCCCCTTATAAAGTTTTAACCTTTTTGAAAAAATTTCCTCAAGGCCAAATCCACTAAGTATCCTCCATAGAACCAATTACTGGTTAATATTATAGATATAATATAACTAGATGTAAGGCTGTAAAGGCCACATACAAATTGTGTTGTCTTTTGATATTTTTTTGGGTGGTCAGTGGTGTGTTTTATTTATTTTTTCAAAAATGCAGCATGACCTAGTTATGGGCTCTTTACTAGTCTTTTTCTCCATAGGCCTATTCACACAACTTAAAAAATTACAAAAATATTTTTTTTTATAAAATGTCACAAAAAAAAACACATACAAAGTGTTTTAAAACATAAGATCATTAATGTTGGTTTCACAGAAGATCAACACAGGAGAAGTTCTCCTATAGTCGTAAGTTATTCCAATAAAGGTCATAATGACCTCCATTAACATTAAATTAATCTATATTACTGCTAGTTCAGATCATTAGACTTGCAGCAGCAGTTTATCTTGATTGAATATAGTATATTTTCTTGCTTTGACTAGCCTGTTTAATATGAAATTCTTAAAGTGCTGCATTCATCAATACTTTTAGTGGATTGTGGTAACTTTATGGGACTTGACTTCTATTACAAACCTTGATTAACCTTCCACATCAATATCTCCATAAGTGCAGTGAAAACACAACTAAAGCTGAATATACACATTAGATCTGTCAGGCAGAGCAAAGACACTGAATTTTAAAAAGGCTAATTTCCCTGGGTTGAGAGCAGCATTTCAGGGCATAGACTGGGACAGCTACACAGGATAAATGGGAGAGCTTTAAATCCACATTGAGTAATTGCACAAAAATGTATCCCTTTAGGTAACAAGCATAAACGGCTAAAATTAACCCCCCCCCCCCCCCCTTCCATGGCTTATAGATACTGTAAAAAGGGCAATAAAAGACAAAATAAAGGGCATTTTAAAAAGAAATCTGAGTCTCACTTCCTTCTGGGATTCGTGTCCCCACCTATCCCTTGGTTGAACTTGATGGACTAATGTCTTTTTTCAACCGTATCAACTATCTAACTATGTAAGTAGATTTTGGGGAAGATAAGGATCGGGTGGTTGGAAATTAACATGTCTGATCCTTTTATTCTTGGGGAGATAAGCAACGTCTTTCCCTCTCCCTATTAAGAACCCATGCATACTCAGCCAAATACTCAGCTGACAGCTATTTAACACAAACAGTATGGCTACCTTAAAGGGGTTATCCAAAGTATAAAACATGCCCCCAATGCCCGGACCCCTCATATTGGTTATACTTACCCCACTCCCTGGCACCCACGTCCCTCTGGATCCCTACACAGCTGCCGCTGCATCTAGGCTGCGAGCCTCACTACCATCGCAGGTGCTGTGGCAGCCGAGCAGGGATCCGGAGCAATGCGGGTTCTGGGGATTGGATGTTCGTGATCTACCAGCCCTCAGGCAGCACTGCATTAAACCCAGACATGATTCTGCATTAGAAATCACTGCAGGGGCTCAGGAACACTTCCAGAAATCATTGCCTGTTTGCGGTGCAATCCACAAATGCAAGTTAAAACTGTATCATGCAAAGAATAAGCAATTTGCCAACATGATCAGGAAACACATTTAAAACAGACTGAGGGAAAAAGGAAAACTGTTCTGTGGTCAGATGAATCAAAATTTCAAATTAATTTTGGAAACCACAGATGTCGTGTGCTGCAGACTCAAGAGGAGAGGGACCATCCAGTTTGTTGCCAGCACACAATTAAAAAACCTGCATCTCTAATGGTATAGGGCTGCATTTTTGCCTATGGCATGGGCAGCTTATACATCTGGAAAGGCACGATCAATGCTGAACAGTATATAGAGGTTTTAGAACAACATATGCTCCCATCTAGACAATGGGGGTAATTTAAGTGGATCAAGTGGATTAAGGTGAGTTTAATTTCATTTATTTATTTTTTTAACCCCTCCAGCGCTATTGTACTATGCATTCTGTATTCAGAATGCTATTATTTTCCCTTATAACCATGTTATAAGGGAAAATAATAATGATCGGGTCCCCATCCCGATCGTCTCCTAGCAACCGTGCGTGAAAATCGCACCTCATCCGCACATGCTTGCGGATGCTTGCGATTTTCACGCAACCACATTCATTTCTATGGGGCCTGCGTTACGTGAAAAATGCAAAAGAGGAGCATGCTGCGATTTTCACGCAACGCACAAGTGATGCGTGAAAATGACCGCTCGTGTGCACAGCCCCATAGAAATGAATGGGTCAGGATTCAGTGCGGGTGCAATGCGTTCAACACAAGCATCGCATCTGCGGGGAAAACTCGCCCGTGTGAAAGGGGCCTTACGCACCTAGGCTGCAAAAAAGTGTCACACATGTAATATCGCCATACTCAGAAGAAGTAGGGCAATGTGTTTTGGGGTGTATTTTTACATATATCCATGCTGGGTGAGAGAAATATCTCTGTAAATTGACAACTTTGTATTAAAAAAATGGGAAAAGTTGTCATTTACAGAAGTAAAGAAGACACCCCAAGGTATTCCGTTAGGGGCATGGAGAGTTCATATAAGATTTTTTTTTTGCACAAGTTAGCAGAAATTGATTTTTTATTATTTATTTACCCCAAGTCTCATATTCCACTAACTTGTGACAAAAAATAAAATTGTACATGAACTCACCATGCCCCTGACGGAATACCTTGTGGTGTCTTCTTTCCAAAATGGGGTCACTTGTGGGGTATTTATACTGCCCTGGCATTTTAGGGGCCCTAAAGCATGAGAAGTAGTTTGGAATTCAAATGCGTAAAAATGCCCTGTGAAATCCTAAAGGTACTCATTGGAATTTTGGCCCCTTTGCGCACCTAGGCTGCAAAAAAGTGTCACACATGTGGTATCGCCGTACTCAGAAGAAGTAGGGCAATGTGTTTTGGGGTGTATTTTTACATATACCCATACTGTCTGTGAGAAATATCTCTGTAAATGACAACTTTTTCCATTTTTTTTATACAAAGTTGTCAATTTACAGAGATATTTCTCTCACCCAGCATGGGTATATGTAAAAATATATATATTTTAGGCCCCTAAAATTCCAGGGCAGTATAAATACCCCACAAGTGACCCCATTTTGGAAAGAAGACACCCCAAGGTATTCCGTGAGGGGCATGGCAAGTTCATAGAAGATTTTTTTTTTGTGTACAAAAAATAGGGTGGCCTATTGGATGACAGGTTTTTTTGTCAGTGAAATTCATAAAGCACGTGATAACTTCAAAACATGTCCTGGACATAGCAGCAGAGAACATGGGCATGTAATGTATTGGGTCTTTAGACCAATAGGACCGCAATACATTTTTTTTTGTTAGACCCATGCTGAGGATAAGGCCTAAAAATATTTTAAATTCGGAAACTGTGACTGGTTTCCACCGGAAAGGCTGGGCATAGAAGCTTTCCGGGTTGGCGGTTATATACCGTGTGGCGTAGCGATTGGTTTCTGCCACAACAAAGTCATAGAGATCCGCGGTGAAGAACAGCTCGAAAAACTGAAGGGATGATCCTAAATGAGCTGTCTCCACGCGAACTCCAGACTGGGCGGTGAAAGGGGGCAATACGGGTGCGGCGGAAGCAGGGGATTGCCAATTTGGGTTTGCCAGCACCTCTGGGAGACTAAGGGCTCTACGGGCCTGTGAACGTGTTGGCTGCGACGGGGGAGTTACTGCACGTGCCACCGTACCAGCTTGAACTGCCCTTCTGGTGCTCGCCACTTCACCAGGGAATACGGCAGTGCTGGTAGAAGGTCCAGGATGTGCTGCGCTGCTGGTGTATGCCGCACCATAAAAAAGATCTGCGCTAGCACCACTCTGCTGCAAATAAGGCTGATCACGTGGGGTATGCAGAACACTGACATGGGGGTTGGGTACGCCTGACCATAGCAGGGACCTTAACCTCGTCATCTTCACTAGCGGTTAGAGTGCCACTGCTGTCTACAGGTTCATATTCTGAACCACTGGATTCAGCGGGTGAGGCGTCCCCATCGCTTTTATCCATCACGGCCAGAATCCTGTAGGCCTCTTCAGTGGAATACCCCTTTTTTGACATTTTGGGCTAACTAAATTTAGGGGGTATTCCTCTGAGACTACCCAGGAAAAAGAGCACACCTGCCTAGTAAAAAGGAGTGCTTGCGAAGTAAAGCTGCGATCGCTAATAAAGATCCAAAAAGCTCAAAAGTGATCTTTATAGCAATTTTACAGTGTTTTTGCAGTGATCAGAAAAAAATAATTCTGTAACTGCGGTGGCGCGGACTGAACGCAAGTGTGGGCACAAGGTCAGGCCTGATCGGACGAACACTGCGTTTTTTTGTAGAGCCTAAGGTGACCCTAATGTACTGATATAGATCTGATTGCGATCAGTCTTGATCACTTACTGATACTATATAGTGCTAGTGCTGATTAGCGACAGCGATGACGCTAATCAGCGACTAATCAGTGACTGCGGTGCTGGGGCTAACTACCTAACAAGTAGCTAACTGACTGGCGGTGATGAGGGACCCTTACAGGGGGGTGATCAATGACAGGGGGGTGATCAGGGAGTCTATATGGGGTGATCATGGGTTAATAAGTGACGGGGGGGGGGGGGTGTAATGTGTGTGTAAAGAATGAATGGCTAGCAGCGTAAAATAAAGGTCCAGATGGGTTTTACCAGTTTGGGGGTTGTGAGTGGACTGCTGCAATTCGTTCTTAAGAATAATAAAGTAATGGCACAACATAGAGTCATAAGAATAGAGGCTCCAGAATTGTTATAACATGGGGAATTCAATTAGATACTTGAGGAAAGCTAACATGTCCTTGTTAAGGCCCCATCACAGCTTTTCACCTTTTAGTGAACTTAACATAGGCTTTGATATTATACTAAATAATTGTATCTATTAGCCATATGTTTTCTCAATTCATAGTTTAAATATTAATTGCCACATAAAAGCTTGAAGCCAGCAAGTGATTTGTATTTGTCTCAATTGATCATAAGTCTTTCAAAACGAACAATATCATTGCTATATAGGAGCACTCTACTACATGTAGAAAACTAGATGCATGTAAGGTGCTGCAATAGTACTAAGACAGACAGCTGTTTGCACTACTAAGCAGATGGATTATGATTTTGATAATTTGTTTGAGGACGACAGCATCACAAAGGTGAACCTTCAAAGTTAATGGGCCCTTTCACAGAAGTCGACATTAACAAAGGCAAATGCTATGTTTGTACAGAGTAAAATCAGGAGTTTTTGTTATTTGTACATTACTTTTTTATTGTGTTTCGTATTATTAAACATAGCAACATCTGTAACTCATGACCTACAACCAGTACCCGTGTGCCTTATAGAAGCATGCAGTCTATATTGTGTCAAAGGGCATTAACCTACGCATATCTTATTCATAAAAATAGTTTTTAACTGCGTCAACTATTGCTGTTATACTGTAGGTACCTTAGAATCCAACTCAGATTGATCTCATTCCAATGAAGAGAGCTGGTAGTGGTTCCCCCATAAAAACTTCCAATTCATGTCTAAGTATATATATTAAAGGTAGTCTGTCACCAGGAAATTGACTGTAAATCAGGGACAATGACTTGTAGGATTAGCTGTACTGAATGTAATAATACCTTCCACAGTGGTCTGTTGCTCAATCTGGAGAGAAGGGGGCTCATTTATTAAACTGGTGTAAAGTAGCCCATAGCAACCAATCAGATTCCACCTTTAATTTTCCAAAGGAGCTGTGAAAATTGAAAGGTGGAATCTGATTGGCTGCTATAGGTTGCTATACTTTACACCAGTTTGATAAATCTTCCCCAAAGTACTTTTAATCTGAATTAAAGTGAGCAGTTAAGTGCCCCATGTTAATTTTATCTATGGTTGGAAAAGTTATGATTTCCCAATATAGTCCTGTAAAAAACACAATGCACCCACAGCCCTATTTATATTACTCATAGCGCAACTCCTCTTGTCTGCTGCCTGATTTGATAAGTTATAGGGCTAGTATTGTCTTTGAAGGTTTACTTTACGCAGAGATGTTAACATAAAATCTTTGCCCAAAAAATAGAGGTTAATCAAATGTTGTGAACAAGAAGTATCAAGGTACTACATTTCACTAACCACAACTAACGAATTCCATCTTTACAGAGGTTGTCCCGTTTCCGATATTGATGATATATCCTCAGGATAGGTCATTAATAGTGTTGAGCGCGAATATTAGAATTGCGAATTTTTCTCTCGAATATCGCAATTTCGAGATTTCGCGAATATTTAGAATATCGTTCTATATATTCGCAAAATCGAATATTCGTTATTTTTTTTTTTTATTATTATATTTTTTTCTTTCCCACTTCCCTAAAGTTGTTCTTACCTGTCCTTTGGATTCCTGGCTTCCTGGCTGCTCCAGTCAGTGGCGTTTTCAACTTACTGCTATATTCCATATTAGCTAAATTACAATCTAATCTAAATGTGTATTTTACGAAATTTCGCAATAGTCGAAATTGCGATGCGAGTAATATAACACGAAATAATCGCATGAAGATTCCAATTTAGCACTGCTATATTCCATATTCTAGCCTAATATGGAATATAGCTGTGCTAAGTTAGCACTGCTATATTCCATATTAGGCTAGAATATGGAATATAGCAGTGCTAAGTTGAAATCTTCATGCGATTATTTCGTGCTATATTACTCGCATCGCAATTTCGACTTTTGCAAATGTTCTTAATATTGCTCTAACTTCGTCTTTTAGAATATTCGTAATATTCTGAAAGACGAAGTTAGAGCAATATTACGAATATTCTAAAAGACGAAGTTAGAGCAATATTACGAAATTTCGTAAAATACACATAGATTGTATTTAAGCTAATATACTGCTATAGTAATATTTTTTAATAGTGTACATATTTTACAAAACTTAAGTTCAGAAGAGGCAAAAAAAAATTAGAGGAAAAAAAGGGATTATAGCACTATATTAGCTAAATTACAATCTATATGTGTATTTTACGAAATTTCGTAATATTGCTCTAACTTCGTCTTTTAGAATATTCGTAATATTCTAAGAGACGAAGTTAGAGCAATATCACGAAATTTCATAAAATACACATATTAGCCTAGCCATAGTCAATTAGCATAGGGACGTTGCCTTATACTATCAAGATAAATAATCGCAATATGCGAAAAATAAATCGCATATTATTCGCGATAATTGGAATAATTACGAATATTCGATTTCGACGAATATAACACGAATATTCATTCGAATATTCGCGAAATATCGCGAAATCGAATATGGCACCTCCCGCTCATCACTAGTCATTAATATTAGATCTGCAAGAGTCCTACTCCCAGAACCCCGCCGATCATCTGCTTGACGAGACCACAGCGCTCAGATGTTTACCTGCTCGCCCGTTGACATTGCAGAGACAAGCTGTGTAATTATAGCTCCTCCATCACATTCATTTAAATGGGAAGGAGCAGTTGTAGTTCCACTCTGTCTAATTCAAGTGAATAGGACAGAGGAACTGTAATTACACAGCCGGCCGTCGGCATTGCAGTGCAGTAAAGAGGCCATGGTACTCGTATGAGCGCTGGATCTCTTCAAACAGCTCATCCGTGGAGATGGAGGAGGTGTGATCCCCCCCCCCCTCGCTGATCTGATATTGATGACCTATCCTGAGGATATATTTTATCAATATGGGAAACCGGACAACCCCGTTAAGTGACCTTGACCTTCCGCAATTGGAGATGTAAACAATATGAATGGAATTAGACTATTTCCTGAGCGTCATAAAACAGTACTCAACTAATAAGGAAAATAATCATGCATAGCTTTTCTAATAATCAACACCTCTGGGATCCACACCTATCTCCAGAATGGGGCCCCCAAAGTATTCATGGTTGAGCCTGGGCTCCTGACTTCAGTACTGCCCTGATGGAGACCCTGATTGACTATGTGTTCTGTATGCACCATGTTGCTCAGTAGTAGACGTAGACAGAACTTCCTTTTTGAGTAGTATAATGTTATCCCTGTCCTCAGTGAAGTTTCCCCAGAGTTAAGTGTTTGCTCCATGGCAGAAAGAACTAACATCCTGCATGCAAGACCCACTTCAGAAATGATTGAGTAAAACCAGTAAGAGGCTGACATCGTATAGTACACAGCCCAATTTACAAGCAAGGTGAATGTACGCCACAAAGATACCAGTACAGCAAATATTGATTTTCTTGATTGATAGTATACCTTATGCCATGAAGTCCACTCAAGCATCTGCCTGTTACCACAAGCCAGCCCTTTTGTCCGGAAATAATACAAAGTAGAGCTCTGTTCTGTGGGCTGAGGGTTGCAAATATTTAAAGGTAATAAATTTCTCAGACAGAAAGGTAACTTCTTTCATAAAAAAAAAAAAAACACAAAAGCCACTGGTGTTTGCTTTGAGTCTTAGCACACTCCTCGCACCTGTACTTTTCAATTGTGTATTTGCCAAATTTTTTGTGGTTTTACAGAAAGCCCTTTGTATCTGTTTATAACTACAGTAGCAACTAAAGATTTTTTTTCTTTTGTGCTTAAGTACTCCAAAATACAGTGCACGCGAATGCAGTGACACCTACAACAAAGCACAGACCCATCTTTAAAATGTATACCAAGCTCAGATTCACTTTATGGTTTGTGGTTGTAAGAAATGCAAGATTAGAGAGAATTTGGTGGTAATGTTTTTGGATGAGATTTGGTTGGAAATTTTACAGAAACACTTATTCATACTAACCTTCCAAAAATATGAGCTACATTTGATTTTCTGTTTTATCTTATCTGTTATCTGTTCCTCCGCTCCATTATGGTGTGGGAAAAGTGTCGCTGCAAATTTCAGATATGTAGTACATGGACGATCATTTTTTAGAAATATACTGTATATACAATTGTAGAAGGAAAGTCAGCACTGCCTTTGTGAAACACAATCCAGCATGCATGGAAGGACTCCTGAACTGCAATCACTTGGCAAAAGGTAGTGATCAGCAATATGACTGATGCAATCCAATTACAGTAGGATGGAAGATGTGGCACCCACCAATTGCTAAAGTCAGTCCTTTAATCGTCATATTAAAGGAGTTGTCTTACTTTAGCAAATGGCATTTATCATGGAGAGAAATTTAATACAAGCCACTGACTAATGTATTTTGTTAGTCCATATTGTCTCCTTTGCTGGCTTGATTAATTTTTCCATCGCATTATACACTGCTTGTTTCCATGGTTACGACCACCCATGCCTCTTTGTTGGCCAAGAATGTGGGAGTGCACATAGGCTGGCAGTTTTTACTATAGTGTGCAAGCACGGCCACTGCTGCTGGATTTCAGGGTGGTCATAACCATGAAAATGAGCATTGTATAATAAGATGGAAAAATGAATCCAGCCAGCAAAGGAGGCAATATGGACAATCACAATACTTTAGTAAGTGCCTTGTATTAACTTTCTGTGAAGTGAGACAACTCCTTTAAAAGGCAAAGACTTGTGGAGAACGCAGCTTGTACGCTAAGACAAGGTGACAGACTTTTCACATTACTACATGCTCGAAAAAGCATAGCAAAACAAAACAGCCATCACCTTGTCTTAGCATTCTCCGCAAGCCTTTGTCTTTTAATGTGATAAATAAAGAATTGATTTTAGCAGTTGATGAGTGCTGCATCTTACGTCCTACTGTTATTGAATGATTTTTTGAAATGGGTATCTATGATGCTCTTCCAATTGTAAGGGGTGATAGCAAATAATATAGGTAAAATAAGGTGACCCCAACCGACTCCTGCAGTTGTGAGTAGTGACTGACAAGATCATTCCGGCCCAGTAAAGTATCAGAGGCTAACTAGGGGCCAAGCAAAAGACAACCCAACTTTAGGTGAATTGAGCCAATAGCTTACCTCCTAGGGTCTATTGCTCATGGGTTGTGTTAAAATCTCCTATTAGACCCCCTATTAGATCGTAACAATGATAAGTCTTGCATGTGCAATGTTGATTTAACAATGCAATTAAAACTGGACATTCACATGCTTGGTAAAAATTGATCATGGACCCAAGGAAACCCAATCCAACACTGGTGACATATACAGTGCTGCCCATAATTATTTATATCCCTGGCAAATTTTGACTTGAAGTTACTTTTATTTAACCAACAAGTAGTTTTTTGACCGGAAATGACATAGGTGTCTACCAAAAGATAATAAGACGATGTACAAGAGGCATTATTGTGGAAAAAAAACATTTCTCAGCTTTTATTTACATTTGAGCAAAAAGTGTCCAGTCCAAAATTATTCATACCCTTCTCAATGATCAATAGAAAAGCAGTATTGGCTATTACAGCAATCAAACGCTTCCTATAATTGCAGACCAGCTTTTTGCATGTCTTCACGGGTATTTTTGCCCGTCTTCTTGCCATCACCTTGATCTTTTGCTCCCTCCACAGATTCTCAATTGGATTCTAGTCTGGACTCTGGCTGGGCCACTTCAAAACATTAATGTTGTTGTCTGCTAACCATTTCTTCACCACTTTTGCTGTGTGTTTTAGGTCATTGTCATGTTGAAATGTCCACTGGTGCCCAAGGCCAAGTTTCTCTGCAGACTGCCTGATGTTGTCATTGAGAATCCTCATGTATTGCTCTTTTTTCATGGTGCCGATTACTGTGATTAGGTTCCCTCGTCCATTGGCGGAAAAACACCCCCAAAGCATTAGGTTCCCACCCCCATGTTTGACAGTGGGGATGGTGTTCTTTGGGTTGAAGGCTTCTCCTTTTTTACGCCAAATGAAGGAAACATCATTGTGACCAAACAATAACATTTTTGTTTCATCTGACCATAACACAGAAGACCAGAAGTCTTCTTCTTTGTCCAGATGAGCTTTTGCAAAAGCCAAGTGAGATTTTATGTGCCTTATCTGTAGAAGTGGCGTCCTCCTTGGTCTGCATTGTGCAGTGTCCATTGGATTGTCTGCCTTGAGACATTTCCCCCAGCAGAGCCCAGTTTCACCAGGATGGCCTTGGTGGCGATCCTTGGAATCTTTTTCACCTCTCTAACTATCCTCTTGGCCAGCACAGGTGTCACTTTTGGCTTCCGACCACATCCTCTGAGATTTTCCACAGTGCGGAACATCTTGTATTTTTTGCTCAAATGTAAATAAAAGCTGAGAAATGTTATTTTTTTTCTACAATAATGCCTCTTGTACATCGTCTTATTATCTTTTGGGAGACATCTATGTCATTTCCTGTCAAAAAATTACTTGCTGGTTGAATAAAAGTAACTTTAAGTCAAAATTTGCCAGGGGTATGAATAATTATGGACAGCACTGTACATTGTATGCAAGGGTTAACTTCTGCTTTGGATCCAATATTTAAGTAGTTTACAGGGATTAACAAAATGTCTGTGTTTTTCCCAGAATCTGCATCACTCTTGTTCATGGACTGTGCCTGGTATTGTACAGTAGCTTACCCCCCATTTAAGTGAATATGCTTGTAATATAATACACAGCCCATGGAGAGAGTGGTGATGGCAAACAAGCAGATCTTTTTCTGTAAGCCTGGGGCAAACCCCTTAAATCATCCTACCTTTTATTATAAAAGGCAGAATTAGAAGTCATTTTGTCAGTAATTACAATAATTTGTCCTGAAAATACATTTTCCTAAATATGTCCTAAGGGGGTCATTTACGATCAGAAAAACACCTATAATAAGCATATTTCCGGTGCAGAATGCGGCACAAAGGTTATTTGTGTCGCAATCTGCAACTTTTCCTCGCTCAAGCCAGGTCTAAAAAAGTGGGCTTGGTGTGGGAGGGGAAGGGGATGGACCAGCAGGCCCGTCTCATTTACCATTCTCTATGCCTATTTTAGGTTCCATTCACACGTCTGCAAATTGCAGAACGGGTGCGGACCCATTCATTCTCTATGGGGCAGGAATGGATGCGGACAGCACACAGTGTGCTACCCGCATCCGCATTTACAGAGCACGCCCCCCGATCTTCCGGTTCGCGGTCCTGGAAAAAAATAGAACACGTCCTGCTCTTGCCCGCAATTGTGGACAAGAATAGGCAGTTTTATGGGGGTGCAGGCCGGGTGCATTGCGGATCCACATTTTGCGGATCTGCAATACACTACGGACGTGTGAATGGACTCTTAGGCGTAGAAAATGGTCTACATCTAAGACAGCTCGGAAGCTATCTTAAATTTAGAACTGGCGCTGGATGCGCCAAAGTTATGTAGAGGCCTGCGCCTCTACATAATTTCAACGGATCCACCGCCAGCGCAGGGGCTTATTAATACCAGTGTTTTAGACACCGGTGACCCCCTAATTCCTTTAGGCCAGTTTTACAAGAAAGTAATACAGGTGCATTTCTGTGCTATATCACAGATGCAAATCCTGACCCCGACTGCAGATCTGATCACCTAAACAGCATTATTAGGACCTACTGTATAATGCCTTTAGTTTCGGTGATGAGATGGGTGTTTGGGTTGGGATGCTTAGCTGTAACATGGGAGCAGAGATGTGCCTTGGTTTTTCCCTGCCTTTACTGCACCTTATAGATGCAACTTTGAGATTACATGCAAAATCTACACCATATAGTCATAGGGATATAGCTCAATACATTTTATATGTCCCTATTTTTATCTTTAAAGGAGAACTTCCAAAATGAATATATATAAACCTTAGTTATGTCTCAACTTATCACCCTGACAATCTTCTAAAATTGTTGCTGATGACTGGAAGTGGCATCGCTGACTGGACACCATCATTAAAACCATTATGTGATATATGTTAAACATGTTTTAGGAATTCATGCGTATAAGTTGGAAACTATAAGATAAAGATAAAAGAATGGTCAGTGGCAGTGGTGTACCTCCAATAGAGGCTGACTACGCAGCTGCTATGGGGCTCATGGGGAAAAGGGGCCTGCAGTGAATGACAGGCCCCATTCCATAATTAGCCTCATTACTGTCCAGCTCTAGTATAGTATCCCTATCATCAGTGGCGAAAGCTATAGGACCAGTGATGATGTCATCACAGGTCATGTACATCTAGTAAAGGAACTGCACAATGAATGTTGTACTTTCCAGGTTAGATAGAAGCATCTGCCAGGACCTGCGATGACATAACCTTCAGCATCGCAGATCCTTCATTGTATTTTACCTCTTACCTCACATATCAGTACACTGCTGTATATACTGGCCAGGAACAGGTTGTGGGGGGTTATGAATGGGGCATGGGGGCCCAATTTAGATTCGTGCAATAGGGCCTAGTGATTTCTATGTAGCCCCCTGGTCAGTAGTTGTAAACTTTAAGTAACTTGTCAACAATGTTTTGCAATCTGCAGGAACTTCTGTAGCTCCTGAAATTCTGCTCTTGACCCCTTCCAATGATGGTTGGAAGATGACTGAATGGATAGGACTCCAATAAGAGGATGGAGCTTCATATACCTGGTCTTTTAATATACACAAAGTAATAGTGGAGGACTCTTGCTACAGCTAGTTGTCTTACAGTCAGAGACAGGTCTGACTGAAGTTTGTGATAGGGAAGAGGAAAAATAGATAATTTCCTGGGAAACATATAGAAGAATTCTTAAAATATTTTTTAACAGAATAAGATCACAGGGGGGGCGGAGCCAGCGAGTCATGGTGTAGGACGTGTCTGCCGGAGCTCCTCGCCGCTATCCCAGCTTCATTAGCTATCGTATCGAGTGGACACAGATCCAAGATGGGGAAAACCTCCAGAGATAAAGAGGGTGCAACAGGGAACACCCTGAAGACGAAAAAGACGCAGGGAGACCTGACTAAATACCTCAACAGGAGATCCTCCTCGCACCCTGAGGGAGGCAAGATGGCGCGGGAGGCGCGAATCAACTCTGAGAGAGAAGGGGCTGACTCAGAGGCCGACAGCTCGGACGCTGAAACCTACATTGGAGGTGAGGCTGATACTCTCCCTCTCACTCGCGGCTTTCTTCAGCAGTCCCTAGCCCAAGCCCTCTCACCAGTCATGAAGGAGCTATCTGATATCAAGACTGAGTTCTTACAGTTAGGCCACCGGGTGGAACGCCTGGAGGATGGCCACGATCTCCTTATTCAGCATGAGAAGGGAGTACATTGCCAATTATCAGCCATGTCTAAGATGATAAATACAGCCTTCTTCAACCTGGAAGACCAGGAAAACAGAGGCCGTAGGAAGAATGTCCGGCTGCGGGGTATACCCGAATCAGTACAAGCTGAAGACCTGATGGACACAGTCCGCCGCCTTTTTGCTACTTTAGTAGGCGAGGAACAGGCTGCCGCCATTACCATTGAGAGGGCCCACAGAGCTCTTAGGCCCAAGCCTGCCGCCGGAGATCGACCTAGGGACGTGGTTTGTGCCCTGATGAACTTCCTAGATACGGCGGCCGTCTTGAGAGCGGCCAGGGAGAAAGGGGACGCCACCCTGGACGGTCATAAGATTCTTTTCTTTCAAGATTTGGCGGCTAGTACATTAGCTAAGCGAAGGAACTTGCGCCCGCTTACCTCGTTGCTAAGGGATAAGAAGCTGCCTGTCAGATGGCTTTTTCCATTCGGCCTGTTTACTACGATCGGGGGGAAACAATTCACGGTGCGGACACCGGAGGACTTACCGTCTGTGTGGGAGGCCCTGGGAATTGAGGCCCTGGACATTCCGTCTTGGCTCCCCTGCAATCCATCCCCGGATCTTCCTGACCTTCCTCAACCGGAGGAATGGCGGTTGGCGCAGAGGAAAAAATCGCCGAAGAAAAGAGCCTTTTGAAGTGCCGCTATCCGAAGTTAGGTGAACAATCTTCGATACCAATAGACACTCTGAGATACAGCGTCATTGGATTCGTCCGGCCATACCGCCATCTGGCAGGACTCAGGTCTTATGTGGCTCATTTAAATCTACACCTTATCATGGCGGTACCTTCTTTTGGATACTTATCATTCACACTGGTCACCCAGTGCGGTTTTGCCTTGTGTTTAATCTTCTTACTGCATATTACATGTCCACTCTATGCAACTGTTCTTACATGTTGGGCTTAGTGTGTGGGACCGGGTTTGTTGGATACGTCCACACTACTTTCCCCCCCTCCTACTGGGGTTATCTTTAAACCTCATAGATAGACACTGCAGGATGGCTTTCCACAGTGTACAGTGTTTATATTTCTTTTTATGTTTTTCTGTTTTTGGGTTTAGGTGTGTCACCTCCTGGCTAGTTCTTCAGATCAGCTAAACAAAATGTCACCATGTCTGATCTTAAGATAGTGTCGTTTAATGTAAATGGCATGAACACACCGCAAAAGAGGAGTCAAATATACCATTTACTTCGCAAAGAAAGGGCTGACTTGGTTCTCCTACAAGAGACCCATTTCAGACATCTGCACGTCCCTAATGTTGTCAGCAAAAACTTTCCTGTTTGGTACCACGCTGCATATACCTCAGCAGCTAGAGGAGTTTCAATAGGTGTGGGGCAGAATTTCCCATTCATCTTAGTGTCCAAATTGGTAGATCCGGAGGGCCGGTATTTATTCTTAAAAGGCAAGGTGGCGAACTCCATGTTTACTTTAGTCAACCTCTATGCCCCGAATAGTGGTCAATTCACATGGCTACTCCGCACCCTTAGGGTTCTGAAGACCTTTAGAGAGGGTCACATTGTTCTCGGTGGGGACCTCAATCTTACTCTAGACCCTTCCAAAGACTCAACTTCCATAGGCCGTCCCCCCTCAAAAAGACAAGTGAGAGGGCTTCTTCTCGCACTCACGGATCTCGGGATCTCGGACGTTTGGCGCATCTTACATCCAGAAGGCAGGGACTTCACCTTCCACTCGCGGACGCACGACACATATCAACGTCTCGACTATCTTTTTATAACTAACCAATTATTGCCCTCGGTTTCTGAGGCCAGTATTGGAAGCATAGTTGTTTCTGATCATGCGCCGGTGAGTGTGAAGTTGAATATGCGTGACATCCCTCCGAGATCCTGGGTCTGGAGATTGAACGAGACGCTACTAGAGGACGAGTCACACAAGAAGGAGATAGAGCAATGTCTCAATAATTACTTTTTGGAGAATGCTGATGGTCTAACCAATGGGACGACCCTATGGGAAGCTCATAAGGTGGTAATTAGAGGGGAGCTAATTAGTTTGGGCTCTAGAGTCAAGAGAAACAGGCAGAAGCAATTAGACTCCCTTCTTCAGCAGATTTCTACTCTTGAGATCTTACATAAGAAGGCAATATCAGTTGAGGTCCTGGATTCTCTTAAGCGATTGAGACACGAGGTCACTGACCTGCTGAATGTGCGAGCAGCTCGGGCATTGAAGACATTGCGCTTCAAACAATATTTACATGGCAATAGGGGCTCCAAATTAGTTTCTAATCTTTTAAAAGGTCAAAGGAATAGGTCCTTTATCTCTGCAATTAAATCAGCCACGGGCTCCCGACTTATCAATACCCCTGCGATTGCTCAAGAGTTTTGTAACTTCTATTCATCTCTGTATAACCTCCCGGCACCCCTTAGCGGTCAGCAGTTGGTTGGACGTATCACAGACTTCCTGGGTACTATAGCCATTCCCAAGATCTCTGCAAGCGACATGGGAGGTCTGCTTCAGCCCTTTACGGTTGAGGAAGTATCCCATGTGTTATCTTCTATTCCTTCGGGCAAGAGTCCTGGTCCCGATGGATTCCCCATCTATTATTACAAAAGATTTAAAGAGATTCTCGTACCCCACTTTGCAGATGTCTGTAATTCTCTTTTGAAAGGTGGCTCTCTGACCCCACAGGCCCAGGAGGCACATATAACTATCATCCATAAAGATGGAAAGGACAGAGAAGCTTGTGGCAGCTATAGGCCAATTTCATTGCTAAACACCGATTTGAAATGGTGGGCCAAGCTGCTTAACAACAGAATTTCAAAGTTGCTTCCTGGGCTTGTGGGCGAAGAACAGGTAGGCTTTGTGGCAGGCAGAGAGGGTAGACACAATATAAGCAGAGTAGTACATGTGATTACACACGCTATCAAAACCAAAACCCCCTTGGTGCTTCTAGGCACGGATGCTGAGAAGGCGTTCGATAGGGTTAGCTGGAATTACATGGAAAGGACCTTATTGGCTTTCGGCTTTCCTGAGGATTTTATTAGAGCCATATTTACTTTGTACTCGGCACCCTCTGCTAGAGTAATGGTGAATGGAACCCTATCGGACGCCTTCCACATCAGAAATGGCACCCGCCAAGGTTGCCCGTTATCTCCCACCCTGTTTATTCTAGTCCTAGAGACATTGTTATTAAAATTCCGCCAGTCCTCTGCGATTAAGGGTGTAAACTTGGGGAAGTTTAATCACAGGATGGCCGCTTTTGCGGACGACCTTCTGCTCTTTATGTCTAACCCTGAGGAGGCTTTGCCGGAGGTTATGCAGACATTTGAATCCTTTGGGCAACTCTCGAACTTCAAGATTAACTTTGATAAGTCGGAAGCCTTGGGCATTTCTTTACCACCTGCCCTGCGTTGCAGAGTTAAAACCCTCACCCCATTTAAGTGGCCTCCATTGGCAATCAAATATTTGGGTGTAATGATCCCAATAGATCCCAAATTTTTATTTAAACTTAATTTCCCTCCTCTACTCTCAAAAGTAACTTCCATTCTCTCAAAAAGCTCCTCGCCGTTCCTCACTTGGCTGGGCAGGAAAAATGTCCTGACCACCTATATTCTCCCTCTGCTTATGTACACCCTGAGAGCGCTTCCCATATCAATTCCTGGCAATTATATAAATAAAGTTCAATCAATTATGAGTAAATACCTCTGGAATGGAGGCCGCCCTAGAATGTCTTTCCGTTTGCTCTCTCGCAGGAAAACACAAGGGGGTATCTCTCTCCCGGATCTTCCATCCTATATACGAGCCATTAACCTGGAAAGATGGCTTTCACTAGCTCGATGTGAATCTCATCGCATGCACATTGACCTGGAGATGGCCCTCCTAGGCAAAGACTCTTTTCATAAAATATGGTTACCCGGGAGACCCGGGAGAGAGACCCAAATTGATAGTGTTCTCACCAGAGGAGTGTTACACGCCTGCCACAGGTCAAAGGAACTTTATTCAGGGCAAGGTAGGATTTCCCCCCTAGCTCCTATATCGGTATTGCCCACGCTTCTGTGCCCCCAAATCAATTATCCCTCTGAAATATGGCTTTCTCTGTCAAACCATAGATTGGGAGATTTAGTGAGACTTGAAACTACTGTTGATTACTTCAGCACTTTCGCAGGAGACACTGACCTGGGGAAAAACTTTATACAGAAACACGATTTTGAGTCCATGTGTAGGCGGTTCAAGTCGTCTGAGTTCGCCCCCTTGCCAGACCCAACATGGTTGGAAAACTTTGTCTTACTACCACGTTTGCCTCATAAGTGCACCACTCTCATTTACAGGCAAATTCTCACTGCCAGGGACTCCAGGCCCCCACCATGGTTAGCTGACTGGGAGAAGGAACTGCAACTCACCTTGAATGATACTGATAGGAAATGGGTGCAAAAGTGTTCACACGGCTTTTCTAAATGCATAAAAACGCAGGAAAATTCGGTTAAGGTGGCATTCAGGTGGTATAGGACGCCTGAATTTCTGTATAAAATTCAGTTGCTCCCCACAGACTTGTGCTGGCGATGCAATGTTGCTACTGGATCCATTTCTCATATCTGGTGGTCGTGTAAAGGCATACAAAATTTCTGGGCGGAAGTTGAGAGTACCATAAATCTGATTTGTAACTCAGCTTTAAAGCTCACAGCCCAATTGATATTACTCTGGTTGCCTACCCCAGCTTTCCGTCCTGGAAAACACAACTTGACCACACACTTGCTGATGGCTGCTAAACTCTTGATCCCTGTAAAATGGAGGTCAGTAGACCCCCCTACCCTGGATATGTGGAGAGATAGGGTCCACCAGATATGCCAAATGGAGGAACTGATTGGATGGACACACCATGGCAGGGACCGCTTCCTGCAAATCTGGCAGCCTTGGCTACACTATAGAGTGGCATACTTAAACTCACTACACCCCGGTACTACCACACCATAAATGATGAGGGCAATCCTGACCATTCTCTGGATCCCCCCCCCCCCCACCCTCAACATATCTGACTACCTCCTACACTAACAGGATTTATATAGATATACCATGTATATTTGTGAACTAAGCTATTACGTGAGGTGACACAGTGTTAGAGCCGTTGCTCTAACTTTTTGTTATTATGTATTCTTTTAATTTAGTTTTAGTTTTCCTTAAAAAAAGAGCATTTTCGCATAAAATAATTAAAAATAATAAATAAAATAAAAAGGTGTCTGTTTTCATTTAATAGCCCTGCCGAACATTATTTTATTTTTTTCACAGTAATGGGGTTTCCTTTGATAGCTTTACCAGAGTCTAACAGAATTTCTTTGGGTTACCAGAGGAAATGATTCTGAAGAACCTCAGTATATACAGTCGTGGCCAAAAGTTTTGAGAATTACATAAATATTGGAAATTGGAAAAGTTGCTGCTTAAGTTTTTATAATAGCAATTTGCATATACTCCAGAATGTTATGAAGAGTTATCAGATGAATTGCATAGTCCTTCTTTGCCATGAAAATTAACTTAATCCCCAAAAAAACTTTCCACTGCATTTCATTGCTGTCATTAAAAAAACCTGCTGAGATCATTTCAGTAATCGTCTTGTTAACTCAGGTGAGAATGTTGACGAGCACAAGGCTGGAGATCATTATGTCATGCTGATTGGGTTAAAATGGCAGACTTGACCTGTTAAAAGGAGGGTGATGCTTGAAATCATTGTTCTTCCATTGTTAACCATGGTGACCTGCAAAGAAACGCGTGCAGCCATCATTGCGTTGCATAAAAATGGCTTCACAGGCAAGGATATTGTGGCTACTAAGATTGCACCTCAATCAACAATTTATAGGATCATCAAGAACTTCAAGGAAAGAGGTTCAATTCTTGTTAAGAAGGGTTCAGGGCATCCAAGAAAGTCCAGCAAGCGCCAGGATCGTCTCCTACAGAGGATTCAGCTGCGGGATCGGAGTGCCACCAGTGCAGAGCTTGCTCAGGAATGGCAGCAGGCAGGTGTGAGCGCATCTGCACGCACAGTGAGGCGAAGACTTTTGGAAGATGGCCTGGTGTCAAGAAGGGCAGCAAAGAAGCCACTTCTCTCCAAAAAAAACATCAGGGACAGATTGATCTTCTGCAGAAAAAATGGTGAATGGACTGCTGAGGACTGGGGCAAAGTCATATTCTCCGATGAAGCCTCTTTCCGATTGTTTGGGGCATCAGGAAAAAGGCTTGTCCGGAGAAGAAAAGGTGAGCGCTACCATCAGTCCTGTGTCATGCCAACAGTAAAGCATCCTGAGACCATTCATGTGTGGGGTTGCTTCTCATCCAAGGGAGTGGGCTCACTCACAATTTTGCCCAAAAACACAGCCATGAATAAAGAATGGTACCAAAACACCCTCCAACAGCAACTTCTTCCAACAATCTAACAACAGTTTGGTGAAGAACAATGCATTTTCCAGCACAATGGAGCACCGTGCCATAAGGCAAAAGTGATAACTAAGTGGCTTGGGGACCAAAACGTTGACATTTTGGGTCCATGGCCTGAAAACTCCCCAGATCTTAATCCCATTGAGAACTTGTGGTCAATCCTCAAGAGGCGGGTGGACAAACAAAAACCCACTAATTCTGACAAACTCCAAGAAGTGATTATGAAAGAATGGGTTGCTATCAGTCAGGAATTGGCCCAGAAGTTGATTGAGAGCATGCCCAGTCTAATTGCAGAGGTTCTGAAAAAGAAGGGCCAACACTGCAAATACTGACTCTTTGCATAAATGTCATGTAATTGTCGATAAAAGCCTTTGAAACGTATGAAGTGCGTGTAATTATATTTCACTACATCACAGAAACAACTGAAACCAAGATCTAAAAGCAGTTTAGCAGCAAACTTTGTGAAAACTAATATTTGTGTCATTCTCAAAACTTTTGGCCACGACTGTACAAGACATATGCATGTTCATGTTTAAGTAATTTTTTTTATCATTGCACATTCAGATTTTATCATCAATACAAGATTTCATGGGATATGTGGTGCTTATTGGTGGTAAGGTCAGACTCAAATTTTCCTCTGCTAGACCTTAGGGGCCCTGTGTTAAAAAGGGCTATTTTTGATAAAGGGTCCATAATTGTTTCAGGGCTTGGGCCCACCGGAGGATCCCACTGGTGGGTTAGTGTAACCCTGGCTTTGACCATTCCCAAGTATTGCTGCACAGCCTTGGTTTAGAGGTACTGTAATTTGACTGGCCAAGAGAAAACCACTAAATTATGTATTCTAAAATGGATGGAAACCTAACCAATATATATGAGCCAAAAATTTATAATCAATGTGTGGACAGTTAATATGGTTTGTGTAAGAAAAAGAGTGTACATATATTTTTTTCCAGCAAAAATCATAATGTATACATTATACCATTAAAGGGGTTTTCTAGCACATTAAATTGGTTGGCAGCATCTCAAAGGGGCTTACAAAAATAAAAGAATAGGTATTATCACCAATCTCTCACTGTTACCGTTTCCAGTGCTGTTCCAATACTCATTTCTTTCTACTTCCTGTCCCAGCCTTACACGGCAGAAATGTCAGAAAAGACCCACACTGCCAATCACTGAGCGGGCATTTCCAAGCATTTCCTTTTTGTGGAGTCAGGACAGGAAGCAGGTAGCAGCGGGGGCTAGATCAGCACTATTACAGCTCCAGCAGGGGATCGTCAAGGGTGAGTATTCATTCTTTTATGTTTTTAAGCTCTCTGAACCCACTGGCACCTATTTTTATTGCATGGAGTACCCCTTCAATTGTTGACATTATGACTAATGTAATACGAGTAAGGCTGAGTTCACATCAGCGTTCAGCCTTTCCGTTCACCTGCTCCGTTATAGGAGCAGGAGAACGGAAAGGACGTATTGGGCACATAACTGAGGCGAACGCAGCCTACGGACCCCATAGACTATAATGGGGTCCGTTAGGCTTACGCTCAGAAGATTATTTTGGAGCGGAGATAAAAGTAGTACATGCAGAACTTTTGTCTCCGCTCCAAAATCATCTTCTGAGCGTAAACCTAACGGGCCCTATTGTAGTCTATGGGGTCCATAGGCGACGCTCGGCTCAGTTATGTGCCGAATCCGTCCTTTCCGTTCTCCTGCTCCTATAATGGAGCAGGAGAACGGAAAGGCTGAACGGTGGTGTGAACGAAGCCTAATACATTTAATACAGATGTCTTTTTTTCAGCCTTATAAACTATGTTACTATTTTACTAACACGTGTAATTCTATTTTCTATTTAATAGCTTGAATCTTACAAAACTGACAAGCACAGAGAACAATAACGAGATGCATGTGAATGCTCATCTCTATTCATCTTTTATGATGTGCTGATAAATAGTACTTGTCTTATTTAGTCTGGTTGTATTTGTTTCAGAACATGTTGTCCGAATGTATTTTGCAATTCAGAAAAAAACATGAAGCTTCAGATTTTGTGGTGCAGCTTTCACTACTGCACAAAGCCTGGCGCATTTGTAACAAAGTTAAACCTCTCAAACCACTGACCAGAGAAACCAGATTTTCAAATAATTCAGATTTGTGTTTCTGTTCTTTCTAATTAAGGGTAATATCGGAAAGCGCAGACAGTGAGTAGCATTGTTTAAGGATCATGGTTTTAAACACGAAAATCTGATTATCAGCTCATGTCAGAAGCCAAGCGATAATGCAGCTTAGCATTTGTTTGGGCTTTTTCTTTAGCCAAAAGATAATTACTGTTCGTTAGGCCTTACGTAAGTGTATCTGTGGTCCTGCAATGTCTGAATAGTAAGCACTTACAATAGTTGAATGAGCATGGCATATTTACAATGGCCATTGCCTGTTCCAATGGGATAATTTCATTACCCAAGAAAATGGAACTATCCAGGTAAAAAGTTCATTTTCTGAGTAAGGCGACTTAGTCATGCTGAATGAGTTTATGTTAAATTATTATAATTGATGTGTCTGTGATGGACTTATGAATATATAATGTGACACAAAACATATGAGGCAAATCTTAGCTAACTAGCTACAGAAATATGTAAAGGGCAAGAAAAAGAAAAAATAATGTAACAAAAAGCCATGAAAGTAGCACTAAATTGGCTGCAGTCTGATTTAATTTGATTAAATGAAGATATTTTGTCATCCTGTTGCTGCTCTACAAATCTGCTTAATCAGTCCACAGATAGCTTGTCTATGCCCACCCCAGAGATGCTGTAGCTGAGGACTTGCTTATCCCTTTGATTAAAAAGATAGCATTTTTAGTATATTCTATTCAGTTACAGCCTTTTGCATACTGACCGGCTGAATGGACTTTAATCAAGTTTTTGTTTGGAAAAAATGAATGATAAAAATGGAGATAAATTTTTCATTTAAAATATAGAGGGAGATTGATGCATGTTGCAAGATGTAATGGTAAAGCCGGATGTATTTCTTATGTAAAAGAAAGGTGTAATTTCTCATAATAATTAGAAATACAATTTATAAATATATTAGAATAATTTCTTACATAAAAAGTGTTATTTCTTATAATGCACCACACAGTATTATACAGCTAAAATGGGGTTGGAGATAATTGTAATCCAGGGAGTTTAACCCCCTTAGATGTCCAGTCAATAGCAACTTATGCATTTAAGTGGTTTTCCAGAGGGAGGGGGCTTGGGGTGATGATGGACTGACATGGCAGATGGGGGCTTAAAGTGTTTTTCTGGTTTGCATCAACATCCTTTAAAATATTTTTTTATGAAGGTAGTTGTAATTTTGTAATGTATTGCTTTTACCTTTATTGATCCTAACATCTGTTTTGGACTATTGGTCACACAACCGTGTCCATGCAGCTTTTCCTTATTTCCTGCGATGTTATGTACATGGACATGTTGTCACAGTGGACTATGTCATGTTCCTATGACCCTGTATATATCTGGACAATGTCCTTCTTCTATTAGACAGTGTGTGCTATAATAGATATTGGGGGTTGTAGTGATGGTCTGCACCATCTCCCTGGTACCAGAGATAATGTATGATGATGACCTCTGTAAACATCAGGAAATGTTACAGGGGTCTCAGTGGTCTGACTGTGCTTAAAGCATTTCTCTCTGCGGGGTTAGTGAACCCCGGCCCTGGTTAGTTATAGTACAGACAGTGGAGGGGCGCATGTGTTTCTGGATATCTCTAAGACTGGGGTAGTAGTCAGTTGTTGGGAGATGTGAGAACAAGCTGAGGCATTTTCTCCTCCTCGATTTGCTTCAGTATGGGAACTTGGAATATCTGTAACTTTTCCTGCAACTTAATGTGTGAACACCAATAAACGGCTCACGAGTGACAACTCCTATTGCTTAGTGCCTTATCTCCGTCAGTCACAAGCCAATTCCATGACATTCTGGTTGTCAGTGTCACTAGGGTGTCACGACCTATCGCTGACCCTGTTGTGCCTGGGGTCAGAAGGTCGCAGTAGGTGGCTACTCGCCCGATTTCAGGAGATCGCTCCATGACCTAGTTGTGGGAATGGTTTCCGGTCCAGGTTTTCCTGTTTTGGTTTGCGATCCTTTTTGTCCTATCTAGGTATCAGTAGTTTTCCTTTCAGCTGTTCTTTGTCTGCCACTCCCAGCTACTATATACTCTCTCTTCCTACTTCCCTTGTTTCCCGATATAGACCTTCCTTTCAGGTTATCTATTCTGACCTCAGGTGGTGTTGCTGTGGAGTGCTTTTGGATCTCCGGTTCTCTCCATTTTGTTTTCTACTGTTTGTTGTCTCCCTTTAGGGATTATACTGTATATAGTGTTTGTGTTGTTTGTCACTCCCTGTTGTTACCCTAGGTGTCAGTGGTGAGGACTAGTGCTCCCACCACCCTACTCACTACCTAGGGCTTCTTTCAGGTTACACCAGGGACGAGGCACGTGATCGGCCTACGGGTGGGCATCCCGTCTAGGGATGTCAAGGTAGCCAGGTGCCAGTGCTAGGTGAGTTAGGGGTCACCACTCCTCCCCCTCCCTTGTGTTAGGGCACCTGGTTTTCCTTCTCTCTGCGCCGCACGTCTGCTACCTGCCGTACCAGACGTGATATTAAGCAAAAGGATACAACTATGGGTTTTATCCTTTTGTTTAATAAAGTGTCAGGTTTTTTTTTTTATGGAAGCTGGACTTTTCTTCATTCTTACTCATTAACAGAATGGCTAGTCCAAATGAAACGATCATTTTAATACATTTATTAACTATCTCTATACAGCACTAAAGTATTCCGCAGCATCATACATACAACGCCTTTTTTGAGTTTATTGAGGCTGTATTGCTTTTGATAGTATACCTATCTATTCAGGGTACTAGGGGTATATTGTACAATAGTAATTTGAGGGTAACCATGATAAACCTCAGGCATCCATGTGGAGATTCCTGATTTTACCTGTATTACCATAAATTGGTGTCCTTTATTTTACTGCATTTAAGTATGCATTTTAAATGGTTTAATCCACATCTGCCTGTTATACTGTATCTCCATAGAACAGAGCAGTAGGGAGACACTATGAGGAGAATTTATCAATGAGTTTACGCCACTATTGTGGCGTTAAAATGTTATAAATTATGGTGCACACTATATTTGCACCATAATTTGTGACTATTTGAGCAACTCACCACTTTTCTAAAGTGTTTAGAAAAGAAGATGGTGCTTAGCAGGAGGACAGAGCCTATGACGGCCTGCTGGATATGCTATGCCTTGCACCAGAAACTGGCATTAGTTATAGCACAAGCCTATGCCAGCCCCTTGAGTTTCAGGTGAATGGAGTGCCAGAGATGCATCTAAATTATTAAGAGGTATCTGCTTCTTAATAAATTACAGGCATCTGACTCCAGCACAAGGGGATGGAACAATCTTGATAAAGGATGTACAGGCTCTGCACACTCAATTACTCCTAAAGGAACCCATACACTTTCAATAGCGTTTGTTCACTCAGTAGCTATTGAGTGTATATGTATTTTCAATTAGGATAATCTCTCGGGAGAACAGTAGCTTTGGGAGTTAAATTTCAATGCACCCGCTTCTTCTCTACCCCATCATCATCTATCGGGAGAGAGTCGGGAGCTCCTCATACACAGTACTCTAATGTGTACTGAGGCTTTAAGAGGAAGAATAGAAATTGCATTTTCATTTATACAGTGTGATAGCTCTGCTTACAGTTACTAATATTATATAGCTAAGATATGCTATGGGGCATATTAGGTTAAAGAGCCCAGGTGCAACCCCTATAGCTGTTTCTCTACATAAACATAACCTACAACATAGGAGACTACTATGACATTTAGCTCCATTTTATAGCAGATTCTTCACTTTGTTCAAGTCTGTAGCGATTCTACATCTTTTATGAGTTTCATTTGGAAAATAAGGTTGATTTCTCCACTTATCAGTAGAAGTGCCCTCTTAACTGACTCATTATACAAATGTCTTGTGTGCATAGGAAAATGTCAGAAGAATAAGCTTCATATAAAGCACCTGATAAACTACATTGATAAGTTGTGGGTGTAGATCCCTATGTACATAAAGAATGAATGCACCCTCTGCCACAGTGATCACAATGAAATTCAGTATTCCTTATTCTGATATAAATGCTTTACAAAATCTTCTTCGAAATATACTTCTACATGAACTACTGCCCTACAGGAAAAAAAAATACTGTACATGCATTCATAACAAGTTAAGCTACAGGTCACACTATTCAGTAATAACATATGTCCCTAGCACCAACCCTTCACAATATTGCTGAAATCTCACCCCTCCACACACACACACACATACATGACTATGGACTCCGTCACCAATCTTCCTCCTTCGTTGGGATATACCAGTGATGGCGAACCTATGGCACGGATGCCAGAGGCAGCACTCAGAGCCCTCTCTGTGGGCACCCACACTGTGAAAAAAAGTCTATGGTGTACCAATATGCCTTACACTTTTCCTGCCATTCATCAGCGCAGGGCGCACTATGAACAGCAGAGGCAGGGCACTGAATGTAGGCAGGCTTTAATAGCTAAATGATAAAGTACATGGAATATATACTATATTGAACTATAGTATTCAGGTTAAATTGCTGTGTTGACACTTTACAATAAATAAGGTTGCAGTTTGGGCACTTGGCCTCTAAAAGGTTCGACATCACTGGGATATACTGTAATCTGAGTAGTAGCTAATCGATTTTTTTTTCTAAAATTGCCCACTTCATACCCCTGTCTGGCCTTTATTCTAGCAGTCAACCAGCTAGCTTGTTCTTGAAGCACCTTTTTTTGTTGCATGGTTTTCCCCTACACATTGTATCGGACCGTGAGGGCCATCTGTAAACAGCTAGATGTGAAATTAGACTTCTCAGCTTACCATCCACAGTACAATGGGCAAGTGGAATGCATTGATGAAATTTTTGTTAACTATTTGAGTCACTTTGTCTCTGCATGTCATAATGACTGGGTCTCCTTACTTACTACCCTGGGCAGAGTTTTCCTATAACAACTATCCTGGCGAATCAACTGGAAAGTCTTCATTGTGTTTGACCAGCATTTGTGAGTTCCTCTTGCAACACCTTTCTCCTCTGGAGTTCTGGCAGCTGAATTTGCTGAGACTAAGGCTTCCCTGTTACAGGCTCCTGCTCGCATGAAGAGGTCCGCTGACCAAAAGCTCAGGAATCTACTTCAGTACCTTAGCCTATTACTGACTATGAGGATTGCCACTTTGGTACTATTCATCCATGTTTCTGATGCCCTTGGGTCAGCTGTCAACAACACAATGACTAGTCCAGAATGTAGCAGCCTAGTGGTTACCCTAGAGATGTGGACTACATTCTTTGATTCAGCTAAGAAAGCTCCCACATACTTAAGCTCTCAGACAACATATCTGTAAAGAATAAATCAAGGCAACTGGACATACTGTTACTCTCAGACAACACCTTATCTTCTCCAGAGCACAAAGGTTCCATCCTACCCATACCACAGTTAGTAAAACAATGCACAATGGGCAGATGCAAAGTGCAATCTCTTTTCTTATTTTGATGTTAGCCAATGTAACAATGCCACATGCCTCAGGGGGAATGCCCCTCTGATGACTTTATAAACTGCTGTACTTCCTGTAATAAATGAGAATTTGCTTTGACTCCAGGGTGTGTGTCATAGTTATTTTCTTCCATGCACCTAAAACCCTTGGTTTACTACTAATTTGGAGCAGTAGAGCAAACGTGATCGGCCCTGATTAGGGGCATCTTTATCACAGGCTCCTGCTCGAATGAAGAGGTCCACTGACCAAAAGCTCAGGAATCTACTTCAGTACCTTGGCCTGTTACTGACTACGAGGATTGCCACTTTGGTGCTATTCATCCATGTCTCTGATGCAATTGGGTCAGCTGTCAGCAACACAAGCAAAGTTCAGATCCCTGTATAGGTGTTAAAGGGTAAATACCAGGGACGTGCCAGTATAATGCCTTTCGGATACCTAGAGGTATCAGGTCAATGTAGGATTGAAGCTGAGGAAAAGGTTGCTTTGAGGGACTGGAATGCTGATTCCACCTCAGGGGTCCACTCCCTGGCATTCACCCTTTGCAGGTAAGAGAGGAGATGGTGGCAGTCAAAGTGGAGAAAAGTGGGACAAATTACCTGTAATAATAGGTAAAGCCTAAGAACAGCTATATGACTCTTAGAACAATAGGACATGGCGAGTTCAGAACCTCAAACAGCTTTTCTGGGTTCATCTGTATGCCGTGATCAGAGATGATATATCCCAATATCCCAGGAAGGGAAGTCTTCTCAAACAGACATTTTTCAAATTTTGTGCGCAACCTGGTTTCCAGGATCTGCAGCACAGAATAGATGTGCTTGTTGTGCTGTCAAAGTAAACCACGACATAGGTATATAGCAAGTCACAGAAGATAGCATTAACAAATTCTTGGAACACAGGCCAAAGGGCATGACAAGGTATTTGTAGTGGCCATCACGAATGCCCTTCTTGTTTTGTCTCCCTCCCGGATACAAATAAGGTTGTATGCCCCTTAGAGACCCAACTTCATGAATATCCAGACTCCACACAGTCTATTAAAGAGCTGGGGAATCAGGGGTAGAGGGTAGAGCCCTAATCAAGAATCTGTTGCAGTGTTTGCAGCTTTTATGAACAGTACTCAAACATTGTGGGAGAATGAAGAACTGGCTTACTTTACTTCAGACAAAACAACAACCATTAACTGTAACATCATCATCAAGATGGAGATTACCAGAGATAACATCTACATCATTAACAGACAGTACATACACTGGAATAACTGCACTTGACTAAACAGTCATGCTTAACACAGCACCATCTACTGTCAGCTTGACATAGTTCCTCCTTGCATTAAGCTGCAGATTTTCTCTGTTTGAAGTATTCCCACTTGAAGCTCAATGGGCATGGTGATGTAGTGTATGGTTTCTAGGAGTGCTATCCCATTGACAGATGTCATAACCAACTAATTCTCTAGATGCAGGGTATTATGCGGTACTGGTTCATTAAGCCCTGATGCAGGTAGTTTCCGGCCAGAATCTAGGAAGGCCTGCAGAGTAAACCTAGTAGTGATGAACGAACATCAGCGGGGACGGTTCGCGAACGCGATCAAACTGCAAGTTTGCGGCGAACCCTATTAACTTTAATGGCAGGCGAACCTGAAAAACCTTCAGGTCAGATTTGCAGCCAGAAAACACTTACTAGAAGTGTACAAATAGTCCCACAACATGGACAGTGACATACCAGAGGAAATGTCTTAGAGGAAAATTCTCAAAAATGTGTCCTGCTGGAGCCTAGAAAATTGTTATTTTGTATCGGTTTGATGTATACAAATGTGCAGCACTGCACGTTTTTGTATCCTGCAGAGTCTATTTTAAAAAATGCATACGTTAACGTAAATTTTATTTCTACCATGGAACTGTATGGTGAATGGACGCCACTGTACGGCATTAGTCTGAGGTATCTTTTAACGCATACATTTTTGCTCTGCATTAAATGGATGGCAAAAATAGGATGTGAACGTAGCCCTAGTGTCAGAATAATCACCAGTACAAATCGGAGCAGCGTGGCGGAGAGAGGAGGCCACTATGTATTGACAGAGCACTAACTGGTACTGATGGTCAGGGATGAGGACTGTGTTTCCCAAGGATCATTTTCTACTGGGAAATACAGGGCACAGTATAATACACTAGAATCTATATAATATAAAGATATTATCCCTACCCGGAATGATAATACAATTAGGTGATCATTTTTTATATAGAAATACGTCTATGTTAGGCGTATTTCTGACACAGATTGTGGCGCACAGGTCCTGCATATTTTTCCCACTCATGCCAGGTCTAAAAAAGGATGGGGTGGGCAGGGAAAGGGATACAGTTATGGCCATTCAGATTTTGGGTACCACCGCCAAACATTGACCGGAAAACACCCCTGCACAGTGACAGGTTAACACCGCCATACCGTGACGGGATAAAAGAGTATAGGAGGGCACAGTACAGGGAATGACTGCACAGGGTGTGGTAACAGGGCGCAATGCAGGGTATAAGGGGGCACAGTACGGCGTGAGGGGCACAGTACAGGGTGGGGGGCACAGTCACATGACCCTGTAATATTAGAAGGTCCTTATGTTGAATATGGTTTATACGCCACCATAATGAGAAGCAGAGGAGACAAGGGTGTGATTATGTGGCTAGAGATAAAAAATGTAACTGTACAGGTCCCAAAAATTAGCCAATAGGACTTTGGATTCTGTGGCTGGAGATACATTCGGCGCTCACAGGATAAATATGTAACTGTCGACCAGTACAGGCCACAAAAATTAGGCATTCAACGGACATAAAAGGCCTTTTATGCCGCTGTATTTACCTAAGACAGGGACCATGATTTGTTCTGGGTTGTGGCGGATATTTGTGGGCTGCCATGAGGAACTTCAATCAAACGTGGTCGACTCGTCACATGTGTTGAATTCCTCCGCGATCCATACCTCATTCATTTTCAGAAATGTGAGGTGGTCCACACTGTCGTGAGCTAGGCGAGTGTGCTTATCGGTCGCGATCCCCCCTGCTGCGCTGAATGTCCTTTGGGACAGGACACTGGACGAGGGGCAAGCCAACACTTCCATGGCAAATTGTGCCAGCTCTGGCCACAGGTCAAGCCTGCACACCCAGTAGTCCAGGGGTTCATCGCTTCTCAGAGCGTCAACATCGGCCGTTAACCCGATGTAGTCAGACACCTGACGGTCTAGGCGTTCACTAAGGGTGGATCCGGAGGACGGCTGTCAATGGGTTGGCTGCAAGAATGATCCCATATCCGAAGTCACCAACACATCTTCAAAACGCCCTCTTTTTGCATGCTCTGTTGGATTTGGTACCCGCAACTGTTTCTCTGTGAGTGGAAGTTCCTCTGCCAGCGCCCTCAAAAGCAGAATGCAGCAAAGCAAAACCTGGAAGTGCTGCATTCTGTCAGCCCTCTGTGATAGTGGTAACAATTCTGCCATTTTGCGCTTGTACCGGGAGGTCTAAGTACGCTGCCACTCAGTACTGGACCTTGCTCTTTATGCTTTTTATACGGGGGTCCCTGTTAAAACACTGCAGCATGAAGGTCCCCATTTGCACTAAACTGGAAGCGGTGGAGTGGCCTAGCTCCTGCTCATCATCCAGGATAATGTCGTCCTCGTTCTCCTCCCCCCAGCCACGAACAACACCAGGGATCCCATAAACGTTTAAAGCATGCTCTTCTTGCTCCTCCTCTGCCCCGACACCATCCTCCTCTGACTCCTCTTCATACTCCTGTTTACTTGGGAATTCATCCAGCATTGCAACTTCCTCATCTTCCTGCTCCTCGATGGCTTGATCAATGACATGATGCAATGCACGCTCCAGAAAAAAGGCGTAAGGTATGATGTCACTGATGGCACCCTGGCTGCGACTGACCAGTTTGGTGATCTCATCAAATGGCCGCAGAAGTCTGCATGCATTGTGCATGAGCAGCCACTGGCACGGTGAAAAAAAAACAATCTCCCCAGAACCTGTCCTGCTGCAGAGTTCGTACAGGTAGTCATTAACTGCACGTTTCTGCTGGAGCAGCCTATCAAACATATACAAGGTGGAGTTCCATTGCGTCGGGCAGTCACAAATCAGACGTCTCACGGGCAGGTGGTGTCGCTGCTGAATGTCAGAAAGGCGAGCCATGGCTGTGTAAGATCTTCTAAAATGGCCAGAGATTTTCCTGGCCTGCTGCAAGACGTCCTGGACCCTGGGGTATTTAGCAGCGAATCGCTGCACGACTACGTTCAGGACGTGTGCCATGTACGGCATGTGTGTCATTTTGCCCTGTTTCAGTGCACTCAGCAGATTGGCACTGTTGTCGCACAGCCTTTACCAACTGTCAAATTGTGCGGGGTTAGCCACTGATCGGCCTGTGACCGCAAAGCTGAAAGCAGTGCAGGACCAGTGTGGCTCTTGGCTTTCAGGCACAACAGACGCAGCACAGCATGGCAACGTCTCACCTGGCAAGTCGAATAGGTTCTGGGGATCTTGGGCGGCGCAGCAGAAGAGACGGTAAAAGCGGAAAAGGAGGAGTCAGCCGAGGAGGAGATGGAGGATGGAGTAGGAGGAGGAGAAGAAGAGGCAGGCCTGCATGCAATCTGTGGTGGTAAAACCAAATCCACACGGGTGCCACGGGTTACATGCTTGACGGCCGTCAGAAGGTTCACCCAATGGGCAGTAAAAATTATGTACCTTCCCTGCCCGTGTTTGCTAGACCACGTGTCTGTGGTCAGATGTATCTTGGCACCGACACTGTGTGCCAGAGAAACATTCACTTGCCACTGAACGTGGCTATATAGCTCTGGGATGCCCTTCTGGGAGAAATATTTGCTTCTGGGGACCTTCCATTGTGGTGTTTCTATGGCCACAAATTTTCTAAAGGCCTCCAAGTCCACCAGTTTATATGGCAGTAGTTGGCGGGCTAGCAGTTCTGACAAGCCAGTGGTCAGCGGTTGGGCAAGAGGGTTATCCGGCATCATCATCTTTTTTCGCTTGAACATTTGGGGCAAGGAGGCCTGCCTTTTGCCACATGAACGCGACGACTGCACGGTGAAAGGTAGAGTGGAGGACAACTGGGAGGAGAGAGGAGAAGGAGGAGAGGCAGGACCGGGAGCGCCGGGAGTGTGGCTTTGTGGGTTCTGACGGTGTTGCTCCCACTGGGCTCGGTGATGGGAGGACAGGTGCCTTCTTAAGGCGGTCATCCCTAGGTGAATGTTGGGCCTACCGTGACTTATGCGTTGACAGCACAGGCTGCAGATGGCAACACTATTGTCAGCAGCGGACACATTAAAAAAAGCCCACACTGCAGAGCCATGTGGACGGCGTCCTGGGAGCACCAGATGTGACCGTGCATGGTGTATGGCTCGTTCCAGATACATTAGCAGTCTGCTTTTTGCCTCCTGTGCACTGCGAGTTATCCCTACTTCTCCTCCTTCTCCTTTCTATCAGCTGCTCCGTCTCTCCCTCTGAACTCCCCTCCTCTTCCTCTCTTGTGGGCACCCACGTGACGTCCATTGACACGTCATCATCGGATTTTTCACCTTCACCACCACTGACATTAGAGATCTCGGAGTAGGCAGCAACAGCGGGGACCACCCTCCTTGGGCTGATCTGGGTACTGTCGTCAGACTGCTGGGTGGCGACCATTGATACCTCCTCTTCCTGATCCGATGCCAAGAATGGCTGCGCATCAGTAAGGTCTTGTAATGGATGGGAAACTGATTCCTCTGATTCGAGCGGAGGGGATATGGTGGTGGTGGTGGCAGGGCCGGTGCAAGCATTTTTGCCGTCCTAGGCAAAGATCCATTTTGCCGCCCCCTCATGTCACTCACTCACTGACAGACACACACACACTGACAGACACGCACTCACACACTCACTGAATGACGTACACGGAAACTCACTGACATACTCACTGACAGATACACATACACTCACTGACAGACAGACATACACTCATTCAGACACTCACTGAGACACACTCACTCACTGGCAGACAAACACACACATATACACTTACATAGACACCCACTGACAAACATACACACACTCACTGACAAACACACAGACATTTACTGCCCGACAGACATCCACACTCACTGACATACATACACTCACTCACTGACATACACACACAGACACTCAATGACAGACACACATACATTTACTGACAGACAGACAGACATACACTTACTCACTGACATACATATACTCACTCACTGACATACATACACTCACTCACTGACAGACAGTCACACACAGGCAGACACTCACTCAGTCAAACACTTAAAGACTCACCTCCCTGGGGCCCAGTGTGGTGCAGCTCCTTAGTCCTCCAGTGCGCCGTTTAGTATGCCGGGGCCGGAATGACATCATATTCTGGCATAACAGAGGGCGCGCGAGGGAGGAGTGGGGAGCTGCTAGAACAGCCTCCCTTGCCACCCGCCTCCTCTCCTCCGGTAATTTACTGGCAGAGCAGGCACCTGCCATCAGGGTAAGCAGATGCCTGCTCTACCATGTTTAAGAAGGACCTCCACCTCCTGGATCCCCTGTAACGGCGCTGGGGGCAGATCAAGAGCCGCTCACCCAGGGCTGCAGCCCCAGACAGGGGGAGCCCACCAAGGCGCCCCAGCAGGCCGGCACCCTAGGCGAACGCCTAGTTAACCTAATGGTGGCACCAGCCCTGGGTGGTGGTGTCATTGGGGGTGCACACAGCAGAAAGTGAAGTGGGTGCAGATAGAGAGGATGAGGAGGGTGCAGAAGCAGAAGGTTGAGTGAGCCACTCAACCAAGTCTGGTGCGTCCTTTGACGTAATCGCACGCACCTTATGCAACTTCCCACTTAGGCTGTGGCCTGGTGCACCTGCTGGACCCCTACCACCACTGCGGAATGGCCTGTCAATTCCTCTGCCTGTCATTTTCAAAATGACCCTGTGATAAAAGTCCCTATAGAAGAGCAGTATTTGTGGAAGAAGGTATATCACACCCCTGCCTCGATCAGTTTTTTAGGGGGGCAACTGGTTAATCACACGATTAGAAATTATTTCTTCAAATAGTGGTTGTCACTCTGTGTAGATGTGGTAACACAGCAAAACCACAGAAAAATGCTGCACTGCCTAAATGCACTATATAGAAAGTATATTATTGGTATATAACACCCCTGCTTCAATCAGTTTTTTGGGGGGGGCAACTGGTAAATCACACCAGTATAAATTATTTCTTCAAATAGTGTTTTTCACTCTGTGTAGCTACAGTAACGCAGCAAAACAGCAGACAAATGCTGCACTACCCAAATGCACTATATATAAAGTATATTATTGGTGTTTAGCACCCCTGCTTCAATCAGTTTTTTTTTTTGTGGGGGGGGGGGGGGCAACTGGTTAATCGCACCCATAGAAATTATTTCTTCAAATAGTGTTTTTCACTCTGTGTAGATGCGGTTAATGCAGCAAAACCGCAAACAAATGCTGCACTGCCTAAATGCACTATATAGAAAGTATATTATTGGTATATAACACCCTTGCTTCAATCAGTTTTTTTTTTGGGGGGGGGGGGCAACTGGTAAATCACACCAGTAGAAATTATTTGTTCCAATAGCGTTTGCCACGCTGTGTAGCTGCAGTATCGCATCAGAACCGCACACAACTGCTGCACAATACAAATGCACAATAATATACTTTCTATGTTAGAAAGTATAAGTATATTACATCCCTCAGTAAGTCACACCTATCGATAGTACACCTATACCTGTCCTTAAAAGGACTTTTGTGGCCCTATTAGCTAGCCTTTTGTGTCCCTAACAGTCTTTCCCTGCTCCACACAGCAACCTCTCCCTACACTGGCAAAAGACTGAATGTAAAATGGCGCCCAGATCAGGTTTATTTATAAGGTAAGTGGATATGTCCATGTGCTGAAACGTCTCAATTGGCTGTCCTGTACCACCTGATGGATGTGTCATGGGTCAAAGTTCTTTACAATGTAAAAGAATATGGCGGGCACGAATGTCGCCATATGTTCACCCGCTCGACGAACAGCGAACGAGCAAAGTTCGCCGTGAAACGATCGCCGGGCGAACCGCAAGGCCATCTCTAAAACCTAGTCTTACCACAAGATAGAAACACAGAAATAGTTGATTTTGGAGAGAGCTTATCTTCACCCAGCATCGTCTCTCCTACCAACCCTAGGCTCTAGAGTTTCCTGCCTTGAGAGGACAGTTACGACAAACATAGGGGGTCATTTAAAGCCAGCGTTTTAGATGCCAGTTTTAATAAGCACTTTAGCTGTCAACGCATGCTCCAAAGTAAGAGACACCTGTACCAGCCTCTACATAACTTCAGCGTATCCACCGCTGGTTTAAATGTAAGCCAGCTTACTTGCTGGCTTAAATTTAGACCATTTTCTAAGCCTAACGCAGATGTAGAAAATTATTAATGATACAGGCGTGCATGAGCGTGGAAATGGCACCGATTGTGGGTCAAATAACCTTTGTGTTGCAATCTGTGACAGAAATACACCTAATATAGGTGTATTACTGACATTAAATGACCCCCATAGTGTCTTTTGGCTCCACAATACATGCACAGTACATTACTGTGTCTGTGCAGACATTCTTCTTCAGACAGTCTTACATGATCCACTTGTATGGATTCATGGACCGAAGCACAGGGAGGAGGAGCTAGGGGGTCTCTGAAATGATGGTGCCAATCTGGGAAATTCTGTTTTCCTGTACAGACTCCTGAAGTTGCTCCCTAAAGCAGAGATTGTCCACTGTAGATGGGGCATCACCTCCCACCATTTCGTCTTTAATACATCCAGAAAATCCCCCTAAGAAAGCTCCCACCAAGGCCTCATTGTTCCACATAAGTTCTGTGGCTAATGTATGAAACTGAATTCTGTACTGCCCAACCATGAGATTGGCCTGGCAGAGGTGCAGTATAGAAGAAGCAGCTGAAGTGCTATGGCCTGGTTTCTCAAAAGTCTTCCTGCAGGTTGTTGGTCAAAGGGTCACTACAGTCCAAGAGAGGAGTGGCCCAGGTAAGTGCTTCTCTGGACAGAAGTGAGATTAGAAAGGCCACTTTGGATTTGTCAGTAGGAAACTGGTGGGCCTGCAGCTGGAAGTGTATGGTACATTAATGAAGACCAGGGCTGCCAGAGGCTGCAAATGGCTGTTGACAGGGCATCCAGACAGGCTAAAATATTATAAAGGTATGATAGGAGTTGTTCCTGGCATCCAAACTGGTTTTCCAGTTCCTTGAATACCTCGTGCAAGCCCATAAGGTGTGTAACAGCGGTTTCAATGGCCTGAGCAAACTGTTAATGCAGTGTGTGTGGAACCACAGTGCCAACAAACAGTTTTGACTTCAACTAATCCTATGTTATACTGGCAGTCACCTGGTATTCACCCGTTATCTCTTATAGAGGAACCTTCATGGCCACTACCTCCTCGTCTAGTCCCTGTGTGGTTGACAGCTGACCTAGAGGGGTCAGAGACTCCAGTGCATAGCACCAAAAAGACTGGTAATACTTGTAGTGAGTCATAGGACAGGGTCAGGGCAGGCAGGATACGTGTGAATCTGTGAATCAATCCAAAGGATAGAGCAGGCAGCAAAGGCTCCATATGGTAATCAGGCACAGGTTGGGTCAGGCAGCAGAGAATCAGGGTCATGAATCGGGCAGAGGTCTGTACATAGGCAGGCAAACAGAACAACACCTTTGCAAAAACTAGCAAGCTAGAAACAACTATTGCTCAGGCACCCTCTCACTTGGAAAAGTGGCCTAAAGGGGTTCTCCAGGAATTAAGAAAATTAAAATACCTAAATATTACTTTATTTTAAATATATTCCCAAATACCTTTTATTAGCTATATTGGTTTGTTTTGTCTAGGGAGCAATCATTAGGAGAAATAAAATGCCCACCTTCCTATTAGTACAAACAAAACCTGTCCTAGTCACACAGAAAGACAAGTTACTTCACAATACTGAGATAAAGAGCTGCCTCATCCTCCTCTCTGCTCTGCTTGTCAGGGATTATTTATGATCCTGAATACAGCTGATAAGATCTTCAGCTGAATCTCTGAAGGAAAGGAGCTCATTAAGAGACATGAAGAACAGAAAGGATGGACAGGACAGACTGTGGTAATGGAGACTGCATACAAATGCTGCTGCTCATTACTCACATCTTCACCATCCTCTCTGTACTTCATGTCTCCTCATGAACTCCATTCCTACAGAGATTCAGCTGAAGCTTATATTAAACTGTATTCAGGATCATAACCACTGATAAGTAGATCATAGAGGAGGATGAAGCAGCTCTTTAAATCAGTGTTGGGAAGTAACTTGTTCTCCTAACTCAGCCCTTTAAGAGCCAGAGAAAGCACACACGCTAAGGGCAGAGTAGGACGGGCTAGGCTGGCAAACAGGCTGCAGCCTACATGGAGGGAAAGAGCTTGCATAGTGGTCAGATCTGCAGGGAGGCATGGAGAGCAGGAGGCAGGTCCACACCCCTGGAACCAGAAGCGTAAAAGCAGGTGAGTGAGACAGCAGTGGGTCGGAGCCACCGCTGCAACAGATATATCTATATTTCAGTACATCCAAATAGAAATTGTAACTATAGCCCAGAATGCATGGATCAGGGCCGTTTCTTGGACAGGGCACAGAAGGAGATGAGCGCTGCGCTTCCATTATGGAAGCGCTCACTCATCTCTATAGTCATCTGTATCGCCGTCCTCAGGATGGCGATACAAATGTCTGTGCTGTGTCAGGGGAGGGAGAGGTGTGTCCCCTCCCTGTTCCTCTGATAGGCTACCAGCACTAGGCCGGCAGCCTATCAGAGGCCGGTGCAGGTGGCGCAATGACGTCATCGCGCCGCCTGAGCCAGCGAGGGACACAGGCTGGAGGAGGTAAGTATACTTTTTTTTATATATACTGTATATATATATATAAAATATATTTATATATGTACAAATTACAATACTGGCACATAAGGGGGTCTGCTGGCACATAAGGGGGGCTACTGGCACAGACATAAGGGGGACTACTGGCACATAAGGGGGACTACTGGCACATAAGGGGAGCTACTGGCACATGATAGGGGGGACTACTGGCACATAAGGGGGCTGCTGGCACATAAGGGAGGCTATTGGCACATAAGAGGGGCTACTGGCACATGATAGGGGGGACTACTGGCACATAATGGGGCTACTGGCACATAAGGGGGACTATTGGCACATGATAGGGGGGCTACTGGCACATAAGGGGGGCTACTGGCACATGATAGGGGGGACTACTGGCACATAAGGGGGCTGCTGGCACATAAGGGAGGCTATTGGCACTTAAGAAGGGCTACTGGCACATGATAGGGGGGACTACTGGCACATAAGGGGGACTACTGGCACATAGGGGGGCTACTGGCACATAAGGGTGGCTTCTGGCACATAAGGGGGGGGTACTGGCGCATGATAAGGGGGACTACTGGTACATAAGGGGGACTACTGGCACATAAGCGGGACTACTGGCACATAAGGGGGGCTTCTGGCACATAAGGGGAACTACTGGCACATAAGGGGGGCTACTGGCACATAAGGGGGGCTACTGGCACATAGGGGGCTACTGGCACATAAGGGGGGCTTATGGAACATAAGGGGGGCTACTGGCACATGACATGAGGGACTACTGGTACATAAGGGGGACTACTGGCACATAAGCGGGACTACTGGCACATAAGGGGGGCTACTGGGACATAAGGGGAGCTACTGGCCTATAAGGGGGGCTACTGGCACATAGGGGGGCTACTGGCACATAAGGGGGGCTGCTGGCACATAAGGGGGCTACTGGTACATGATAGGGGGACTACTGGTGCATAAGGGGGACTACTGGCGCATAAGGGGGACTACTGCCACATAAGGGGAGCTATTGGCACATAAGGGGGGCTACTGGCACATAAGGGGAGCTACTGGCACATAAGGGGGACTACTGGCACATAAGGGGGGCTTCTGGCACATAAGTGGGGCTGCTGGCACATGATAGGGGGGACTACTGGTACTTAAGGAGGACTACTGGCTCATAAGGGGGACTACTGGCACATATGGGGGGCTACTGGCACATAAGGGGAGCTACTGGCACATAAGGGGGCTACTGGCACATAAGGGGAGATACTCGCACATAAGAGGGGCTACTGGCACATAAGGGGGGCTGCTGGAACATGATAGGAGGTTACTGGCACATAAGGGGGGCTACTGGCACATAAGGGGGGCTACTGGCACATGATAGGAGGATACTGGCACATAAGTGGGGGCTACTGGCACATAAGAGGGGCTACTCGCACTTGATGGGGGGGCTACTGGCACATGATTGGGGTCCACTGGCACATGATAGGGGGGGTCACTCTGGCTACTGGCACATGATGTTGGGGGGGCTCTTATTACTGGCACATGATTGGGTGCACCTATGGGGGCACATCTTACTGGCACATGATTAAGGGGCATCTATGGGGGCATATCTTACTTGCACATTATTGGGTGGCACTATAGGGGCATCCACTGAGGCTAAAAAGAAGGGGTATTTTATATGGGGGGCTCTGTATAGGGGCATTTTATACTCGGACACATTATGGTTGGTACTATGGGGAAGGGGAGAGAGGAGCACTATGGGGTCATCTACGGGGGCACTAAGAAGGGGTATTTTATATTGGCACATTATGGGAACATTAGCTCAACTGGGGGCATTACAAGGGGGTATGTTTTGCACATTATAAGGATAATTATTTCTACTGGGGGTGCATTATGGTGGGTTTTATTACTCCACCATGGTATGACCCCTCAGTAGCAGCACCAGACTCTCCCTGCTCTGCTATCCCTCTGCCCCTTCTCCAAATCCTTATTATGAAATCTTTCTCATTAGGATAAAACACATCAGCTCCACCAAACCCCCCCAGCCAAGTATTGAAGCGGCATCCGAGATCCCCAAGGGCCAAGCCAAGTAATTGCAAGTTTTCATGTGGAGTATGTTTATGTTATACACATATAGCCTACACTGTGCCACACAATATACAGTATACCTCTACACTGTGTAGAGGTTATACGGTTTATTGTACAGCATGGCACAGAGGTTATATTGTCCGGCATGGTGTAACCTCCATACATTTTATGTACAGTATACAGTAATCCGCCTTGCCATCTATGCTTTGAATCTGGTTTTATATGTTACTTGGTTTTTGTACATTTACTTGCGTGTGCTAGTTGAGACCTGCTGTGATTGGGTTTTAGTTATTAAATGTTAACATGACAGTTTTTGGGTTTTGCACATTATTGATGATTGTATTTCATGACTACTCTTCTAAGGCCCCTTTCACACGGGCGAGTTTTCCGTGCGGGTGCGATGCGTGCGGTGAACGTATTGCACCCGCACTGAATCCTGACCCATTCATTTCTATGGGGCTGTGCACATGAGCGGTGATTTTCATGCATCACTTGTGCGTTGAGTGAAAATCGCAGCATGCTCTATATTGTCCGATTTTCACGCGACGCAGGCCCCATAGAAGTGAATGGGAAGCGTGAAAATCACATAGCATCCGCAAGCAAGTACGGATGCGGTGCGATTTTGACGCACGGTTGCTAGGAGACGATCGGGATGGAGACCCGATCATTATTATTTTCCCTTATAACATGGTTATAAGGGAAAATAATAGCATTCTGAATACAGAATGCATAGTAAAACAGCGCTAAAGGGGTTAAAAAAAATTTTAAAAAAATTAACTCACCTTAGTCCACTTGATCGCGAAGCCCGACATCTCCTTGTGTCTCCTCTGCTGAACAGGACCTAGGGTGAGCTGCTGCATTAAATAGAGGTTAAGGACCTTTGATGACGTCACTCCGGTCATCACATGGTCTTTTACCATGGTGAATCACCATGGTAAAAGATCATGTGACGTACCATGTGATGACCGGAGTGACGTCATCAAAGGTCCTTAACCTCTATTTAATGCAGCAGCTCACCCCAGGTCCTGTTCAGCAGAAGAGACAGAAGGAGATGCCGGCTTCGCGATCAAGTGGACTAAGGTGAGTTAAAAAAATTTTTATTTTTTTTTAACCCCTCTAGCGCTGTTTTACTATGAATTCTGTATTCAGAATGCTATTATTTTCCGTTATAACCATGTTATAAGGGAAAATAATACAATCTTCAGAACATCAATCCCAAGCCCGAACTTCTGTAAAGAAGTTCGGGTTTGGGTACCAAACATGCGCGATTTTTCTCACGCGAGTGCAACGCATGACAATGTTTTGCACTCGCGCGGAAAAATCGCGCATTTTCCCGCAACGCACCCGGCTCTTATCCGGGCAAAAAAACTGACGCCCGTGTGAAAGAGGCCTAAGGGTATTGCCTTCCTTTATACTGCATTTCTCCTGTACCCTTCTGCCTGCGACTTTTAGCAATTTAAGCAGTAATTTATGATTTTCTTTTGCTCTCAATAAAATCTTGTGTTAAGCATTAAAAAATTATAATATGGTGAGACGGTTGCGACGGTTGCGAGTACTCTTCTGATATGATTTCATCGAGCAGTTTTGATGGAGGGGGGAGTTTTCTTGACACTCGCCCTGAGAGAAATTCTACCTAGAAACTGCACTGGCATGGACTAAAGGTTTACAGCAACAATCACTGGCTAAAGCTTCTAGTTTACGGCCATTGGCTACTTTATAAGAATTCCGCCCTATTTTAAATGTTATAATTTATTGCTGGCTTTAAAGTAACACCTGGTTCTATATGTATGGGAACAAAAGGGTTAAAATGTTGTTAAAAACACCAAAAAACTAAAAATTCTACTGGTGGAATGAGCCTTATGCAAAGAACCCTTTCCTGTGTTGATGTCACCACTGATCTCACCTTCTTCCTCTCCTTGCCACTGGAACTGTACACGCTACCGACCATTGTATTAATTGTGAGTAGGAACCTAATAAATAATTAAAATGTTACTAGGTTCCCTAACCAAGTAATGGACAGTCCATACAATGTTTTTACTATGCAGTATCCATGGGGACACTATGGAGCAGGTCAGAACATATTCCTAACTTCCTTCTTCTCTCCACAACCAACAAGGACACAACAAAGTGCTGTGTTTGGATCCATGGAGACAGTGCTTCTATAGACAGCAGGCTGAACTGTCCCCTTTTCCTATTCCTTACAATGTCACTGAAGCAGACAAACATGAACCTTTCCAAACACATGCAAATGTTATTTTCTGAGAGCAGTTTGCTTAAGTTTTTCCAGTCACATTAACCCCACAGGTGTCTTTTCCAAGCAAACAAAATGTAGCTTTACGTCATTCTAATTCATAAAGAATAAATAGGGGAACAAACAGGTAAATTAGCACAAATAATACTATTTTCTCAATTTGACATCTATTAATGGACAGTTTGTTCCGTGTTACGGCAAATAAACCAGACAATTATATGGTTTTCCTAAAGAAAAAAATAGTAATATAGCACTATTTACTTTCTGGTCTGGTCTGGTCTGGTCTACCCACTGAGAATGATAATCAAGGGAGTATGTACCATAGCAGTAGTACACCACTGATGATCACTTACTATTTACTTAGAAAGGTCTAGTATATTGCATGACGCTGTTCACATGGTAAATACATTTATTTGTGGAAATGAAATTTACAATATAATTTTGATAGGGCACATACCCAGAATCACTATAGAATTTTTTATAAGAAACCATTAGACAAATATATCTGTGTATCTATCATACAGCTATAGTGTACTCGAATTCATTATAGTCTGTAAAAGCAGAACACCAATAAAGAATACATTTATTTACATTAAATCACAGACAATTTTTTTAATCACATGTAGGAATTCAAAAGAATCATATAGACATTTATTAGGGGCAGAATCTTCACGTTAACTACAAAGCAAGCATAAGCCTAAAGCTGGCTGTACAAAATTGATGTATTTAAGCCAAACCTACCAATTTTGGAAGGACCAGCCAACCATTTAAAGGGGTTGTCCCATAAAAAATATTCTACAGTTTTCAAACCAGCACCTGGATCTGAATACTTTTATAATTGCACGTAATTAAAAATTTTGTATAGCCCCTGAGTTATTCAATAAAATCTATCTGTATACCTGATGTTTTTTATTCTCTTATTTCTTTGTCCTGCTCACTGAGAAGGCCGCACATGCTCAGTTTCATCCTTTAACTGCCTCCTGAACTGTGATAGGCGGAGCTGAGACACGCCCCCTTATCTGTAGCAGAAAAGACGCTCCCCCTGAGCTGCCAGTTTGATATAAATCTAGCAGAGTAATGATGATTGGGGAGATCTCTGGACCCATGCGAGGTACAGAGCTGGTTCTAGCTTTGTTATAAAGAGATTGTCATGTACTATATGATGTCTGATTTTCAGTCTTTACAATAATCCTGGAATAACCCCTTTAATATGTGTGATGACCTCTAATAGCAGATCTCGGGTGAAATAAGGATCAGGCAGTTAGATTTCATCTGTCCTATCCTTTTGTTCTCAGGGAGTTAAATCACCCTCAGAGGAGTCTGGCAGCACTTTCTCGCCCTTTCTGCCCTCTCTTTCGAATTAAAACACATGCTTGCCTGGGACTTACTCTTGTCGGCTGAATGAGCATTCAACCGACAGCTACCTTATGTGTATAGCCAACCTAAGGGTCCATTCACATGTCCGTATGAATGGTGTGGATCCGTTCCGCAAAAAAAATAGAGCATGTCCTATTCTTGCCTGCAGCTGCAGACAAAAAATATAGCTTTTATATAGAAAAAAAATGTGTGCTATGAAGACAAAATATATACTAATGTTATATAAACATGTTGTGAACAAAACACACATATTAATCACTTACTGCAAGTAACTACTACATTGTCAACTACTACATAGAAGCTTTGTTCTTCTCTATTTCTGGATCAACACTGAATGACAACTAGGTGAAAAAGAAGGACTAGAACCATTCTATATATATGGCTTAAAAGAAATACAATGAAATCTCCCCAAGACAGGTTTTCAGTTTCACCGCATATGATGCATACAAACCATCTTCTTTGACAAGACCACCTTTACAGAAGACCACTTTTCAATTAAATTTTGGGTGGTCATTTCAAAGTGGTTTCACTGTAGATGACATAAACCATAGTCACAAGCAAGGTGTCCTAGTTTCTTCATTTTGTATCTCTGCAGCCTTGTACAAAGCTGAATCATGACATGTAGGATTTTTAAAGAAATGTTTAAACACCTGCCTACATGCTATCATCAATTCTTCATTAGTTTGCAAGACAACAGTTACATGTACTGTTACATAATAAATGAGAAGTGCTGGCGTCCCCATTATGACTAATCCATTATTGATACAGTCATTTAAGCAGAATCTGCTGACAGAAGACACAAATACTTCAATAGACAATCATGTAAACATAACTACGTAGTACACATGCTGCTCAGCTTACTCCTACATATAGTAACTAATCTTATTGGATACGTGTGTAGCCAACAAAAGCACTTGTATTACCTTCCACAAACATGTGATGACAGAGGTATGGTAATTATTCTCTATGTAATATAGTATATTATATGAGTATAATAGGAAAAAACATAGGAATAAACAGCATAATAATTTTTTTAATCAAATGTGTTGAGAGAGTTGCATTATTTCCCCCCTATGGGCTGGTACATTTATGTATGAAGTTTCAAAACTACATGTATCTGGTTCATATACTGGATATTACAAGTTTAAAGAGGCTGTGTCACCACCAGGCATACTGGCTGGTAGGGCTCATCATGCTGATTAAAAACAATATCTTTCTTTTGTCTCTGTGATAAATAGCTGCAGAGAAATCTTTGTTTTTATTCATATGCAAATGAATAATTGGAGCACCAGGAAGTGGGGTTGAATAGTTTGAGCACTGCTTTGTAACACCCCCTGTGCTCTGAACACTCCCCCTTCCCCTTGATTGACAGGATTAGACAGCAGGTTGAGGGCACAGCCCTGTGTGTGAGCTATGTCCTAGCAATATCATATCACTATGTACTATAGCTTCACCACACTGATGTCTGCTCATAAATCTAATATACATATTACTGCTTTATTCACAAGCACAATAAATGATTAGAAAGACACCAATACTATATTATAGTTTACAAGCATAGAAAAAACTCATATCTATGAGGTGATAAAAGGCTATATTATAATAAAAAACTTCCTCCTGAGGACTCAGAACGGCAAAACGTACGTCGGGGAGACCATACACCTATCCTGACCCTCACTGGTATGAAATTAATTTGTCTTTGGTCTGTTGTTAGGGAATATACCTCACTTCATTGTGTTATTTGGACTGTCTATTAGGAATGGGGATAGCTTCTTACTTCTTACTGGGTTACTGCATTATGAGAGTTTCTCACTGCGCCCCATGTAAAAATGTACCATAGAGCCCCCTTTCCTATTATGGCATTCACCACTGACAATTTTCTCCATGTATGAGGTATATCTCATATAGAATAGGTGTAGCATTCATTGGATACATCCACTATAAGGCTTAGTCATTATTATTATATGTAATAGATGTGGAATTAAGTTCATATTGTGATTTGTTGAACAAAGATTATATACTTTTAAATTTATGGGACGTGTTGTGCTCATTTAGTGAGGCTGATATTATAATAAAAAATATATAATATAATAATAATAATAATAATAATGTCAAGGGCTTACTATATTGAAAATAGTGAGGTTTTTAGTTTTTTTTGTGTATTTTGCTAAACCCTATTACTGGTTTATTCAGACACAAAATATGATTATAAAGAAACCAGTAATATTTATTAGCATTTAAAAAAAAACTACTTTCTCTATATGATAAGGACATAGACTTTTCTTAAGGGATAAATGTGGAAGAAAAAGAATATAAAAAAAAAAAAATTTAAGTATCTCTTAAGATTCAAACCTGTGATCTCTACATGCAAAACTAACCACTTAACCACTAAGCTATAACCTTACCACAGAAAGATATATGTTTTTCCCATGCTTATAAGCTAACACATATTACTGGTGTCTATATAATTATATATTGTGCTAAAGCAGTAATAAAAAGATTAGCTTTCTGAGCAGATCTCAGTGTGGTGAAGCTATAGTACATAGTGATAGGATATTGCTAGCACACAGCTCTGCCCTCAGCCTGATATCTAACCCTGTCAATCAAGGAGGGGGAGAGGGAGAGTGTGCAGAGCACAGAGGGTATTACAAAGCAGTGCTCAAATGATTCAGGCCCACCTCCTGGTGTTCCAATTGGTCATTTGCAAATGAATAAAAATGCAGATTTCTCTGCTGCTGTTTATCATACAGATAAAAGTAAGGCATCATTTTAACCCCTTAAGGACTTATGACGTACCGGTATGGCATGTTTTCCGAGTCCTTAAGGACCCATGACGTACCGGTACATCATGTGTATGTCCGATCACCGCCGGCCGGCAGGCAGTGATCGGAACCCAGTGCCTGCTCAAATTATTGAGCAGGCACCTTGGCTAAATGCCCCCCCCCCCCTGTGCCGACGATCACTGCAAACCGCAGCTCAATTCAGACCTGCGGTTTGCGGCTTTACCTGCGGTTTGCGGCGACGTGTGGCGGTGCCATCGGGTCCCCATGCGGCTGTAGGGGGGACCCGATGGCATGGAAGGCAGCGCGATGCCTAAGGAAGGCATCGTGCTGCCTTCCGGTGATGTGCCTGTGAGATCCAGCCCCCTGCATCTCACAGGCCGGAAGCTGTATGAGTAATACACACAGTATTACTCATACAGCCAATGCATTCCAATATAGAAGTATTGGAATGCATTATAAAGGATTAGACCCCCAAAAGTTCAAGTCCCAAAGTGGGACAAAAAATAAAGTGAAAAAAAGTTGAAAAAATAAAGTTTTCCCCCCAAAAATTAAAAGTTTCAAGTGAAAATAAACAAAAATATCACATGACCTAACCCCTCTAATGAACACCGTAAAAAAAATTAAAAAAACTGTGCTAAATAAACAATTTTTGTCACCTTACATCACAAAAAGTGTAATAGCAAGCGATCAAAAAGTAATATGCACCCCAAAATAGTGCCAATCAACCCGTCATCTCATCCCGCAAAAAATGAGACCCTATCTAAGATAATCGCCCAAAAACTGAAAAAACTATGGCTCTCAGACTATGGAAACACTAAAACATCTTTTTTTTTGCTTCAAAAAAGAAATCATTGTGTGAAACTTACATAAATAAATAAAAAGTATACATATTAGGTATCGCCGCATCCGTGACAACCTGGTCTATAAAAATACCACATGATCTAACCAGTCAGATGAATGTTGTAAATAACAAAAAATAAAAACTGTGTCAAAACAGCTATTTCTTGTTATCTTGCCTTACAAAAAGTGTTATATAGAGCAACCAAAAATCATATGTACCCTAAACTAGTACCAACAATACTGCCACCCGTAGTTTCTAAAATGGGGCCACTTTTTTGGAATTTTTATTCTAGGAGTGCATCAGGGGGGCTTCAAATGGGACATGGTGTCAAAAAAAAACTGTCCAGCAAAATATGCCTTCCAAAACCGTATGGCATGCCTTTCCTTCTGCTCCCTGCCGTGTGCCCGTACAGCGGTTTACAACCACATATGGGGTGTTTCTGTAAACTACAGAATCAGGGCCATAACAATTGAGTTTTGTTTGGCTGTTAACCCTTGCTTTGTTACTGGGAAAAATGGATTAAAATGGAAAATTTGCCCAAAAATTGAAATTCTGAAATTTCTTCTCTATTTGCCAATAACTCTTGTGGAACACCTTAAGGGTTAACAACGTTTTTAAAATCTGTTTTGAATATCTTGAGGGGTGTAGTTTCTTAGATGGGGTCACTTTTATGGAGTTTATACTCTAGGGTTGCATCAGGGGAGCTTCAAATGGGACATGGTGTAAAAAAAACAGTCCATCAAAACCGTATGGCATTCCTTTCCTTCTGCTCCCTGCCCGCCTGCCGTGTGCCCGTACAGCGGTTTACGACTACATATGGGGTGTTTCTGTAAACTACAGAATCAGAGCCATAAATATTGAGTTTGGTTTGGCTGTTAACCCTTGCTTTGTAACTGGAAAAAAATTATTAAAATGGAAAATCTGCCAAAAAAGTGAAATTTTGAAATTGTATCTCTATTTTCCATTAATTCTTGTGGAACACCTAAAAGGTTAACAAAGTTTGTAAAATCTGTTTTGAATACCTTGAGGGGTTTAGTTTATAGAATGGGGTCATTTTGGGGTGGTTTCTATTATGTAAGCCTCGCAAAGTGACTTCAGACCTGAACTGGTCCCTAAAAATTGGGTTTTTGAAAATTTCTGAAAAATGTCAAGATTTGCTTCTAAACGTCTAAGCCTTGTAACATCCCCCAAGAATTAAATAGCATTCCCAAAATGATACAAACATGAAGTAGACATATGGGGAATGTAAAGTAATACCTATTTTTGGAGGTATTACTATGTATTATAGAAGTAGAAAAATTGAAACTTGGAAATTTGCAATCTTTTACCAATTTTTTGTAAATTTGGTATTTTTTTATAAATAAAAATTATTATTTTTTACTTCATTTTACCAGTTTTATGAAGTACAATATGTGACAAAACTATCTCAGAATGGCCTGGATAAGTCAAAGCGTTTTAAAGTTATCACCACTTAAAGTGACACTGGTCAGATTTGCAAAAAATGGCCGGGTCTTTAAGGTGAAATAGGGCTGAGTCCTTAAGGGGTTAATCAGCACTATGAGCCCTACCAGACAGTATGTCTGGTTTTATAGGATTGATCCTGATGACAGAGCCTCTTTAATGTAGTACATTATTATAATGTGCTGTAGAATTCATGATTTGCATGGCTCAGGTTATAGCAGAGGAGACATAAACTATGTCTTCCCTAAATTACTGTGAACATTGATCTATGCACTGAGAAAGACAATAGTGGCACAAGCCACTCATTCTTCCTGGGCATCAGCAACAAGGTAGGAAAAGAAAATACATTTGTACAAAAGTAGATTAAAAGAATGTTAAGTTATATTAAAGAAAGGAAAATTTTGAAAAAGCCCCCACAAAAATGTTTGTTCTCTGGCATAATAGAAAGATACATTATGTAAATTGTAATGAATGACTGTAGTTGCAAGTATCCACTTCGTTCTGATCCTCAGCTGTGACCAACACTCTTGACTCTCCAACTGACTCAGTATCTTATGTGTGGACAGAAAGTCAGTTTCTCTATTTATTCCTAGTAGACTGACATAGAGGTTGTCATAGAGAAACTGACTTCCTGTCCACACATAAGACGCTGTGTCAGTTGGAGAGTCAGAGTGTCTGTCACATGACATAGATGAAAACCAGAAGAGTGTGGATAACTCACAAATGGTTTCCTGTTAAAAGATTGCCTTCACTTCAATTTATATCATGTACCTTTCTAATGGGCCACAGAAAAAGAGTTTTTGTAGGAATACTTCTTTAAACTAAAGAAAGCATACATTGTATGCATCCGATATAGCACTGCCCACTATTTCTAAGCATTCAACACACGTATACCACAAATAAAAATGTGACCATAAGCTCCTCCATCTCTCATTAGGGCATTGCAGTCAGCAATTGTTAAACCATTCTCCTGCCTTCCTCCCTTGCGTAGAAAGTAGCCCCTCACAAACAGCCTGATCAATTCCACTAATGAATAGTACTATTTGGAATGCACCTCCCTTATTTCTTCTCCACTGTCTAGTGAGAGATATAGTTTTTTTTAAATATAAAAATAAGGATGAATGGATGCAAGGTGTTTGGGATGCTTTGCCTTGAGATCACAAAAACAAGAACTAAGAGGAGGAAGAGAGCATGGAAGATACTGAACAATATTGCTTATGCAATCCAAAATACTTCATTTGAAATGCCTTATTCATTGGATAAACATCAGTCAAACCCGCCAATTTTGACGACACCATCCAACCATCTAAAGCAAGGATGCCCAACCGGCGTCCCTCCAGCTGTTAAAAAAATACAACTTTCATTATGCCCGCAACAGCTGGAGGGCCCTAGGTTGGGAATCCCTGATCTAAAGTGTATGTGGGTCTCCTCTGATGGCAAATTTGAAAGGAGATAAGGACCAGGAAATTGGATTTCAACTGTCCAAACCTTTGGTTTGCAAGGAGATAACTCATTGTCAAAGAAGTCAGGCAGAGGCTTCCTACCCTCCTTCCATTCACAACATATGCACACACAAACAGGGGAATAGCTAAAGGCTCATGGGCCCTGGTGCAAGAGATCATCTTGAAACTGCACCCTCCGATGCCAAATTATGATATGGGGGTGCATACATGTAGTAGCTATTATAGAATTATATGTGCTGTTGTATAAGGTGTGATTTCTGCTGAATAGAAGGGTCATTCACTAAATGACTGCTTTGAAGCCTCCGGTATATCCCAGCAGCGTGGAGTTGGGCAGCCTGGGCCTCTGCCAGCTACAAGATGAGCAAATAGACATTTCTCCTCATCATCCTGTCGTATCTAACACCTCTGGCTGCCAGGTACTAACTTCAAAGAAGCATCTGCTCCCCCCTGCTAAACTGGATACCGGAGGAAGGGGATTCATTTTGGAGGGAGATTTAAAAACTTTAAAACAAAGAGATTTCAATATTCAATGTTCCCCACTCCCTTCAATAATTTCCCCCCAATGGAAGACCAGGGCTTTGGTTAGTCAATGACTGGGCCGACCAGAACCTGGAAACCAGTCCTGGTTATATAAAAACGGTGCATGGACATATTTTAGGGGTTACACTGTGTGGAAGTCCATTTCCTCCCTACTTACTGTAGGGGAAAGCTTGGGATCTAGTGATTACCAGTCAGTGTGGTTTACTATAAGTACAGTGACTGAGTCACACCACACAAAAACAAAAGTTTTAGATTTTAGAAAAACTGACTTTTACGAGTCCCTATCAGATTGGAACAGTTTCAATGGAGTCCAGGAGAAATGGGACTACTTAAAAGTTGCACTATTGAAGGCAACAGATAATTGCATTAGGCTAGTCAGTAAAAGCAAAACAAGGTAGAGACCACTGTGGCACTCAGCAGAAGTGGCCAAAATCATTAAAAACTAAAAGATAGCATTTAGTAATTATTTAAAAAAAACGAGGATGACAGGCAAATTTATAAGATTAAGCAAAGAGAGGCCAAGCAAGTTATAAGAGCTTCTAAAGCACAGGCAGAATAGAAATGAGCTCAGTCGGTGAAAAAAGACATTCTTCAGATACATAAATAAAAAAAGGAAACTACAACAAGGATTTACCAAATTAAAAACAAAAGAAGGAAGGTATATGGAAGAAGATAAAGAACTAGCTGACTGCCTCAATGAATACTTCTTTTCAGTTTTTACAAAGGAAAATGAAGGAAAAGGACCTCAGTTAGGGAGAAAAACTAATGAATCTTTTGATGCATGTGTCTTTACAGAGGAAGAGGTTCGAAGTCAGCTGTCTAAAATTAATACAAATAAGTCACAGGGGCCTGATGGGATACACCCAAAGCTATTAAAAGAGCTTTTAGCGGTGAACTAGCAAAACCATTAACAGATTTATTTAACCAATCACTGGTAACAGGAGTTGTCCCAAAAGATTGGAAATTAGCAAATGTTTTGCCCATTCACAAGAAAGGTAGTAGGGAGGAATCGGGCAACTATAGACCAGTAAGCCTGACATCAATAGTGGGGAAATTAATGGAAACCATACTTAAGGAGAGGATTGTGGAACATCTAAAATCCCATAGTTTGAAAGATGAAAAACAGCATGGGTTTACTTCAGGGAGATCATGTCAAACTAATCTTATAGATTTTTTTGATCGGGTGACTAAAATAATAGATGGCGGAGGTGCAGTAGACATCGCTTATCTAGACTTTAGTAAGGCTTTTGATACTGTCCCACATAGAAGGCTTATCAATAAAGTGCAGTCTTTGGGCTTGGACTCCCATATTGTTGAATGGATTAGTCAGTGGCTGAGGGACAGACAACAGAGGGTTGTAGTCAATGGAGTATATTCAGACCATGGTCTTGTTACCAGTGGGGTACCTCAGGGATCTGTTCTTGGACCCATATTGTTTAATATCTTTATCAGCGAAATTGCAGAAGGCCTTGATGGTAAGGTGTGTCCTTTTGCTGATGACACAAAGATTTGTAACAGGGTTGAGGTTCCAGGAGGGATACACCAAATGGAAAAGGATTTAGGAAAACTAGAGGAATGGTCAAATATCTGGCAACTAAAATTTAATGTTGATAAGTGCAAGATAATGCACCTGGGGGGTAAAAACCCAAGAGCAGAATATAAAATCAGTGATACAGTCCTAACCTCAGTATCTGAGGAAAGGGATTTAGGGATCATTATTTCAGAAGACTTAAAGGTAGGCAGACAATGTCATAGAGCAGCAGGAAATGCTAGCAGAATGCTTGGGTGTATAGGGAGAGGCATTACCAGTAGAAAGAGGGAGGTGCTCATGCCGCTCTACAGAGCACTAGTGAGACCTCATTTGGAGTATTGTGTGCAGTACTGGAGACCATATTTCCAGAAGGATAATGATACTTTGGAGAGAGTTCAGAGAAGAGCTACTAAACTAGTACATGGATTGCAAGA